>NW_022589712.1:26641961-27081801 GCF_004348235.1 Phoca vitulina
TTTCTTTCTTTCTTTCTTTCTTTCTTTCTTTCTTTCTTTCTTTCTTTCTTTCTTTCTTTCCTTTCTTTCTTTCTAGATTTGATTGACTGATTGATTGACCACGAGCAGGGAGAGGGGCAGAGGGAGAGGGAAAAGGAGAATCCGATACAGGCCTCTATCCTCTGACCCTGAGATCATGACCTGAGCCAAAATAAAGAGTCAGACGCTCAATGAACTAAGCCACCCAGGCGCCCCTCGCTGGGCCTGTTTCTTATCTGGAAACTGGCAGGGGGCCTAGTCTTTCCCACTCTAGAATCTTACTTTGCTGTTGCTGAAAACCATGTTCAAAGGTAAGTTAAATACGTATTTCTGAGCTTTCAATATGTAGCAAGCAAAATGCCTGTAGCCCCTACCCTCTTGTAACAGGAAAAATAGAAATTAAAAAATGAATTATCAGCGTGAGGATTGTTATGAAAGGAGAACTACAGGTGCAGGTAGGAAGGGAAACCTTTTTTTTTGAAATAGGGAGAGAGAGGGGCGCCTGGGTGGCTGTCATTAAGCGTCTGCCTTCGGCTCAGGTCATGATCCCAGTGTCCTGGATCGAGCCCCGCATCGGGCTCCCTGCTCAGCGGGAAGCCTGCTTCTCCCTCTCCCACTCCCCCTCTTTGGGTTCCCTCTCTCGCTGTGTCTCTCTCTGTCAAATAAATAAATAAAATCTTACAAAAAAATAATAAATAGGGAGAGAGAGAGAGAACTGGGGGAGGGGCAGAGGGAGAGAGAACCTTAAGTAGCCTTCACACTAGGCCTGGAGCCCAGTGCAGGGCTCCATCTCTCAACCCTGAGATCATGACCTGAATGGAAATCAAGAGTTGGACACTTAATCAACTGAGCCACCCAGGCGTCCCGAGTGAATTTCATTTTGGATCTGCTGAGTTTGAGGCCCTAACATCCCCTGAGGGATCCATACTGTTTAGAGCTTTCATTAAATGTCAACTTTTTGTGTGATCCCCCTGCTATGATAAAGCAATAGACATTTGTATTGTTTAATTGAACACGTACTATTTTGGCCCTTAGAAATATCTCGACAACTTTTTTGTGTTGTTTTCTGTCTTTCCCAAACCATTTAAATTTTGGTTACTCATCTAGATTAACATAAACATCCTGACTTAGGGCAATTCCCCTCCCCCCCCCCCATTAATAAGTAGGTCTTGAATCTCCATGGATGACTTGAGAGAAAAGAACTCCAACTACTCAAAACTTGAGAAGTTCCTTCTAAAGACCTAAAACGTGCCATAGGCCTAGGTAAAAGGTTTTATTCAATACTCAAGACTCAGTCTGGGAACAGTAAGTTTTCCTCCTTCCTGGGAGAATCATAGGCCCTGGGGGCAGGGAGGAATAGAGGGCTTGAGGCGGCCTTAGCTTGGGGCCCTCACTGTTAAACCACGAGGTGAGATAACATCAATTCTTAGTTAACTGGGGCCCCAACTGCACAGCTGTGCATTTTTAGGTATTTCGGTAATTCTGAACTCAGCATTTATTTGACTTGCTGAATATCTCAGTTTACCACAAGATGGCAGCACGATGTTATTTTTTTTTTTTAAGTAGATGACGAATTTCTGTTTCCAGAGCTCAAATAGATAAAGAGCTAGAAAGGAACCATAGCTGAGAATTTTTCTTCTTATTCCTATAATTGGAAAGAAAGGAAGGAATGAATGCAGAGGGAAGCAACAAACAAAGGAAGAAAAGAAAGGAAGTGGGATGGAGGGAAGGTGGGAGGGGAGGCAATGAGAGGGAAAAGGAAAAGAACAAAGAAAAAAGGCCACATTCAGCTAGATTATATTTAACTAAAGAAAAGGAAATAACCAAGCAACTGATGTAGGAAATTTCCGAGAGAGGAAACCAGCACTATAACCACATTTATTCACAGCCTTGAAGTGTGAGTATAAGATAGACATTTGACCTTATAAAAGCATTTGTCTCTTTGGGAAACTATGAGAATGAATACATTTTACAAAGGGCTCTAGTCTTTTTAAGTCAGTCTTACATTAGCATCATTATCAGCTTGCACTTAAGACTTTATTTAGTCTCCTTCAAAGAGGTCGCACATGTTGGTTTCCATGTTTAATTGAGTGAGGAAATAAGACATGATTCAAGTAGAGAATAATCAGGCGCACATGGCAGGAATGCCTTGGTATGAGAGCAACAGAGAGCCTGCTAGGAGTTCAGTGCCCGTCGGAGTCCGTGAGCTGAGAAAAATTCTTTCAGGGTTGGCTCTTTGATTCTCCACTGACCACCCCCTACTTACTTGGCCTCCTGTTGATCCCCACTACTTGCTCTCCCTTGTCTAATGAATGTGGCATAGCAGAGAGTTCTGGAAAGGGAGATCGTAGGAATGGTGATTGCCTCAGGCATTGAAAATCTTCAGATTGAGGTTTTTCTTATAGAAATGAAAGCAATTAATGCTGGTGGGATTCTTATTATGTGCCAGACACTTCTTCTATCCACTGAGAATGTCCATTTTCTGTTCATCTTATTTATATTTCGCAGGATCTCTATGAAGAAGTATTATTTGCATTCTATAGGTGAAGAAACAGGCTGAGGGTTTAGTTACTAGCTCAGTGTCACATTCTTAGTAGGTGTCCAAGGCCAGGTTAAACCTGATCTTTCTACACCATGGTCTGTGCATGCTCTAGGACCAGCCACTAACCCTTGAGGATCTTACAGTCTAGTTAGGGGAACGACACACATACATAGGAAAGGTGTGTAATGTCACAAGGCTGTAGATGATCTATTTCAAAAGCCATAAAAATTACAAGGCACACTGCAGACTAGAGTATTGAGAAATTGTTGGAGTATGATGGCTCTTGATATGTGCGTCTTTAGGGAATGAAGAATGAGAGAGATGGAATAGAAAAATGGGCAGGGCTGGGTTCCATTCTATCTAGGGTCATCTTCTGAGGAGCAGCTGGGCTGCGCCAGGGTATTGAGAGTACAAGGTACAGGTGGCTAAAAGGAGTGGAAGACTCATGTGGAGAATGAGAGATCATACGGGTTGGAAATGGAGGTTGACAACGAATGTCGGAAAGTCTTGAATATAATCCAGGTGTCATAACTGTCAGGCCAAAATAGTAGTTTTTGTTTGGCTCAGAGTTGTGAAAATTGAGAAATTTGAAAAGAAAAAAAGAATTTGGATTTCTAACATTCTTGAATATGGCAACATTGGGCCTACATTCCTGTATCTCATCTTTTGGCTTAAGCCAAGGAGGGGATGCTGTCTTTAAAGGGGTGTGGGCTTTCCACTTCACCAAAATCCATACCACGCCCTATTCTGTTACTCTCCTCTTGCTTCACTTAATTATCTGTGTAGCCCTTATGAACAGTGGAATTTGCAGCTAAATTTAGAAAGAGGTGTTTTCAAAAACATAGTTTGATAAAACTGATGAAAAATCTATTTCTTGTAAGCGTCCACTGATACAGGAGCAAAAGTTAATCCTCCGCTCAACATTACCCCCTGTATCCAAAGATTGTTATTAGAATTTCCTGATATTCCTGTCTTCCCCACTGACATTACTCTTGGTTGTTTAGTCTTTTCCTGTGGCTGCGCAGTATAAACTTTTCATCATTGTTGTTGCTCAATGCTGACATTGATGCTGATTTTCACATCTTTGTAATCTGTGAGCACCAACCTGTATACGCCGGCACTTACGCCATTTCCTTTACTCCTGCCTGGTGTATGACAACTCAACACAACAAGTTTTGATTGACTATTATGTTTCAGGCCCTGTTTTATGAAGGTGGGCTATCACTGAATAACAGACAAAAATCAAGAGGATTTATATTCTACTGGGAGAGACAGACAATAAGCAATGAACATAATAAATAAGTAAATGACAAATGTTGGAAAATGCTATCTGCCAAGGGAAAAAAAAAAACCATGATAGAGTGGGATAAGGGGGCTGGTGATCAGAATTGCAATATTAAATAGGTGGTCAGGATAGGCCTCACTGAGAAGGTGACATTTAAACAAAGACTTGGAGAAGACTGTTGTGGGAAATGACTTTGACGCGGGGGGACCTGCAAGTACCAGGCCAGCTATTTTGTTGTGGAGAAGAAAGGTTCACAGACCAAATCAGATGCTTCAATCATATAGGTTATCATAATGCATATCACCAAGGGGTGGCCAATTTGAGATTACACAGCCGTCAGCCTGGAGGTGGCATGATCAGTACCTTACTACTTGGTCCTTCCATCCCTTTCTTTGTAGAAATAACACTTTGAATTATTCCATGCCTTTAAAATCATATACCTCGCTCATTATGTTTATTTTTAACATGTCTCATAGGACACTTACTGTATTTAGCATATCTTAAGAGTTTTATCCATCACTTTGATTTTCTGAGCAGAATTGAAGATTCTCAAAAAATGCAGTAAACACACATTGCAGAGGTGAAGGAGAGAGCCACGAGGATATCAGAGGGGAGAGCACAGCACGCAGAGTACATGGCAAAGGTACGAGGGTGTCGGATGAGTTCCCAGGACAGCGACGACAGTGTGGCTGGGGTGGAGTGAGTGGAGATTCACGGGAGAGGAGGCCAGACTTTGCTGGGCCTGTAGCCTTCATGAGAATGAACACCAATGCATCCTTCATTGAATTACCCTCCCAACGTTACTTTTCCGTCCTCTAGGAATTACCTTTTGCTCACAAGTAGGAGGAAAATCACAGTACTGCAGTGTCATGGAAGCCAGAAAGAGTTTCAGAGAGAGACCAACTGTGTTGGTGTCACCGGAATGACTTTGACAAACAATAGGCTATGGGGGATGTTGAGAACGGGGTGGAAGAAAAGGCCATTTGAATTAGCAATGAAGATGTCACTGGTGACCTTCAAGGGAGAAGTTTCGACGAAGCGGTAGTGGCAGAAGGCTGAGTGCTAATGTTACAAAGGAAGCGTGTGGGGAGGAAATGGATGTATTGTTTCCTCAGACCTGGTGACCTTTGGGCCTCAGAGTTGCTGATATGAGAAAGCCCCCTTCTTCTGGAGTGCTGTGGCCCCCGGCGATCAAGCACTTCCCAGCAGAGCCACACAGACCCAGTTCCCATGTATCAGGCTGCTGATGAAAGTGTTTCCAGCAAAGTCTACAAGATTCTTTGAAAGGCCTTTGAGGTTGCTCATTCAAGTGAATCCTTTTACTCACTGTTTTTGTTTTTTTTTTTTTTTGGTCATATGAGTGGAGGGAAAGATGTGATTAATAATTCTATCTGCTGATTGATGATTTCTAGTACTTAAGAAGCTACCATTCTGGTTCCAAAGTTTACCTGTCTATCTATCCACCCATCCATCCTCTTCCTGACAGCTCTCTCTATGAAAGACAGGCTCTCCTGTACTCCGGATTCCAATCTCCTCCCCACCTCGTCTCTGCCTCCTCCCTCGCTCCACCGCCCCCCCCCCCCCCCCAGAGAACTTATAGATCAGTGAATCCCTTCTTATGTCTGATCTCTTATCTCTCCCTTTCCTGAATAAACTCAAGTTATTTCTATCTTTCTATCTTCAACAATAACACCTCTCCCCACCCATATTCATCCTTAGTTATTACTCCTGCTCTCTTATTTGCTGAGAACCAAGTTCCCTGAATGTCACAGCAGCACGAGCTTATAATTGCCCTTGTCACTCCACTGAAGGCACTGTCGCTAAAGCCCAGCGGTACCCATGCCATCTCAGAACATTTATCCCTTATATCTTGTATTGTAAGTGTCTGTTTTCTATTTTGTCTGACTCAACAACAGAGTTCCCTGAGAACATGTTGGTTTCATTTTTACCTCTGTCCCTAGCATCTAGAACAATCTCTGGCACATATTAGGCATCCAATGTTTGATGAATGAATGAATCAGTGAATGAATGAGTCCTGTTTGCTACCTCTTTCACATGTGACTTCCATTCTTCTATTAGTTATTCAGATAATATTCTCTCTGGATTTCATTCTAACCTGTTGATTCTTTTGTGGCTTCTTATCTTCAAATGATGCAACTTGATAAGGTTGTCTTTGTTCTTCTTTTCTCAACAGTATCTATTCTACCTGGGCAAGCTCATCAATAACCAGCAGCTTTAATTACAACTGATTCTGTACCCTGAGCCCTGATCTCACACCTGTTCTTCAGACTCATATATCCAACTGTCTACTCACTATCTCCATTGAACTATCTTCTGGAAGGTCCTCAAATATATAAATTCAATCACTGAGCCCATAACTCCTGTGTTAATGAATGGCATAGTTATCCGTTTAGTCACCAAAGCAAGAGGTATGCGCATTTTCTTAGATATCTCTTTTTCCCTCACCTGTTTCATTTAATCAGATATTAATTTCTTTAGATTAGACTCCTAGGATGTAGCTGAAACATGTCCTGTGCCTCCCCATGTTTATTGTCATAGTCTGAGCATCATGGGTGACACACGAAGTTTGTTGGGGCAGGGATAATGAGTTCTGCCACCTTTCTCCTGAAACCCCTCCTTACACACACACACACACACACCCCTGTGCTTGAGTGTACACACAGAGAACCTGTGATTAGAGTCAGGATGTTACAAATGCTAGATTCCAGGCCTTCTAGTCATCCGTGAGACAAAGCTAATGGCCTCCTCCCTGCCAGAGGAGAGAGGAAAGTGGGGAGGTAGCATGGAAAAATCAGATAAGTCTAATGATAAAGGCTGTCCTGCTCCCATCTGAAAAGCTTCTCCCTCAAATAGTATAAAATAAAATAAAATAGGAAAAATAAGAGAGTAAAAAGGAACTAAAAGATATTTTGATTAGGGCAATTCCAACCACATATTTCAAAATCACTTGTTAACTTCCCATCTCTATTTCATTGTCCCTCGATACAGACTTGTCATTTCAGAATTGGATTATGTTACCTCTTTTCTGCATCATTTCAAGATGAGTTCATCAAATATTTGACATCCCAAGCACTAATTGTACAGAGCATGAGACTGGCACAGCAGAGAGATGGTGGGGGTATGGGCTGGGTGTAGTGCAGGAACAGCAGAGAGATGGTTGGGGGGACAGGGCTGGGTGCAGGGACAGCAGAGAGATGGGGACAGAGCTGGGTGTAGGGACAGATTCCCTGATTTCCTGACTTGGAAGAAGTCACTAGAGCCCTTTTTTGCAGCATCATCTGTGACACTTTAACTTGCTCATGGTGATATTACTTTATTCTCTCGTTTCAGTTCTGGGGAGAGGGCTGGGTAGGTGCTGCCACTAAAACATAGGGAAAGGGAAGGTGCAGACAACTTGAGAGAGTTTGGCTTTTTATACTGAAGGCAAAATGTAACAATTCAAGGATTTTAAGCAGGGGATGATAGGATCAGAATAAAGTATTAGGAATAATAATATAAATAGCCAGTATCTCTTGGTGCTTATTATATAACAGGCACTGTGCCAAATGCTTATATAGGTTTTCTTATTTAATTTTTAGAACAGCTCTGTGAAGTAAGTACTCTGAATTCTTCTCTTTTTACAGACACTGAAACGAAGACGTAGAGGACCATTTGTTCAACTTCTCACAGACAGTAGGAACAGAGCTGGGCTGTAATCCCAGGTTCACTGGACTCAAGTCCATTTCAACCATGACCCTGAGCCCAGAATCGTGACAAAGTAGGTGAATGAGATGGGTTACTAAGGTAGATGATTTGTTCCTTTGGTGAATCTCTACCATCCTTCCCAGTCTCCTTTTCCACCATTTGCCTGTGTTTAAGGTACATGACTATCATATCTAAAGGCTCCAGGCTCTCTTTTGCTCTGAGGCGTGGCACATGCTGGTCCCCTTGGGAAAGTTCTCCCACACTCCATCATGGCGGTCACCCCTAGCATTCCCAGGCTGCTTTAGCCTCCCTTACCTACTGTACTCCTTCCCATTCAGTGGCCCAATCCTGGCAATTAACATAGATATCCGTCCTCTTCCAGCACCGATCTTCAAACATCTTTGCTTTGATCCCCTAAAATCATTTTAAAAAACTATGTGCCACCCTGTGTATTTTCAGCTTGATATTCTGCAATTTTTCATAATAAGCTTCAATAGTGCCAAAGGTTGTAATTTCTTATGTGTTGTAAACAGTAGATTTCAATTAAAATGTTATATTGATTTCTAAAATGTATCCAGTGGAAAGTAGGTGTACCATATTTTTGGCAGCCATCATTATCATCCTTTGGGAGAAAAAATACATGGACAGGCTTTTCTTTAACAATTGGGGATTTTATACACTGTAATTCCTTTTTCTCCTTTGTCTTCCATTCCCACTTCAGTGTCTCCACAAATTTTCATCACAGTATGAGGATATTTTCTATGTTTGAAAAGAAACATAACATGATACTTTTACCAAAAGCAGGTTCTCAAGCAGATCAACTTTAAGAAGAAGGAAATATGGATGTTGAGGATCTGAATATCTATTGCAAACTATCTACATCCACACACCACTGGGAAGTCTTGCTACATCCTGGGCACACACACTCCAATTTGAAGACTGCTGCTCTCTACCCTGGTGCCCTTCTGTTTCCCCAAATCATTTTATCTTGTTATTCTATAAGTCTTATTTTACCTCTCTACACATCTGCCAAGCAGCTCACGTGTGAGCATAGCTTTCTTGTTCCTCTCTGTCTCCAGCACTAAGCTGGTATTTAATAAAGGTTTACTGATCCAATGGGCTACTTAGCATGGTGTCCTGTTCCTTTTCTCACATTGTAGTTCTTCTTTCAGATTGTGTTCTTAACACAGGTCAGGCCCATCAAACAAGATAACATCCGAGGAATTTTTAACAGGTGAATATAAGTAGTTTATTTACTTCCTCACCTGCAGAAGAGAAGGAAGGAATATATGGTGCAGGCTCTGATTTTGTGCCTGGAAGCTCCAGGCACATAGAACATGATCCTTCCTTCAGAGGAGTTATCCATCTAGAATAGGCGCACAGACATGGAAAAATGAGCCCAGAGAGTGTTCTGATGCAGGATGGGCAGCAATGTCCATTCTCTTTGGTAATTCTAGAGCAGTGCATGTTATAAGAATTGGGCAAGATCATAAGAAAGCACTGAATTCATTAGATGAGCACGTCCCATGCTTTGGTCTTCTTATCATAGACATTGAAGGAAGTGCCTGTGTTATTAAGCACAGGTTTGAATTGGGAAAAGAGCCTGATTGCTTTTGGCAGTGGCTAAAATAATCTTTTTCAAGAGATAGTGTGTGTAGCAGCCAGAGAAGGGGCTTTGGAGTCTAACCGATTTGAATTTGGATACGAGGTCTACCACATTACTAACTGTGGGAACTTGAACAGGCATTCAATCTTTCTGAGTCTTGGTTTCCTCATCAAGGGAAGGCCGGTACCTGGGGTTACCACCAAAGTTTCAGATTCCCAGGGGGAAGCCCAGGTTGGATCAGGTGCCCTTATGGTTAAAGCACGAAGGGTTGACTAGAGAGGGAAGCAACCACCAATTTCCCTCCCAGATCTCAGGACCCTTCTAGGGCATGCATTCTCGCCAGCTTCTAGTCAAGCCCGAGAACTTTAAATTGCCACTTATTTATATCATCTGTGTCAGATGTCCTCCCACGTTGAATCCCCTCTTGCCCAGCTATGAAGTGAAACCTAGTCAAGGCAAGCTTTAAGTAAAGAAGAACTCAGTGAGGAGAAAGTCCCAAAGCTAGTAAAAAAGTTTCTTCCTCTCTCCTTTCCATCCTCTTTACCTCCCTTCCTACCACAGATATTTCTATTATGTGGAGAAACTAAGATGTACAGGACATGATACTTGCTATAAAGGATGCAACAGTCGGGATGCCTGGGTGGCTGAGTTGGTTAAGCAACTGCCTTTGGCTCAGGTCATAATCCCAGGGTCCCAGGATTGAGTCCTGCATCGGGTTCTTTGCTCAGGAGGGAGCCTGCTTCTCCCTCTGCCTACTCTGCCTGCCATTCCATCATCTTGTGCTCTTTCTCTGACAAATAAATAAATAAAAATCTTTTTTTTTTAAAAAGGATGCAACTTCTGGCAGAGGTGTACAGACATAGAGAAATACAGAATTTGTTGAAATACTATGAGGCAGAGGTAGGGGGAGGCAGTGGCCAGGCTGGGGCAGGTGTCAGCATTTATGTGGGGATGGGGATTTCTTTCCAAGTTACTTCCCTACCTTCCTTAATCAAACAAATGCCCAAATATTCCCTTAGTAATTCTCTTAGACTAGTCTATTTATAGACAGATGTACACTGGGCATTAGAAGAGTGCCGAACAGCCCCTTGCCCTAACTTCTTTTTCTCACCTGGCTGTTCTGATGCCTTAAGTTCTCAGATTGAGTGGAATGATTAATTTGGGTAAGGCATTATATGTCCAGAAGGCCCTATTAGAATGCAAAGAGGTATCATGCTCACACACTAATATGTTAGCAAGGACTGCCTCATCTCTCACATTGGCTGCCTTTCAGTTAGCTGGGAGTTGGAAATGAAGGGTAAGAAAACATTGAGGATTGAAGCATTAAGCACTTCAGAAGAAGAGCTGGACCACAGAAGGAAAAAGAATGAGGAGAAAGAGACAACAGGGAGGTGAAGAGAAAAGATGAGAGGTAGAGCGGCAAGGCCTGGAGGAAGACAGACTCTTCCCACCAATGACTCAAGGTAGAGCAGTGTCGCCGGAGGGCCCCCAGAGAGTACTGAGCAGGCATTCTCTGGTCATAGAAATTTGGGAAATGATAAAATAAAATAAGTAAAACTTTCTATTTCTGAAATTTTTCCTAGACTCTTAATTATGCTAACATGCCCATAAATCTTAATCAAAATATCGATAATAATATCAATAATCATATTAATAATAATAACTGATACCTACTGAGGATTTGTTTCTTTTCAAGTACTGTGTGTGTGCTTTCCATGAGATGGCTCTCTGAATCCTCACAACCCTACGAGCCAGTGCTATTCTAATAGGCATTGTTCTATAGACAAAGAAGCCGAGGTTTAGAAGAGGTGAAGAAGCATGGCTAAAAGCCCAGCCAGCAGAACTGAGGCACCGGATTCTAAATGAAATTCTTTCTTTGACTCCAGCATAAAACCCTTAACCACTATAGTAGAGTCATGTCTTGCAGGGGGTGATATTCTAAAGCAGGGATTGGCCAATTTTTTTTTTTTTTTTTTTTGTAAAGGGCTAGATAGTAAATATTTTTGGCTTTGTGAATATGGTGTATGTTCCAACTACTCAACTCTAAGTTGTAGCCTGAAAGCAGCCACAGATGACATGTAAACAAATGGGTGTGACTGCGTTTCAATGAAACCATATTTACAGAAACAGGAGAATGGCCTGTTCTAAAGAGACGTAAAAAAGGCCAAAATAGCATACAGTCAAAATGACCCTTCAAATAACAGTAGTTGCTTGACAAGGAGGGGACTACCTTTAACAATACAGCTAGCCTATGGAATTACAACAGCAGAGAATTAATGTTTTTGTTTCTCTTTGCATTTTAGTGGTGATCTCTCTGTTCCTTTGAGGGTGGAGACCAATTCTAGTTTGAAATGGGGGAGAACAGTAAAGGACATAAAGGACTCCCCAGCACCTCCTTCTTCTTTAGTGTGTCAGGTAAGTATAGTTACATTCTGTAAGACAAAATGTATGGGTGGTGCCATTCCATTGGAGGTTCTCTCCCAAAATATTTAACTCACACTTTGGGGAAGGGGCAAAGCATCTTATAGACTTAAAGTTCCCTGGAACATTCTTGAGAAAATGCTTGTCTGAGGTTATTTGTGCAACCCCTGTCTGAGCAATAGGGAAACCTACACTTAGAAAGAGTTGGAAGAAATGGTTTGGGGCTCAAAAAGAAGACAAGCTGGCCCTGGGAGGTACTGACTAATCGGATATGTGGGGATGCAACTTGTCTGGAAGCCGGTATGATTTCTTTGGAGGCATCTACCATGAATCCCTTGAGACCTAAGGAGAAAAATGTCTTATTTTGATCCACTGTAGGAACTCAACTTAGGTCTGATTTCAGGTGAACCAAGGCTAGCCCAGGGACAGAGAAGGTATGCGTGGGTGGAAAGCTTAGACAAGTATTAAGAAGGCTGTTTCATGCATTGGAGACTAGGTCACTAATATAGATTTATTTCTTGTGGCTAAAGCCATGCTTTCCAAGACTGTTTTCTTCAGTTACAAGTGTCTTTGGATTTGCAATTGAGGGACAAGGATTGTATGATGGCCACACACCAGGCTCAAGATGTGATGTCTGCCTCCATCCAGGCCGTGCCGTTTCCTCACTGCAACCTGAAAATGTCCAGCCCTCCAAGCCTAAACGTCTTTCTCTATAAAATGAAGGCGACGATAATGCCTACTTCCTAAAACTATGGTAAAGGCTAAAATATTGCGTACACAAAGCATTTTGCTCAGTGTCTAGTCTATAGTAAGTACTCGGTAACCTTAGCTATTATGATCAGATATCAGTAAACATTTATTAGCCATTCTTACTAGAGCATATTTGGTTTCCCAGATTGATTTCCACAATAATAGCCCCCTAAAAATATTAGATAGATAAGAGAGAGAAATCTTCCTTGCTTCATGAAGAGAAAATGGGGCTAGTGTATACATGGGTCCAGCAAGAGAGGCTGGCTTAGGCACGAGGTGCACTTGGATTCCAACCTGATTTGGCTACTTTGAGTACAGTTGACCCGTGACCACCTCAGGGGTTAAGGGCACTGACAAACTCACTGTCAAAAGTCTGTGCATTTATTATTTTTGACTCCCCCCAAACCTAACTACTAAGAGTCTTCTCTTGATTGGAAGCCTTACCAATAACATAAACAGCCGATTAACTCATATTTTGTATGTTATATGTATTATATACTGTATTCTTACAATAAAGTAAGCTAGAGAAAAGGAAATGTTATTAATAAAACCAAAAGGAAGAGAACACACATTTATGGTACTGTACTGTAGTTATCCAAAAATCTGCATATAAGTGGACTTGTGTAGTTCAGACCCATATTGTTCAAGGGCCAACTGTACTTGGAATATTGATTTGGGAATTTACTTAATTCTCTGGGCCTCAGGTTCAAGTTACATAAAGAAAGTGGAAAGTAATATTTACCAGCTTTCTAAAGCAGTATCTGGAATAATGGAAAGAGAGAATACATTGGTCCATAATAAATAGCAGCTACCTTGCATTGGGCCCACCACTTAGGTGCTCTTCTTATTAATGGTGGGTTACAGAAAGGTGGTGGGCAGCAAGCGGGGGCTGAGCACCCTACCAGAGAAGACATCACAGTGTGGCAGGTGGTCCTTAGAAGAGACATTGGGGAGGGTATGTGCTATGGTGAGCACTGTGAATTGTGTAAGACTGATGAATCACAGACCTGTACCTCTGAAACAAATAATACATTATATGTTTAAAAAAAAAAGAAGATAGTAGGAAGGGAAAAATGAAGGGGGAGAAATTGGAGGGGGAGACGAACCATGAGAGATGATGGACTCTGAGAAACAAACTGAGGGTTTTAGAGGTAGGGGGGTGGGGGGATGGGTTAGCCTGGTGATGGGTATTAAGGAAGGCACGTACTGAATGGAGCACTGGGTGTTATACGCAAACAATGAATCATGGAACACTACATCAAAAACTGATGATGTAATGTATGGTGACTAACATAACAATAAAATAAAATTTAAAAAAAGAATAGGAAATAGAAGAGGATCAATGACAACCCTCACTTTACAATTTTATCCCAAGTCATTGTCAAAGCTTTATTTTATTTTCCTTTTTATTGTATCCTGAACACATATGAGAGTGATGGCTTTTAATGTTTTGGACTCAGCCTTGTCCGAACTGAACCCAAGTCTGGTGAAGCAGTGAACACAGCTGGGTCAGAGCTCTGGAGGAGGCTGGCTGGTGAAAGCCCTCGCTGACGCAGTGGGGACATGGTTGGTGGGGAGGTGACTGGTGGAGGCACAGTGTGAGTGCATGAGTGTGTGTGGCGGGAACACTTTGAGATTAAATGTAAAACTCCACCATGACTCATGCCATTAAGAAAAAAACCCAAACAGCTTAAAAAGTCATGTTCCAAAGAAGAAAACAGCCGAAAAAGTCATGTTAAACGTGTGGAAACGGACAACTTTCTTATTTGGGTCCAAGGCCCTGCTATTTGTCTTATTTGCAATGCAAAGCAAACTTCTGTTTCAAGGAACACAGTATTTTTTTTTCCAAGTGGGTAACACATTTACATGATTCAAAAATCAAAATTATATAAAAGGTACACACAAAGAAGTTCACTCCACATCTGTTCCCATCTGTCCTATCCATTCTTACTCCCTACTTCATGTATTCATTTTGGTTTGTTGGTTTGTTTATCTTTCCAATATTTCTTTATGCATATGCAAATAGATAAGAATAAAATATATTCTTACTTACCCTCCTCATTTTATTACACAAAATGTAGCATATAATAATACTGGTTTGCGTGTTGTTTCCTTTATTGAATAGTATAGCCTGAACATCCCTCTATATCAGTACAGAAGAGGTTTTCATTATGTTTTTACAGCTGTGTAGTATTAGTTATGTAAATGGGCCATAGTTTTTTTGGATTCTGTCCAAGCTCTGCCACAATAAGTGGCCTTGTGCATTTTTATATACTATGTGTGCAGAAGTAGCTGTAGGAAAGATGTCCAGATGTGGGATTGCTGGGTCCAGGGAACACCAAACCAAAATTTTGGTGGGTATGGCCAGACTTCCTCCAAAGGGGCTGGGCCATTTCTCCCTTCGTGGTAATGTAGTTTTCATTTGTATTTATCATATTAACGTCTATTCTATTTCACCAGGAATATTTCTTTTTCTGTGAAATGTCTATTCATGTGCTTTGCTCATTTTTCTATGGGATTATTCTTAATCTTCTTAATTTCGGGGGCTCCTAAAGAGTACATTATCTCTTCAGGAGAACAGTATTTGTCATTGATCTGATTTGTAATTTCTTTCCAGTTCATCATTTTATCCTTTACTTTATCTGCATTTGCCAGGCAAATGGATTTTTTTACAAAATCATGTTATTTAACTTACCTTCTTCAATTTTTTGGCTTCTTTATTTTCAGTCATAGAAGGGCCTTTCCTATGCCAAGGTTAGCAGGAAATTCACCCATATTTTCTTCTATAATTGTTATTTCTTTCTTTTTACCTTTAATATCTGATAAAATTGAAGGCTTCTCCTGATGTAAAATGTGAGGCATAGATCCAATCTTATGTTTTCTTTAAATGGAAAATCAGTTGTCCCATTAATCTAAATAACCATCTTTATTCTATTTATATGGATGTCATCTTTATCATATACCAAATTTCTGAATGGATTTGTGTCTATTTTTGAAGATTTTAATCTGTTCCACTGGTCTTTCTATTCATGTGCCAACATAAGACATTTAACTAATAAGACTCTGTAACCTGTTTTATTATCTGTTAAATTGAATTTTGTAATATTCTTTTTTTTCTTTTAGTTTTTCTAGTTATTTAAATTTGTTTATTTTCCACATGAACTTTGTTTTTATTGGGATCATACTATATTTAGAAGTTAACTTAAGGAGAATTGACACCTTTTCATTATTGAGTCTCCCTATCCACAATGGCCAAGATATGTCTTTGTATTCATTTAAGATGTAGGGGAAGAAAAAACTTTCCCCTCTACCCTCCTTAGTTCTTCAGCTGAGGCCCTGCAAATTAGACTGACAAAAGACAAATTAACAAGAGAAAAGCACACAGTTTATTAACACATGCTATGCTCAGGATAGAGAAACCTCAGTGATGAGTAACTCAAAGAGGTGGTTGAAACTGGGACTTATATAGCACCTTAACAAAAGAACAATAATTTTGTTAAGAAGGGGTTTAGTCTTTTAGGGGTGGCAAACTGTGGGAAGGTAAATGTGTAGGGGAAAGTAATGAAAGGTATGGGCTAGTTAGTAAAGTTTGTTATGTACAGTCTCTGGGCTGAAAGTCTAGAGTCACTTTTGGTTGTAAAGAATCATCCTGCCCTTCCCGGTAGAGGGGGTAGGACAGAGTGTTTTGTGTCTTCTTTTTTTTTTTTTTTAATTTTTTCAATTGCTTTTAGCCCCAAACAATCCCTGTTGGAGTGTCATATTTTGGGGTGGCATACTCTAAACCCCTTCAAAAAGTCTATTGTGTTCTTCAGAAGGACTTGAAAATTTTCCTCAAATAAATTTGCAAATTTTCTGTTCAGTTTTTTTTCCCTTCATATTTAATTCTTTTAGATGCTAGTGTAGATATAGTCTTCTATTCCATTTTATCTTCAGACTGGTTGTCTTTAAATTAAAACACTGAGAAGCACCATGAGGCAAACCACATATTGCATTGAAGTAATTTATAAGGTCAATCATTGAAAGGCAAAATGAGTCAGCTTCAGAGCCAATTCAATCAACAAAATTTGTACAGACATTTGTCACTACCATGAAGCTACTGTAACACATACTGGTTATGTAGCTTCTAAAATCTGAATAACACAAAGAAAGAATTGTTATTGGAAATGGTAGAATGCCAAAGCACAGTCAGAGATATGATTGTGAAAGAGTTTTGTTCTCATTCATAACTCCTCACTGCCTTCTAATGGGTGGTGTTAATATCTGAAGGGCCCTCTCTTTTGCTGAGGGTCTAGATGTGAGCATATGAGTTAAGAGGATATTGGATTGGGTGGAAATAAATTGTTCTGGTAAGAAATAGAAGAGAGATTTAGATGTCTGGGGAAAAATCCTGGAATGTGAAAGCCCAGAGCCAGCTGGGCTAGGAATTGGAGGGGGGAAGGAAAAGCCCCCTGGTTGGATGAAAATTGTAGGCGTGGAAGAAACAAGTCATACTGGAATATTTGAATTTATGTGTTGAAAGCTGGGCCATGTTAACCTTCTCTGACTCCTCTGTGAAATTGTTGTTAATGGGGAATAGACGAATGTTGTGGGTTGGGAGTTGAGGGAGTTTTGAGTGTTAGGAAAAAGTGTTGATGTTGGGTGGTCAGCCGTATCTCCTCTTGATCCAGAATCTATGAACATCACAGACATTAAGTCTGTCTTGGATTGAAGAGGTGGAGAGAAGGAGATTGGGTCTATTCTCAATCAAGATGAATTCAGAAGCTGGCCTGGGATGGAGCTTGTAGGTTAGGAAGGAGGGAAAACAGCAAACACAATAGTGAAGATCTGAGAAAGGCTGGGGAAAGAAGGGTAGAGCTGACACCAACATTTATTAAGTGTCTGTTTGATGGGTGAGGATATAAGGCAGGGGGATATTAGATGAACTGCTCAAGAATACTCAGTTTACAGGTGGAACATGCATGATTGGAAAATGGGTTGCCTCTCCCAAACAGCTCCATCTCCATGTTAGGGTTTGTGCTTTGGTTCCTGCCAGTTGTAGCCCAGTGTTTCCCAACCTGGTGACTGTGGACACCCAGAAGATTGCTGGTAGCAGTTGCAAGAGATTTAAGAATCCTTTTATATTCTAAACATTGCCTGTAGGTTGAATATCTCTAACATATGTGTTGTTACTTTTCCAAATGAACTTATATTAATCTCAGTTTAATCAAGAGATGGAAACCAACAGTAATGTAAAACAGGGGAAGTTTAATATAAAGAATTATTAAACTATGGTAGAAGAGTAAATATAAAGACATAAAGAGAACTTTAAAGGGTGTCCTAGGGCTGAGGAAGAGTACCCATGGATGGACAGCTTGGAAGGAGGCATTCTTTCCTCAGGCTGGGGTTTAGATCTTGCTGGAGAAGGTGTGTTTATAGCCCACTGGATGTCAGAAAGGATGGCCATTTGCCAGGACGAGAGTTGGTTCATAGTTGCTGGGCAAGCAGGAAGCAATCTCCTCCTTCAGCATGGGCAAACAGGCTTCTGGGTGGGCATGTGAGGGAGTAGAAGGTACATGCTATGAACTGAATGTTATGTTCCCCTCAAGTTCATATGTTGAAGCCCAAATGTGATGGTATTTGGAGGTGAAGCCACTGAAAGGAAATCAGGTCCTGAGTGTGCAGCCCCACGATGGGATTAGTGTCCTTGTAAGAACACAAAGACAGCTAGACCTTTCTCCCTCTCTCTCTTCTCTACAAGAAAACCAGCCGTCTTCACCAAGCACTTCACCAAGAACTCCCAACCACCTTCTGCACAATTCTACGGATTACTATGAAGAACTCATATTAAGCATATGTGGAAGTGTACTGAATAGTATCAATCATTATTGCTATTGCTAGTAATAGAATAACTTTTTAATAAGGTTTCCTTTGTATTTCGGTAGACTTCATTTGCAAATTGGTGGGATGGATACACACACACACACACACACACACAAACACACACATAGTTTCTACTTTTCTAACCAAACTCACTGGTAACTAAGAAATTCAAAATTTCTGTGGAGTCTGCATTATATAGAAGATTCTGTCATTAGACTCTACTGGTAAGCCTGTATGTAAACATGACAGCGATCGTGTGATACCGTCCCCACGGCTGCAGCACCTGGTTTGCATCTGAGAACACTGACCTGAATGACATTTTCAGGAAGTAGGTGAGAGGAGAGGAGAGGAGAAGAGGGAGAATCAAGAGCAAAAGTTAGTTTCAGATAAAATGAAACAGGCAAGTCAGCTGACAGTGTGCTAGATGAGCCCCCTCACTTTACAGGTTGAAATTTTACCTTAAACTCAACTTTTCGGTCAAAGAAAAAAGAAGAAGAAAACTCTGGGATACAAATTGTGAAACTTGTAATGATAATGTGATACTTTAATTTGGTTAAGATGCCTGACAGTATAAGTCAGTACAACTTTTGGCTGACACAAATGAAGAGTTATGCTCAAGTGCACAAAAGCTTTCCCATGAGTGACTTGTTTTTGGTTTTAATAAGTCTCCATCTCTTTAAGTGGATTGCCGGTAAACTCTTTTGCTAGTTTAATGCTAGAAAACAAATGGGAACCTTGAGGTTTTTCCCCTCAAAATGCCTATTTCTAATATCAAGATTGCTACAGCCGTTTGGGGGATGGGAACATGGAGACAAGAGAAGATATCAAAAAATATTTTGGGGGGAAGTAACAGAAAAGAACACATCCTAAGGAAGAATATTTTTATAGATTGATGATGTATGCAGCCGACCAGTATTTCAAGTACACAAGTCCTGAGAAGTTACCCAGGCATGCCCCTTCCAGGATAAATGAGGACACTGAGCCCTGGAGATCCACAGAAGGACTTGCCCAAAATAGCTAATAGCTTGCCCTAATAGCTGGTTGTTGGTAGAGCTATGTCTGGTGATTGATCTGAGAATTTGTGTCTGCTGTTCATTTCATAAAACTCCATTGAACTTTAGAGGAAACATGTGCTTGAATGTTAAATATTTTTATGTGCCCTAAGAGCTATAGATCTCAAAGGATTATTTCCTATTTGGGATCTCAGTTGTGAATGTTCTTTCTCAAACTACAATCTCCTCACTGGCCTTCTTTCCCACTCTCCAAATCTACTTAACTTGTTCTCTAGCCAACCATAGCATAATACCAGACTCCATGTCAACTGACTTCCTCTCTCTTTGACCTTCCTGAGCCCAACCCAACCATGGGTTACCCTTCATCAGCTTTCCCTACATCTCCATCAGTCTATGAAGCACAGCTATAAGAGGACCAGTCAGTGTGAGGTCCTGGCTCAATGAAGATTCAGATGCCACAATGTCATTACCTCTTCATGTTGCCTCTTACTTCTCTGCTGAGGGAGCCTCCTCAGTGTTATCCTCATAGTGGCGATTCGAAGGACCTGTCTTTAAAATCCCTTCTTCTCTCTCCACAGATCATCAAACCACCTATCTAAACAATTCTTTTTCTTTTCTTTTTTTTTTTTTACCAAGATGATCCAAGCCAATATGTGTGAGCTTCATCAATTAAACTTATCTTCCATTCGAACAACCTATCTTCACATCGTTTTCTTTGTTCTTATTTTCACATTCAAAGAAGAGATAATCTGTGTGTCCTAGATCAGTGATCCTCAAGCTTGGTTGCATGTTAGAATCAATCAGGGAGTATTGCATATTTTGAAGGCCAGGCACTCCCAGCCAGTTGAATCAGAAACTTGTTTTTAAAGCTCCCAGGTGATTCCATTATATGTCCAAGTTTAAGAACCACTTCTCTAGATCTCTCAGCTCAACTTTGAAGGGCGTCTGTACCATTGTTTTTCTGTCCCTCTTCCACCTCTTCATTCTCTTCCCCCTCCTTTTGTTTCATGCACTTTACCTTTTAGTATTTTTAGGCCTCCTGATGAGCAAATATCTCCCTTTACCTTGCTGTCTTCTCTAGCAACCATACTACTTGCCTACTTCTGTTTGCTATCAAATGTGTGGAAGAGACTGAAGTCTCTTCCACTTACACTTATCACCCACTTTGCTAGTAATCTGACTTCTAAATTCCCTACTCTGTTAGAACATTCTTTGAAATGGACCTAATTTTCTTGCCCCAATTTAAGTGACTTCTGATACTCTTGACTACTGCCTCCTTGAAGTGCTTGATTTCTAGGGAACTACCTAATCCATATTCTTTATTTTAGCCTTTTTTTCCTTATTCCCTAATATAAACACGTTCAGGCTCTTTCCTCAACTACCTGGTTTCCTGTATCTACTTTTGCCCTCTCTTTTCAGGGACTTAGGTATGACATTTCTATTTCTGTGGCAGGAAAGCTTTCTTTCTACCTCTTTTCTTTCTCCCCCTCACCTCTGATGGGAAACACATCCTTGGAAAGATGGAGTAGAGAGATAGAGCCCACACGATAGGACTGTAGCCTAATGGTTTTAGAACAACAATGCTAAAACCTTACTGTGTGGGTTAGAACCCCAGCTTTCATAAGTAGCTTTGTGACACTAGATATTTTACTTAACCATTCTGTGTCTCAATATCCACCATAAAATAAAGAAAATGATAGCATCTATTTCATAAGGAACAAATTAATTAACATGTATAAAGTGCTTAGAATAGTCCCTGGCATATAAGTGCTATATAAATTTAAGCTATTTTTAGAAATCTTAATCTAAGAAAAGAGAGTTTTTGTTGTCATATTTTGCCTTGCTGTTCCATTAGGTAAAAATTCACTCCATCTGAGTAAGATCCTACAGTGGATGTAAACACTTACTTTAGAGTCCTAAAGTTAATTCTTGATGACCTCATTAGGAGCCTCTAAAATGGATATGGGATGCTGTGAGGAAGGGTCCGGAAACAGAAATACCACAGGGGATCCCAGTGAGGGCAGGGTAGGTAGGAGGGTGGGTGGATTAGAGAGAGAGAGAGTGAGAGACCCATCTGAGGAGCATGTACCATCCTTCAGTCTCAAGGAGCATGTGTGTGTGTGTGTGTGTTTCTACTAAAAGACTCCACCTGAACAGCTTTCCAGATATGCTACTGTGATCACAATGGTGAGGTTATATCTTTTAATGCTCCAATCTCAAACTCCTGTCCTTTCTTCTCAATAAAAGTTCTGTATCTCCAATAGTTTACTAGGCATCAAACCTTGGGTATCCAGCTCTCTGCTCAGCATAATACATCTTTCCCTTGGAGCCACCGCTGTCCAAAACTTATTTATGTTGTCGGAAATACCTTTCTTCCACTCACTCAGGCTTGAGACCTGTAATTATTTCCAATTCTTCACTCTTAAAATTCAAGCTCTATTTTGTACTAGCTAAGTGATCTGAAGGAGGCTACTTACATTTCTGATCTACATTTCCTTATCTTTAAATTGTAGTTAATTTTGACTACCTTGTAAGTGTTACTGAAGAGAACAATGGTACACTACTAGTATTACTACTACTACTATAACTACTACTAGTAGTAATATGGAAAAATAGCATTAGTAATAATGATAATAGCTAACACTTATTGATCTCTTAGTATTTTCTCACTTAACCCTCATAATGATTCTGTGAGGCAGGTTGTATTATCATTAGGTCCCAGAATAAGAAAATGAAGCCTATAGAGCCTCATGCATTGATTCTACAAATGTTTACTGAATGTCTAGTCTATACCAGACATTTTTCTAAGAGTTTGAGATGCATCGGTGCATAAGACAGCGTCTTTGATCTTAAGGAACTTATCTCCTAGTTGGGGATAACCAAATCAACAAATAAAATAAGTACAGACTGGGAAGAGTCCTGTGAAGTAAACAGTAGAGTCTTGCGAGACGGAGTTACAGGTGGACTGGCCTACTTTGGATAGAATAATTAAAGAAGGCTTTTCTTTAAGCTGAGACATAGTGCTAAGAAAGGATTCACACAGGAAAGACCTGAGGGGGAGTGCACAGTCCTTAACACAAGTGGGGGCTGGCATGTTTGAGAGACTGAAAGACAAGCAGGGCCAGGGCAAAGTGGGGTTGGGGGAGTTGAGGGAAATGGGGTGGGAGAGCCCCAGAGGAGGAGATTCCTGTGCACTATGGCAAGGAGTTTGGGGTTTATTCCAATGCAATGAGAAGGCTGAATAGACTTAGAGCAGTGAAAAGACTGGTCTAAGTTAAAATTTAAAATAGCTCTCTGGGTGTGGGGCGCCTGGCTAGCTCAGTTGGTTAAGCATCTGACTCTTGATTTCAGCTGGGGTCATGATTTTGGGGTCCTGGGATTGAGCCCCACATCAGGTTCCATGCTCTGCAGAGAGTCTTCTTGAGGGTTCTCTCTCTCCCTCTCCTTCTGCCCCTCCCCCACTCATGCAAGCACATGCACGCTCTCTCAAATAAATAAATAAATCTTAAAATAAAATAAAATAAAATAGCTCTCTGTCAGTGTGGTGAACAGCTTGTAGGAGGTCAAGACGGAGGCCTGGAAGACCAGAAGGGCAGCAACTTCAACAATCAAGGCAGGAGCTGGTGGGGACTTGGGCTTGGGAGTGAGTGGAGAGGGAGAAAAGTACATGGATGAGGGGCCTATTTGTGAGGTAGAGTCTTTGTGACTTGCTGGTGGATGTGGAGCAAAGTGAGGAAAAGGGAGGATCCAAAGATCAATTTCTAGCTGAAGCAACTGGGTGAATGGCAGGGCCAATAACTGAGCTGGGAGGACTGGAGTAGAAGCAAGTTTTGAGAAAAAGAAATGAAACATGAATTTAAGAGTTACATTTTGGCCATGTTTAAAAAAAAAAAAAGATAAGCAGGCCTCCACAGGAAGAGGTCAGTTAGACATTTGGATACATGCACCTGGGTGAGAAAATGGGGGTTATCTGCATATACGTGGTGTTGGGAACCATTGGCCTAAAGGAGAAAACATACTTAAAGAAAAGGCAGCTCATAAGCACTGAGGACCCCTAACATTTATAATTTATAGGTCAGGCAGAGGAGAAGAATCCAGAGATGGTGAGAAAAGAAACCTGTCCCAAGTCACCCAGTTAGTAAGGAGCTGAGTGATGATCACTGGTGAGGACTCCTGCAGGGTCCCATGGGCTGTGGTATATGGAAAGCCCCCTCCCTGCAGTTTGGATTATTGCAACAGCTTCTTCCACTTCAGAACGCTGAGTCTGGCATTCAAGGCCAACGTTGACTGACTCATCCCTACTACCCCATCCCTTTTCTGGAGCAACAGATGTTCCTATATTTGTTGACTGAGAAGCACTTTACAATTTACAAACTTCTAGATACATGTAGGTATTCCTCTAGGTAGCAGGAACCACCACCCCAATAACATTCATTCAACAAATATTGGGTGTTTGCTGTGTGTCAGGCCCTGTTCAAGCTCCTGCAGGGACTCCAGAGAACAGAATAGATGAGGCCCCTGCTTTTGTGGAGCTGACACTGGGAAGGCAGGTCTTTCTATTCCAGTTCTCTCATGGGTCCTCCCCTGGGCCATATCCATTCCCACCTCCACTAATGTTCATTCTTCCTCCTTACCTTCTTTCCTCTCCTCCACTTTTTCAAATCCTTCTTTTCCAAAGAAGCCAAACAGTCTAGGAAGAGCATCTGTTAGGTTGCCACATGTGAGTTGCTGATAGGACTAAACATAAACATCGCCTTCTCCCCTCCACTTTCTCCCACTGAGATACACATTTATTCGCAGAGATCCTGCTCCAGGTGGAGACATCGACATAGAAACTTCTGCAGAGACCATCAGATCTCCCTATGTAAGCTGATACAAAGAGACAAACCTAGAGGAGCAGACCTTCAGAAGAGGAGGAGTGAGAACATCAGCTTTGGTGAGTAAAACAAAAGAGGGAATTTAGGGAGAAAATGGGTGTTGCAGAGAAAATGAATGGTGATAGAAGAGGTGAAGGAGAGGGGAGAGAAGTGATCAGCAGAATAACTCCAGGCTCCGCAGACAGATGGTAAACCCAGAAGGTCCACTAATGAGCTCTCGGTACTATTCTATGCTCCCATGCCTAGCTCATTACCTATGCCACCAAGACCGAGAGGCGGTGATAACCACACCTGGGGGCTTTTAGCAGGAGCTCAGGCTCAGAGTAAGACTCTTGCAAGGAAGGTCAGTTCTTCATCTCCAGCAAGTGCAGGCTATATTAGGGATGTTTCCCTGGGTGTTAACCTATTTAACACTAAAGCCTTCTCAACCATGTAGATTAGTCTAATGCTTTCCGGTGGCGTTCATAGATAATTCTCTCATATGCTGACCTACAGCTAACAAACAAATAACTTCCATTAGCATAAGTGACATGGTCAAATAATGAATTATGATGTAACACATGCGCAAGGAATCATCTATATTAAAGAATAGTGAGAGACACTGGTTAATTTCTTTATATTCCAGCAGGTGGAGCTACAGCCTGGAGGGGCTCAATATGCTTCAATGATCCATGCCCACCCCTCAAAACAAATCGGTAACAAGAAGACCCGTGGGGAGGGAGAAGGAGAATTGCAAAAAATATAAGAAGAATAATGTCATTTGGTATAGAATTCTTCCGTGGTTGTGCAAGTACCTGTACCAGGGTCTAATTCCTAGTAGCTCAGTAACTAATGAATGAATACATGCGACATAGTCTGATGACTAGACCATACCCTGAGCATTCTTAGAATAGCAATTTTCTCCTCTTCATTTGGCTTTGTTTTTTTCTCCTGTCCCTTCTATTATTTGCATGTGCATGCCCTTTGGGCACCACTTCCCATCAAAATGTCATGGAAAAATTCTGTGAAGCTTGCTTGCAGGGTCAAACTGATGTCAGAGGGAGATGTTGGGAGAGGCAAGTGATAAAAATAGCCCAGTTGAGGTTCCCACCTGTTTCTCCTGCTCTAACACTGCGCTCTAGGCAGTATTTCTTGAATTGTGTTTCTTTAGCCATCTGCTTCAGTATCATCTGGGTTGTTTGTCAAAAATTCCAATTCCCAGGCCACAGCCCCAAGAGTCTGATTCAGTGCTTCTGGGTGGGGGTACCTGACGTGATTCCTCTGCACAGCCAAGCTTGAGAATCTCTCTTCTAGAGGAAGGTGAGCCGACAATCTTTTATCCCCAATTCTGAAATCCAGAAAGAACTGAAAACTTTGAAAACTGTAAGTTTTTCATAATTCATCTGGGGGGCAAACTAGGACCCACAAAGTGCCACGAAGATACATATGATCCTTTTTTATTGCACGTAATGTGAACATTCACACATTCTGCTGCAGAGATGTTTATAATGTGTTGGATTAGAAGGTGCTGCCCCAACCCCACTAGGAATCTCGTGGGTTATACAGTACACGCACTGAACTGCCTTTCTGACGTGCATACGTTTTTTGAATTCAGAAACACATATGGCCTCCAGGGGTTCAGATAAAGGGCACCTGCGTTGGGTTCTCATGTCCCATCTGTAGGCGATGTTTGAAGCAGTTATATTTGGGTCTGACAATGATAAGAAAGCCTAATAGAAAGATGGCTGGATGGGGACCCAGGAGACTTCCTTTCTGGGCCTCTCTTCTCTCTCCTGAAAATGAGAGAGGAGATTATACTTAAGGCCTTCTGACTCTAAAATTGTGATTCTCACACCTTCTTGCTCTTGCAAATGTTGAGGCATTACTGCCACCAAGATTCGATTATGGTCTTGTTATTTTTGCTGAGAAAATCTAAAAAGGCAAAAACTTTTCTTGGTCTTTTGGGTTTGGAGACAGATTCTTGAATTCTTACATGTCTCTCAGTGGTGTGAAAAGACATTCATCCAAATTCTATAGATATTTTGATACATTACTGCACTCAGCAAAGCTGCTAGGAAACTACTAGAAGGCAGACACAGTCGTGGACTCCAGAGAGTGCTATGGAACATTGTGGAAGAAAGTTTGACTTATGTTAGGTAGAGGAGGAGGAAAGAGACACAGGATAAGAGATCTGACGAAGCCTCCATTACCAGCCAGAGCAGATTTCATCCAAAGGGCAGCAAATGGCCTTTTAGCAGAATCCTAGGGATCCCTAAACCCATGTGAGTAGGGTCTCTAGCCCTCCAGTCATGGATGTTTAAATGATCATCCTATGACCCTATGAAAACCTGAAGCAAGATTTAGAAAAACCTGAAAAAAAAAAAAAACCCAACTTCAATAACACAAAATAAAACAAAGTAACATCCTCTGAGTTTGTTCTATCAGAAGGAATGTGTTATGGGCTAAATTGTGTCCTCCTAAAATATACATATTGAAGTCCTAACCCCCCAGTACCTCAGAATGTGAACTTATTTGGAGACAGGGTCTTCATAGAGGCAATGATCTTAAAATGAGGTCTTTAACCCCATTATTGGATGACTGGCATCCTTATGTGAAAGGGAAATCTGTACGCACATGTGCAGGGAGAACATCGTGAGAACAAGAAGGTGGCCATCTAGAAGCCAAGGAGAGAGGCCCACAGAAAAGGATTAGGAAAAAGATTTGGAGTCAAAACAAAGAAAATAGAGTAACTCCAGACTATGGTTTTCCTCCATTAGTGAGAAGGTATTGGAAGATAGTATAGAACCATTCTCTATGTTGACTGTAGATACTATCTCCTAATCCTTGGAGGGGAGGCTGTGGCAGAAATTACTAGTTGCCCCCAGTATCCATTCTCTCCCATTTAAAAGTGTACGTGGTGGGGCGCCTGGGTGGCTCAGTCAGTTAAGTGTCTGACTGAACTCTTGGTGTCAGCTCAGGTCATGGTCTAGGGTTGGTTGATGGAGCCCCAAGTTGAGCCCTGTGTCTGAGCTCCATGCTGGGCAGATTCTCTCTCTCCCTCCGCTCCTGCCCCCCCTTAAATAAATAAATAAATAAATAGGTCATGATTACCCAGGTAAAGTGTATATTTCATAGCCTTCTCTGCAGACAGGTGTAGCCATAGACATTGGCCAGGTGAGCACCTCTGCTCACTGTGGTCTTGCGGGAGGGGTGGCCTCCTATGCTCTGTACTCCTCCCTTTAGCTGGGAAGCAGGTGTGGTGGTGGGGTCTGAATCAGACACTGTGGACCTTCAGATGGAAACCAGGTTGTTGGGCATCAAAGAATGATAAAAAGGAGAGCCTCAAGATCATAGAGCTGCCTCCCTAGCCGGATTGCTTGCCTGTACTTTTATATAGGAGAGACATCAAAAGTCTGTTTCTAAAGCCACCGTTCTTTTGTCTCATTGTTACTGCAGTCAAACCAATATTCTAGTTAATAAGCTATATTTTAACTAATAATTAAACATAATTAAGCATCCATTCACCAAATCTTCTGAATAAGGGTGTATGTGTATGTGCAAATTCTCTCTATGGAATTACCTACTTTATTTCAGTAAACCTTTTGTGCCCCAGTGGCCCCCAACAATGAGAGATCTTTTAATATTTGGGGCAATTCATTTCCTTGGTTCCTGCACTCTCTTCAGGAAACGTCAACCAAGGGGATCCTGGCTTCTCAAGTTCTCTTAGGAGGATATGAATCTCTGTGGAAACTCTGGCTCATTTCTTTTCAACAGAATGGAAGCAATTGTGAAAGTGAAGACAGCATGAGGATGAACTGATATTTATTAGTGATTTTGCTTAAGCCCAAACACTCCAAAAAGTGACTGGAAATTTCTGTCACGACCTGACCTATCAGAGCCTTTTGAAACTTGGGCAGGGGGTTGGATTAGGGGTTTCTCAGACCTGCCTGAGGTTTCTAGAGATAGTACATTGGCAGCTTCCGGAAGAGATGGGGGAAGGGGGTGTTATAACCAGAATTCCCCTATGGTCCCTTTTTCTAAAATAGCGTTTAGAGAAGATGTGGGAGGAGTCCCCCTAAACCACTAAGAAGTCTTGGTTGTGAAACTGATGACTTATTGATGAGCACATGGGGTCAACAACTACAAGTTGTATAATCCATTTCAATGAGGAGAAAAAGTGAAAGGGCATTTACCCTCTTTTTATAGGTATTCGAACAGGCTCTTGCTCCGGCAAAACTGCCAGGAAGTTATTGCTGAGTTTAAAGCAGAGTTAGTTAGTAGGATCAGGAATTGCACATAAGGCTCTTGAGCTCTTTGCCTTCTCTTCGTGGATGGTGGATGCCCGGAGCAGAACAGGAGGGGCCAGCCTACCAGGAGACGTTAGAGTTAAGGTGGGTGGGATGGGGGCGGCGGGGAGAGCACCTGCACCTTTTAGTGAGTGCCCAAAAGGTAATGGGCCTGATCTTGGTAAAACACCCCTCACCCCCCACTCTCAGGAAGGAGATATTTGAGTTATGGTTTTTTTCTTTTGCATAAGGGAAGAAAAAAAAGTGAGACCAAGGGGAAAATCCTGGGGCTTATTAAATAAAAGAAAGAAAAGGTTAGTAAAGAATGTTGGGAGGGAATTATATTGTAAGGAGAGAGAAAAGTATAAATTCCATCATCCTTTTTGCCTAATACAAGAAGTCTGTTCATCAAATTGATAAAACGCAAGGCCCCCACCGTTGAATATTCAAGAGTGTCACCACATATTATCTCTAAGTCCTGGGCAGATTGTAGGTGAAAAAAAAATTAAACAGATGTGGTCCTTCCCTTGGAAAATAAAATCCTAGGTGGATAACAGTGACCTAGGCTGAGGAAAGTTATTAATACCGTAAGTTATAAAGTTGGTTTTTAGACTGAGGTTGAGGAAAGCTATTAACGCTATAAGCTATAAAGTTGGTTTTTAGACTGCAGTTAACTCTTGAACAACACAAGGGTTAGGTGTGCTGACCCCCTGCACAATCAAAAATCCTTGCATAAATTTTGACTTCCCCAAAACTTAACTACTAATAGCTTAGTGTTGACCAGAAGCCTTACCAAGACATAGACAGTCGGTTAACACATATAAACAGTCAGTTGACACTTACCTTGTATGTTATGTGTATTATATACCATAGTCTTACAATAAAGTAAGCTAGAGAAAAGACAATGTTATTAAGAAAACCACAAGGAAGAGAAAATATATTTTCAGTACTGTATTGTGGCCATGGGAAAAAAAATCCACATATCAGTGGGCCTGCGCAGTTCAAACCCATGTTTGAAGGGTCAGTTGTACAATATTACTTTCAACATGCTTGCTATGCTTTCATCCCAAAGAAATTTCTTTGCCAGGGACTAGTATTGAGTTAAGCTACAAGTCAGAAATATATAGGTTAATACATTTTCTTTAGAAGAAAAACAAGTTTATGCGAGAAGAAGTCCATTTTAATAGAAAGTGAATAAGCATTTAATAGAAAATGAATAAATGAATAAGTGAATAAGAGATATCCTCCACATATCTTTATTTTAATTTTTTTGGTGAAGTGTTACTAGGAGAAAAATGGACATTCTGGAATAAATCCACGTGAGCAAGTTCCACATGTGGTTCCAAGCCAAAAGTCTCTTCTGTCCTTACGGCACAAGAAAAGCAGCATGGTTCTCTGAACCTTTCCCTCGGAATGCCTGAAGTCCTTGGTTTATTGGCATGAGGCAATGGTGGGATGAGTAGGTCTCTAGACTGAGGTTGACACACAGCCTGGCTGGTCAGCTCCCTCATTAGGCAGACCAAGGTCGTCTCGTTCTCAGATTAAATACTAAGGAAGTGCCCAAGGCCAGAATTATTTGAAATAAGGGCAGAGTTGGTGCCTTTGCTGGGTTCATGACTTAAGTTAATGAAACCAAACTCTGAAACACAGCAATCAAAATTGAGAAGCTAAAATAGGAAAGGTTGAATAGTATGGAAACCCAGCCAGGCCTTGACCAACATGGTATTTGGAAACAGATGGCATAAAAGATTAAAAATATCTGGCACAAACTGGATTAATTAAGAATGACAGGGGCCAGCTGAGTGAGGAACATGTGGGCAGATATGGAGTTAAGCTTAGTTTATAAAGCTAAGGGAGCCCAAATTATTTCAGAGTATATAAGCATGAACCCTACCTTAGAAACATGTTCTGTAGCCTACCTGCAGATCTCAGTGAGTATTAACACCTCACCAGGAACGTTTGTAAGGGTAAATCTCATGGGCTATTCCTTATGTTTAGCTTCATTATGGCCTTTACTATGACTTTCTTAAGAAGAAAATAAAAGTATATAAAACAAAATTGCCATGTGTATTTGACTATGACTCAAGGCCTTTCAAATACATTTATAGGCTTCACCTTGTCATCTCATATACTTGTAAAATAAAAAAGCATTGATCATTATCTCAAAAGTTAATATTCTTTTACATCTTCTAAAAAAAATCTCTTCAACCTCTAGAAAGAACATACTGTAGAGAAAGAAAGCCCTCAAAATGTAAGAGATTGTAAAATAATAGGGTTATATTTGCCAGAAGCCTTTTTCTCTTGATATTGCTGACTTGTATTCTGTGACTCGTGAATACTGACGCAGAGCCGGACTAGACACCCACACCAGGCAGATGTCACTGTTTTTGCGTAAGACAGAGGAGATACACATGAACTTGAAGGCTTTTGTAAAACAAAACGAAGAAATAGGTTTATTTTTAGGCCCGACCTGTTCAACTTAATATTCCAGTATCATTTTCTTTAACATCGCTACTTATTAAAATTCTAAATAATTTGGTTGCATAGGAAATTATCTAGAGATGCCATGGGGTCCGCCTCTGTCACGGAACCAACCCGATGAGATCCTGGTCACCAGAGTTGGCTTTTATGAACTTCCGGTTACTTTATTGTAAAATAGTTTTGTTTTTGAGGATTAAATGAGATGATATTTATGGAAGTACATTGGAACTGTAAGTCACTGTACAAAATGGAGTGTATTATTTTGTAGAACTGTTATTCTTTGCTCACAGAATCATAGCTTGGTTATCCTGAGACCCAGCTGGATTTTCTGTTTTACGAAAAACAAAGGGAAAAGCAACATCAACAAACTTTGAATCTTCTCATTGATGTATAAAGAGTTCTGCTATAGGTCCAATGATTTAAACCTAATCTAGCAATTATCTTTCTCTTTCCCTTTTCCTGAAAGGCAAGACTGAGTGCAAAGTTAACTGCTGACAGTTTCCTGTCCTTGCTATTAATGACTACTGCAATTTGACTAAGAGCCTTGATCCCTGAAAATAATCCTTTCCTGCAAAAAGGCACCATAAAGTTTGGCTATAAAATAAATATCTTTTGTTTCATCTAGATAATAAAAGGGAACATTCATATTCTCACACTTCTTTGAGCAGAAAAGCATCGAAATGCTTCAAGTCAAATATTTAAAATACAAAGGGAGAATGGCATAAAATATTTAGACTATATCTGATAGATAAGGGATTAAGTTAATTTATACAAGGTCCCTTTAAATTAAAAAAAGACAATCCAAAATAAAAGTGGTCAAATGACATAATCAGTTCCTAGAAGTGAAAATGCAAATGATTAATAAACATACAAAATAAAAAAAGACCAGTGAAGTATAGTTGCCTCTGACAAATGGTCCACAACTAAAAAGACTGATAACTTGCAATGCTAATAAAAATAGAAAAGAACAACCATGCTCATATATTACTAGTTGGGAGTGCAAATGACTGTCCTCTTTTCAGAAAGAATCTATGGATTGTAGCAATTCTAAATACCAGTGTCAGAAAGGATGGTTGTCCATCTTCATTCACTTATTTATACAACAAATATTTATTGCATGCCTACCCGATGCCAGGAATGCAGAAGTAATAAGATAGAAATAAATCTCTGCTTCCATGGGGTTCACAGTTTATTGGGAAAGAGACAGACAGGAGGCATAATAAGTAAATTGCATAGTATATAAGGAAGTGATGTGTGCAATGGAAAAAACCCAGCACAGTGAGGAAAATCCACAATATTGAGATAGGAATGTGGACTGCAGTTTTTACTTTTTTATTCTTTTTTAAAAGACTTTGTCAGAGAGAAAGAACACAAGCAGGGGGAGCTGCAGGCAGGGGGAGCTGCAGGCAGAGGGAGAAGCAGACTCTCTGTTGAGCAAGGAGCCCGATGCAGGCCTTGATCCCAGGACCCTGGGATCATGACCTGAGCCAAAGGCAGACGCTTAACCGACTAAGCCACCCAGGTGCCCTGGACTGCAGTTTTAAATAGGAGTCTGTGTAGGTCAGACTGAGAAAGCAAAATTTGAGCGAAGACTAGAAGGAAGCAAGGGAGTCGCTACTCAGATGTTTACAGGAGAAGAAAATTCCAGGCATAGGATAGAGCCAGTGTAAATATAAATACATATAAATAGATTTAAGAAAAAAAAAAAAAAGAAGCGATTGAATACAAATATAAAAAGCCAAACTTGTAAAATGGTGTTACCAGGGCTGGAGGGTGGAGGGATAAGAGAGATGCTGTTCATGGGTACTAACTTGCTACTTATAATTTAATCAGTCCTGGAGATCTAATGCACAGTGCAGTAATACTAGATAGTATTATATTATAAACATTGAACTTGCTAAGAGACTAGATCTGAACTGTTCCCACCGCAAAAGAGAAATGGTAATTATATGATGTGATAGAGGTGTTAGGTAACACTTCAGTGAAAATCATACGGCAATATATAAATGTATCAGATCAACATGTTGTATAGCTTAATATGACACAACATTATATGTCAAATATAATTCAATTAAAAACACTGTCACTTTATTCTGTCTAATCAGAGACCTCTCATAATACAGTGGTAACTTTCACATCTGACAATATCCTAGATTTTTTGTATACTCCTTTTACTAGCTCTTCTGACAATTTCTCATACTTTACAAGTTTTCTTCATAATTTTTTTTTAGGATTCACATACTTTTAAGTGTAGAATTGGATGGGTTTTAAAATATGGATGCATCCATTTAACTACCACTCTGAATAAGACAGAGATTTCCAGAATCCCAGAAGCCTCTCTATACTTACTTACAGTCTATTCTGACTTCTATCACCACAGATTAATTTGGACCATTCTTAGACTTGATATAAATGGAATCATTTTGTAGATAGTCTCTTGTGTCTGGTTTCTTTTACTCAACATTATGCGTATGAGATACATTCATGTTGTATTGTAGGTAGTAATAGTTTTTTTCTTTTGTTATTATATTGTATTCTACTGTATAAATAAACCAACATTTCTTTGTTCTATTGTTGGTAGACATTTGGGTGGGTTTCAGTGTTTGACAATTGTATATAAAACTATTCTTGTACATATAAATATCTTGTACATATAAATGTTCTTGTACATGTCTTTTTGTGAATGTGTGCATTTTTTCTCTTAGGCAGGAGGGCAGTACACTTTCTCTTTTTTTTTTTTTACCATAACACAAATATTATCTCTGAGTGTTTACATTCAGGTATATGAACATTCATTTAAGGATTACTTTGTACCAAACAATATTTTATTTATTTATTTATTTATTTATTTATTTATTTATTTATCTATCTATCTATTTACTTATTTATTTATTTAATTTTATTGTTATGTTAGTCACCATACAATACATCATTAGTTTTTGATGTGGTGTTCCACGATTCATTGTTTTCATATAACACCCAGTGTTCCATGCAGTACGTGCCCATCTTAATACCCATCACTGGGCTAACCCATCCCCTCTAAAACCCTCAGTTTGTTTCTCAGAGTCCAAAGTCTCTCATGGTTCATCTCTCCCTCCAATTTCCCCCCTTCGTTTTTCCCTTCCTTCTCCTCATGTCCTTCTTGCTATTCCTTATGTTCCACAATAATTGACTTTCTCTGCTTGACTTATTTCACTTAGCATAATCTCCTCCAGTCCCATCCATGTTGATGTAAAAGTTGGGTGGGTATTCATCCTTTCTGATGGCTGAGTAATATTACATTGTATATATGGACCACATCTTCTTTATCCATTCATCTGTTGAAGGGCATCTCAGCTCTTTCCAAAATTTGGCTATTGCGGACATTGCTGCTATGAACATTGGGGTGCATATGGCCCTTCTTTTCACTACATCTGTGTCTTTGGGGTAAATACCCAGTAGTGCAATTGCTGGGTCATAGGGTAGCTCTATTTTTAAATTTTTGAGGAACATCCACACTGTTTTCCAAAGTGGCTGTACTAACTTGCATCCCCACCAACAATGTAAGAGGGTTCCCCTTTTTCCACAGCCTCTCCAGCATGTGTTGTTTCTTGCCCTGTCGATTTTTGCCATTCTAACTGGTGTAAGGTGGTATCTCAATGTGGTTTTGATTTGAATTTCCCTGATAGCTAATGATGATGAACATTTTTTCATGTGTCTGTTAGCCATTTGAATGTCTTCTTCAGAGAAGTGTCTGTTCATGTCTTCTGCCCATTTTTTGACTTAATTATTTGTTTTTTGGGTGTTGAGTTTGAGAAGTTCTTTATAGATCTTAGATACCAACCCTTTATCTGTAGTGTCATTTGCAAATATCTTCTCCCATTCTGTGGGTTGCTTCTTTGTTTTGTTGACTGTTTCCTTTGTTGTGCAGAAGCTTTTTATCTTGATGAAGTCCCAAAAGTTCATTTTTGCTTTTGTTTCACTAGCTTTTGGAGATGTATCTTGAAAGAAGTTGCTGTGGCCGATGTCAAAGAGGTTATTGCCTATGTTCTCCTCTAGGATTTGTTGGATTCCTGTCTCACATTGAGGTCTTTCATCCATTTTGAGTTTATCTTTGTGTATGGTGTTAGAGAATGGTCAAGTTTCATTCTTCTGCATGTGGCTGTCCAATTTTCCCAGCACCATTTATTGAAGAGACTGTCTTTTTTCCATTGCATATTGTTTCCTGCTTTGTCGAAGGTTATTTGACCATAGAGTTGAGGGTCCATATCTGGGCTCTCTATTGGGTTCCACTGGTCTATATGTCTGTTTTTGTGCCAGTACCATGCTGTCTTGGTGATCACTGCTTTGTAATATAGCTTAAAATCAGGCGACGTGATGCCCCCAGCTTTGTTTTTCTTTTTCAACATTTCCTGGGTGATTTGGGGTCTTTTCTGATTCCATACAAATTTTAGGATTGTTTGTTCTAGCACTTTGAAAAATGTCATTGGAATTTTGATCAGGATGGCATGGAAGGTATAGATTGCTCTGGGTAGCATAGACATTTTAACAATGTTTATTCTTCCAATCCATGAACATGGAATGTTTTTCCATCTTTTTGTGTCTTCTTCAATTTCTTTCATGAGTGTTCTGTAGTTCCTAGAGTATAGATCCTTTACCTCTTTGGTTAGGTTTATTCTGAGGTATCTTATGGTTTTTGGTGCTATTGTAAATGGAATCATTTTTCTAATTTTCTTTCTACAGTTGTATTGTTAGTGTATAAGAAAGCAACTGATTTCTGTGAATTGATTTTATATCCTGCTACATTACTGAATTGCTGTATGAGTTCTAGTAATTTGGGGGTGGAGTCTTTTGGGTTTTCCACATAAAGTATCATGCCATCTGCAAAAAGAAAGAGTTTGATTTCTTTGCCAATTTGAATACATTTTATTTCTTTTTGTTGTCTGATTGCTGTTGCTAGGACTTCTAGTACTGTGTTGAACAATAGTGGCGAGAGTGGGCATCCTTGACGTGTTCCTGATCTTAAGGGAAAGGCTCTCAGCTTTTCCCCATTGAGGATGATATTTGCTGTGGGTTTTTCATAGATGGATTTTATCAACTTGAGGAATGTTCCCTCTATCCCTATACTCTGAAGAGTTTTAATCAGGAAAGGATGCTGTATTTTGTCAAATGCTTTTTCTGCATCAATTGAGAGAACCATATGGTTCTTCTCTCTCCTCTTATTAATGTGTTCTATCATATTGATTGATTTGCAAATGTTGAACCACCCTTGCATCCCGGGGATAAATCCCACTTGGTTGTGGTGGATGATCATTTTAATGTATTGTTGGATCCTATTAGCTAGGATTTTGCTGAGGATATTAGAATCCATATTCATCAGGGATATCGGTCTGAAATTCTCCTTTTTGATGGGGTCTTTGCCTGGTTTGGGGAATAAGGTAATGCTGGCCTCATAGAATGAGTCTGGAAGCTTTCCTCCTGTTTCTATTTTTTGAAACAGCTTCAGGAGACTAAGTATTATTTCTTCTTTGAATGTTTGGTAGAATTCCCCAGGGAATCCATCAGGCCCTGGACTCTTGTTTTTTGGGAGCTTTTGATCAATACTTCAATCTCGTTATTGGTTATTGGCCTATTCAGGTTGTCCATTTCTTCCTGTTTCAGTCTTGGCAGCTTATAGGTTTCCAGGGAGGCATCCATTTCATCCAGATTGCTCAGTTTATTGGCATATAGTTGTTGATAATAATTTCTAATAATTGTTTCTATTTCCTTGGTGTTAGTCATTCCCCTTTCATTCATAATTTTATTAATTTGGGTCCTTTCTCTTCTCTTTTGGATAAGTCTGGCCAGTGGTTTATCGATCTTATTAATTGATCTGATCTACTGTGTTTCTGGTTTCTAATTCATTGGTTTCTGCTCTATAATAATCTTAATTATTTCTCTTCTAATGCGTGGCTTAGGCATCGTTTGTTGCTTTTTCTCTAGTTCTTTAAGGTGTAGAGTTAGTTGGTGAATTCAGGATTTTTCTATTTTTTTGAGTGAGGCTTGGATGGCTATATATTTCCCCCTTAGGACAACCTTTGCAGTATCCCATAGGTTTTGGACCAATGTGTTTTCATTCTCATTGGTTTCCATGAATTGTTTAAGTTCTTCTTTGATTTCCTGGTTGACCCAAACATTCTTGAGCAGAGTGGTCTTTAGCTTCCAAGTGTTTGAATTTTTGTCTAATTTTTTCTTGTGATTGAGTTCCAGTTTTAAAGCATTATGGTCTGAGAATATGCAGGGAATAATCTCAATCTTTTGGTATCAGTTGAGACCTGATTTGTGACCCAGTATGTGGTCTATTCGGGAGAAAGTTCCATGTGCACTCGAGAAGAATGAGTATTCTGTTGTTTTAGGGTGGAATGTTCTATATATATCTATGAGGTCCATCTGGTCCAGTGTGTCATTCAAAACTCTTGTTTCTTTGTTGATTTTCTGCTTAGATGATGCGTCTATTGCTGAGAGTGGAGTATTGAGGTCCCCTACAATTGACATATTGTTATCAATATGACTCTTTATTTTGGTTAACAGTTGGCTTATGTAGATGGCTGCTCCCATGTTGGGGGCATAGATATTTACAATTGTTAGATCTTCTTGTTGGATAGACCCTTTAAGAATGATATAGTGTCCTTCTGTGTCTCTAACTACAGTCTTTAGTTTAAAATCTAATTTGTCTGATATAAGAATTGCTACCCCAGTTTTCTTTTGAGGTCCGCTGGTATGGAAGATGGATCTCCATCCCTTCACTTTCAGTCTGGATGTATCTTTAGGTTCACAATGAGTCTGTTGTAGACAGCCTATGGATGGGTCCTGTTTTTTTATCCAATCTGCAACCCTGTGCCATTTTATGGGAGCATTTAGGCCATTCACGTTGAGAGTGATTATTGAAAGATATGAATTTATTGTCATCATGTTGCCTGTGAAGACCTTGTTTTTATAGATTGTCCCTGTGAATGTCTGTTGTATATCACTCTTAGGGTCTTTCTCCTTTTATAGAACCCCCCTTAATATTTCTTGCAGGGCCAGCTTAGTGGTCACATATTTTTTAAATTTCTGCTTGTCTTAGATGCTCTGCATCTCTCCATCCATTCTAAATGACAGCCTTGCTGGATAAAGTATTCTTGGCTGCATGTTCTTCTTGTTTAGTACCCTGAATTTGTCTTGCCAGGCCTTTCTGGCTTGCCAGGTCTTTGTGGATAGGTCTGACATTATTCTGATGTTTCTCCCTCTGTACGTAAGGTATCTCTTCCCCCTAACTGCCCTTAAGATGGTTTTCTTGGTTCTAAGATTTGCAAGTTTTACTATTACATGCCGGGGTGTTGGCCTGTTTTCCTTGATCTTGGGAGGGGTCCTCTATGCCTCTAGGACACGAATGTTTGTTTCATTCCCCAGATTAGGGAAGTTCTCAGCTACAGTTTGCTCAAATATATCTTCTAGTCCTCTCTCTCTCTCCACCTCCTCCAGGATTCCAATAATTCTGACATTGGAACACTTCATGGTGTCATTTATTTCTCTGATTCTATTTTCATGGATTCTGAGTTGTTTTTCCCTGGCCTGCTCTTTTCCCTTTTTATCTATTAAATTGTCTTCCAGGTCACTAATTCATTCTTCTGCCTCACTTACCCTAGCTGTTAGATTATCTAGATTAGATTGGATCTCATTGATAGCATTTTTTTTAAATTTTTTTATTGTTATGTTAATCCCCATACATTACATCATTAGTTTTAGATATAGTGTTCCATGATTCATTGTTTGTGCATAACACCCAGTGCTCCATGCAGAACGTGCCCTCCTCAATACCCATCACCAGGCTAACCCATCCTCCCACCCCCCTCCCCTCTAGAACCCTCAGTTTGTTTTTCAGAGTCCATCGTCTCTCATGGTTCTTCTCCCCCTCCTATTTCCCCCCCTTCATTCTTCCCCTCCTGCTACATTCTTCTTCTTCATTTTTAAGTTCTGCCAATTCAGCTTTCATTTCTGCCCTTAGAGACTCTATGTTGCCATTAATTGATTTCTCCATTCTAGCTATTGTCTTCACAATTGCTAGCCTGAATTCCATCTTCAACATCTTGGTTATATCTGCATCCATTTGTAAATCTGTGGCATAAGTCATAATCTCTGAGTCTTTCTTATTTTGGGGGTTCCTCCTCCTAGTCATTCTGTTGATGTGTAGTTGAGGGAATGTATAGAGTCCAAATTATTGACCACAACCCAAGCAGAATGCACCTGTTTTCTAGAGACCTTAGGGTTGCTGGCCTCTTGTTCTCCCAGCCTGTCTTCTGGGGGAGGGGCCTGCTGTGCTATTACTCAGGCAACCCTGTTTGGGCAGAGTTGCCCTGCCCCCCCCGTGGCGGGGGATGGGCTCAGTGGGAACCAGTTTTTGGGGCTTTTGTTCTCTGATGGCTTTCCCTGGCGGCTTTCCGCATCTCTTCTAAGAGTCAGAGCAGAAGAGACCGTTTCCAACCCTCTGCCTCAGAGCAGAGAGATGGCCATTTATTCTTCAGTGAGCTCTCCAGGCCACACCATCTCCATTTCTGTCTGTGCTGCTATAAACTGCAGCGTCCTGGGTTGTGCACCTCTTAGCAGGGCTCCCAGTCCTGCCTCCAGGGCGGGGCCCGTCTCTGCCCTTTGTGCTTCTAGAACCCCCAGCCACCCCCAGTTCACATACACGGCCATAGTTTGTTGAACCTTGTTCTGCTCTTAGGTCATACCTATGACTGGAAATGCTGGGTGTTAGAATAGTTGTATGTTAATTATGTTTAACCAGTTTCCAAAGTGGTCATACCAATTTATACTACTGCCAGCAATGGATGAGAATTCCACATCTTCACCAACCTTTCCCAAATATTTTTAAATTTCTGAAAACATTGTATTTTCTTTCATCTGTACATTAGTATCATTATAGATATAACAGTAAACTATTATCTAGCCTTTCTTTCTTAAAAAATCACTATAGCAACTATCATTGATTCCTCTAATCCTTGCAAAAGAATATTAACGATATCTCAATTTGTGCTTTTCTGCCCTTCTAATTTGATGGAGGAAAAGAATATTGTATTGGCAGTTGGAAGACCTAGGCTGAGCTGCTCTATGGCTTTAATATGGTCACTTTGTGCCTCATTTTCTTAATCTTGAAAATGGGGCTAATAACTGCTTGGCTATTTCTCTGGGTTTTTATAATGACTAATAAAACAATAGATAAACAAAACTAGTAATAGGAAAATGATTACACTATAGTAAGTGAAAAAAAGTGTATTATGAAACAGTAAGTCTAGTATGATCCCAACTAGAGGAGGTGGTGGAAATGTGTGCTGATAAGTATAAAAAAAAGTGCCAGAAGAATATTTCCTGAAATGTTTCAAGTGACAATTTGGGGAAGATGATCTATATTGGTAATTTTATTTTCTTTTTGCTTTTTGAAAATTTTTCCAAAATTTTACAAAGAAACATGAATTACTTACATAATCAGAAGACAAAAGTTAATTTTTTAAAAGTACACAGTATGGACTCGAAGGCGGTCTCTGCAACACCTCATGGGCTCACCTCAGTCCTACTGTTTCTCAATTCTTGCCTGAAAAAATCAGAAAATCTAACAGCGACAGAAATGCACAGCATATTTAAAAGAATGGAATTATAACGATGAGCATTAACAAGCAGTGAGAAGCCTCTGTCTCCAGTTATGTAAAATGTGATTTTAATTATTTTCTTTTAACACTTAGGGGCTCTTGAGATATTACTATATTGTGTCAGGGCTGAAGATATCTCAAAATTGCCTGGAAGATGTATGGGAAATCACTTTAAATTCCTCTTAATTTTGTTCTAACCTAAAATTGCTCTTAAAAAAATTAAGGCTTTAAATTTTTTGTTTTAAAAAAAAGGATGTGAGGAGAATGGAGGCAGCAACCTCTGGGACCTCGGCCGCAGCAACTTCTTGCTAGATACATCTGCAAAGGCAAGGGAAACAAAAGTAAAAATGAACTATTGGGACTTCATCAAGATAAAAAGCTTTTGCACAGCAAAGGAAACAGTCAACGAAACCAAAAGGCAACCTACGAATGGGAGAAGATATTTGCAAATGTCTTATCAGTTAAAGGGCTAGTATCCAAAATCTATAAAGAACTTATCAAACTCAAGTCCCAAAAAACAAATAAGCCAGTCAAGAAATGGGCAGAAGACATGAACAGACATTTCTCCAAAGAAGACATCCAAATGGCCAACAGACACATGAAAAAATGCTCAACATCACTCCTCATCAGGGAAATCCAAATCAAAACCACAATGAGATACCACCTCACACAGGTCAGAATGGCTAAGATTAACAACTCAGGGAAATAACAGATGTTGGCGAGGATGCAGAGAAAGGGGAACCCTCTTACAGTGTTGGTGGGAATGCAAGCTGGTGCAGCCACTCTGGAAAACAGTATGGAGGTTCCTCAAAAAGTTGAAAATAGGGCTACCCTACGATCCAGGAATTGTGCTACTAGGTATTTATCCAAAGGATACAAACATAGTGATTCAAAGGGACACCTGCACCCCACAGTTTTATAGCAGCGATGTCCACAATAGCCAAACTATGGAAAGAGCCCAGATGCTCATCGATAGATGAATGGATAAAGAAGATGTGGCATATATGTGTATATACAATGGAATATTACTCAGCCATTTGCAGATTGAAATCTTGACATTTGCAATGGCATGGATGGAACGGGAGGGTATTATGTTAAGTGAAAGAAGTCAGTCAGAGAAAGACAAATACCATATGATTTCACTCATATGTGGAATTTAAGAAACAAAACAGATGAACATAGGGGAAGGGAAGGAAAAATAAAATAAGAGGAAAACAGAGAGGGAGGCAAGCCACAAGAAACTCTTAACTGTAGGGAATAAACCAAGGGTTGCTGGAGGGGAGGTGGCCCGGGGATGCGGTAACTGGGTAACGGGCATTAAGGAGGGCACTTAAAGAGCACTGGGTGTTGTATGTAACTGATGAATCAGTGAATTCTAACTCTGAAACTAATAACACAGTTTATGTTAATTAAATTGAATTTAAATAATTTTATTTTAAGTAGGCGACAGAAGCAGTTTGCTTTGGGTGGGGGGGCTCTGGTGTCCACCCACTGTCACTCAGGGGCTGCACAATGGAGGAAGGCATGAGGACTTTTGCCATTGGTGGCAGGGCCCACCTTGAAACCAGTTCCTGCAAAGAATGTTGCCCCAACATCCAGAATGCACCAGTGTCCTGGGCAGGCTGATTGCACCCTCAATGTAGCCCAACTCAAATCCAATGTGGAAATGAACTTTGAGGGAGAGTGTCAGGACTGGAAAAACTTGACTTTCTTTATAAAGTGACGGACAGATTGAAAATTTGCAGAAAGAAACCGCTCCATTTCTCCTTCAGGCCCTGTCAAAAGCTAGAGACACGCATGCACTATATTTTCCAATATACAAGTTTCTCTCTCTTTTTTCAATTTAAGTAACGACAAGCTTTCATGGAGAAGCATTGGCAAAAGTCCAGAAACCAGTACAGAACAGAAATGAGGGTTGAAGAGCAATGCTTCCGACGAACATCTGGTTCAGCAGGACCCACGCGCAGCACGGGGAGCACATTCAGCTCCCCTGGGAGGGTGTCACGTTTAACTGATGGCTCTTGTTACTGACCCCGTGGGTGGCAGGAAGGAAGAGGAGTGACCGTGGTATTCACCGAAAGACCAGCATGTCAGACTGCCCGCCCAGAAGTTGAATTCTTAGACGGCTTGACCACGGAGTTGTGTGGTGCAGGAGGGGATTTCCACTTTCAAAAATAGTCTGACTTCAGTTAAGTTTGAGATCGCATTTTTGGGAAGTTTGTTATATTTAGAAGCTTTCACCCTCATGGCTTTTCAAGTCCATCTGCAGCATGGCACAGTACTCTCAATTTTTCTGGCCTCATTTACCTTGGGATTCCATTTGGAATCAAGACGTTTTCTTAAAATGTATGAAACAACCATTGCATGGACAAAAATATGTTTTAATCAAAATGCTGACAGTGGCGAAATGATAAGGGACTTTTTTTCTTCTTCTTCTTCTTTTAGGCTTCTCTGTACTTTTCAAATCTATATTGTGGTTTTCACCAAGGAGATGTCCCAGATCTGGGCAGTGGTTTCTCGGGGGGCTCTCACTTGTGGAGCTGTGCTTTCATTGTACTTTTCTGGGAGCTCTGAAGGCTTGGTCTAGAACCCGCAAGCCACAGGAATCTCTGTGGAACCTAGAAGATCACTTACACATAATGCAAAAGTAGAGTCAAGAAAAAAATAAATTCCAGAATGAGCGTTTTTGCTTAAGAACTAAAAATAAACATTATTTTTAAAAAGCAAAGCAAAAAAAATCCCTTTAAAATGCAATAGCCCCATAGGGAAAGGTTGGATTTCAAAGATGGGCTTTTCGTGGAGGCTCAGATGACAGCTAAGGCATCATTCAGCAGGGGCTTTTTGGTGTGTTCTGGTTACCCAGCAAGGTGAGGGGTAGAGACATTATGTATGGCTGTGGATTGAACTTTGCATTGGGGGAAGCACATGGTCTGCTCAATCCAGTGTCCATTGTTTTTCCTAACCTCCCTGCACGTGACTCTCTGTGCAAACTGTAATGTACTGTGCCCCCCAGCAGCCCCAACATGGAGCTGATGGGATAAGACCAGGATGAGGAGGGGAAAGCTCTTTCTTGCTGTGCCCTAAACAATTCATAGAAGCTGATAGTTCCCACTCATGTCATGCGCTTGCCTTGGAGCCATGAGGCCAAATCAGTGGTTGGGGGTTAGTTTTCCATCAAATATTTTAAAACATCTACTTTACCTGGACGCTATCAATTTGAAATGCCCAATTCCTTCTAGTTTGGCCCCCCCTCCCCCCACCAAGCTTCTACAAAATATTTTATAACAAGTCTTCCTGTTCTTTTTTCCCAACTTACTAATCATTTCTAGCACAAGCGTGAACATTCCCAGCAGGCAGCCTTTCTGAGTAAATAGACTATCCCCCCTGCCCAAGGATGGCCTTTGGGAACCATGGGTAACCAGGCAGCAAAGCCTGCCAATCTCCAAGGAGTTGGGCCATTTGTGGCTACTCTTAGACCTTGATGCCTCTCACCCTGAGGAAATTTTCCTTACATCTATCCTATTTCTTTCCAAGGTGCATTCCAAGAGGTTGACAGTTATCTATCAATGAGCTCCTGGGGGTAAGAGAAAGGGAATTTAGGTATATTTTAATGAAGCCTTGTAAGCAACCCCCTCACCCCCCCCAGCTTGTTGACTCTAATAGCTTCACAGCATGTCACACAGTGCAGGGGAACTGGTGGGTCAGAAGAAAGAGAGGTTTTGGATGTTGGAGGACCTCTCCATGCAGAGCTGGTCCTGGTCTAGGGATGGTGACCAGCATCCTGAACTGTACTCAGAAGCAAACAAGAACTATAAAGTTCAGAGCTGATTTTCTCTCTGAAACTAGAATCCAATCCCACCCCCATTTTTTTTTCCAGTCCTACCACTTAATTCTGAGCCAGGCACAGATGTACATACGTATGTATGTATGAATTTAGAGTGCTGCCTGAGATATCAGCAAAACCCCTTGCACATAAGAGGCAATCAGTGACTATTTCTGGAGTGTAGGGAGCAAATGGGCTTAAAGGGGAGAAAACTGGAGCAGTCTTGGGAAAGAAGCACATGACCTGGAAACTGATGGAAAAACCTCAGTGGGCAGATGGTTGAGCGAGTACTCAGGACAGGATGGCAGGATAAGGAGCCAGGGCTCAGTGGAAAGAGTAAAGGCCAAGCAGATTCTGCTGGTATTACCAACATGTAAACTTGGCAAATCATATCGCCTTTCCAGGACTCCGTTTCCTACTTTGCAAATTGAGGAAATGACGTGCGTTGGATTAAATGCTTTCTCTGCAAGTTCCTTTCCAACTTTACATTTTAGCAAGATGAATTTCAGCAAAGCTTCTATTTCGTCACACCACACCTACAGAGAAAAGTTGGAGGTCCTGCCAAGGGGATAGTGACCACCCTTGATGAATGGCCAGTACAAAGAACAGACAATACTGAGGACTCTGTCTGTGAGGAGCAGTATAGAAGCGTGGGATTGGGTGGGCTCTGGTCCCATTTCTGCTCTGCCGTGGGCTAGCTGTGTCATCTGCGGCTGTGGTAGCACTTCTCTGAGGCTTTCTCAACTTAAAACATAAACATAAAACCTGGGTAATACCAAGACTTGCTTTATTGGTACCTGTGGGAACTGTGAGGATCACCTGACGTAATGAAAATGAAGATCGTGACTCAGTGCCTGGCACATGGCTGAGGACTGTTGACTGCTGTTATGAAGCACATGAGGTGGGGTCACAGGTGACGGAAGGACAGGAGTGCTCGGGAGACTTTGGGGGACGCTGTGGCTTGGGAAATTCCCCACTGGAGGTAGGCTCCAGACAATGAAGTAGTCAGTGTAAGTCACTATCAGATATGGATCCCTAAAGTCCAGTGGCTTGGATCAATAATACTGATCCTAGCTTAATTTAAAATTTTCGTATTTTGTTCATCCTGGATTTTTTGCCTTAGTTTCTACTTTCAAAAATATTATAGGTGCGCCTGGGTAGCTCAGTCAGTTAAGGGTCTGCCTTCGGCTCGGGTCATGATCTCAGGGTCCTGGGATCGAGCCCCCTCATCAGGCTCCCTGCTCAGAGTGGAGTCTGTTTCTCCCTCTCCCTTTGCCGCTCCCCCTGCTCGAGCACTCTCTCTCTCAAATAAATAAATAAAATCTTTAAAAAAATTTTAAAAAATATTACAGTAAAACAACTATCTTGATGACTGAGTTTTGAGCCACACTCTTTAAATTCTTTAAAAAGCAGTTGAGGCAAGTGCTTGTCTCACCTTAGTCCCAGTGCTACTCAAAGCAAGGCTAAAGATTTGTTTAGTCCTAACGTATAGTGATTTGGTATGGAAGGTTGAAGGGGAGCAGGGTATGCAACTCCAAAATATGCCACTTTGACATCAAAATTATTTTGAGCTGAAGACATTTGAATTCCTGAAATCCCTTATCTGCCCAAAAGCAGAGCCTCCCCAAAGAACTCAATTGTCATAAATCCTCTCCCTGGAAGCAACTCTGCTCTTCTCTTCTGGGAGCCGGGAAATCGGCACCACACCCAAGACAGACGTCTGCCAAATTATCATATCTCCCATCTATTCTCCTAAGGGCCCATTTATCTTTCCAAAAAGTCATTCGCTTTTTCCATAAGTGCCCTTTCTCCCCCTCCTTTCCTCTACTAAGTTAGATACATAGGCTCCACGTTCTAACCACTCCTTTGAGTCACTCATCACTGAGGGCTCCCACGTGTAAGTGTGATACATGTGTTAATACGCGTCTGTTTGTTTTTCTCTTGTCAACCTGTGTTTTGTCAGTTCCGTTTATAGTGCCCCCAGAGAACCTAAGATGGGTAGAAGGAAAAAAAAATTCTTTTCCCTTCCTGAGAAGACTCAAATCCATCTAAATGATCACAAGAAGAAGAGGAGGAAACCTACCTGTTTTGTTTTGTTTTTACTGACTACGGAAGGGAGTGAGAAAATGAGAACTGCTGTGTCTCCCCTATTTTGGCAACCACCTGCCATAAAGACAGAGTCTAGGCCCCTTAGAGCAGAGGAAGAAAAAGTAACAACACCATTAACATAAGCCTTTATTTAGAAATGCCAGGGACAAGAAGACGCCAGAGGAGCTTTCTAACTTGGAGAAGAAAAGTGGACTGCTGTATAGGCCTTGAGCAGGAGGGGGAAGGCAGAAGTTCAGCTTCATGGCTAGTTGGTCAAGGATGGTTCTCTGAAGAAGCAGGAATTGTTCTTGTAGATTAGCAGCTATTGGGCAATTTGGATTTTAATGAGGACAGACAGAGAGGGGCTATCATCATGTGCAAAAGTGGGTGTGGAGGAATAGCTGCAAAGGACAAGGATAGGTGAAGGCCCTTGTGGGTGAGCCCAGGCCTCAGGCTCTCTCACAGGTCTGTCCTGGGCATCCACAGGTAGGAGCCTGGGCAGATATTCAACATTTTCACTGGAGCTCTGATTATTTCTTTATAGCCGGTGGGCTCAGTTGGGGAGGGAATGGATAGCTTTAAGTATCTTGGAAAGTTTGAGTTTCCCTTGGCTGGAACAGGCTCTTTCTTATCTGTTCTTGGGAGAGACAAGAGCACCATTCACAGCTAAAATGACAGACAATATGGTCAACAACCCATTCACCAGCACCTACTCTCAGGCTCTGTACTAGAGCATGAGGCTGCTCACAAGAGTACTGCCCCAAGGAGGTTAGGGGGCAAATTCAGACATCAGAGTGACTAACACAGTATGAGCAATGTTTTGTTTGCTATCTCTATCATTTCATATGGCACAGAGATTCCTTATAAAGGGGTTTTATACATATTACTACATTATACATAGCTTTTTTTTTTTTACTCCTACACTGTGGATAAGGCAACAATTTTTAACCCTTCCTTTTATGGATGAAAAACTACCCCATAATATGGTTAAGTGGCTTGTGCAATATTAGTCAGCTGGTTAATGAGAAAACAGGAGACTGAGTTTCCAAATTCTCATTCTTCAGTTATTTCTAGGAGACCACACAGTGGAAGAATTTGCAGCTAGGGACACCTTTCTCTGATCCAATAAAAGCTCTCTTTTCAAACTTCATTAAGGGCTTTTTGGTGAGAAGGTTGGCTGTCCTCCCCAAAGCTGGCCAGGAAAAGACCAGTAACCTGAGCTCACCAGCCTTCCTCAGGTGCCAGAGCCCACCAAAGCTTTCTTTCATCCATTCCCTCTTATTTTTGCTCCAGGAAAGTATAAACATCTGTTATCTCACCACTGGCCACCATAAATTTCTGGTTGGCCTCTGTGGTCTAATCCTGGTTCTTTCTTTATCAGAGGGGAAATGCAGTGCAAGAAAATCCCCAGTGTGTCCCAGATAGCTTATAAATTTATTCATGAAAAGATAAAATATTGTCCTGATGCCAGGGACATCATCATCATTATTATCATCACCATCAAAAGGTACTGAAATTTCAAAGAAGATACTTACTCTCTGATTTCAGGGAACTTCACGTAAAAGGAGGAGACAGACTTACAAATAAACAATCTCTACAGTATGTGATTGCTGAGGAATGAAACAGATTCAAGGCACTATAGGATCAGAAAGAAAAAGATGCCTCAGTCTCCCTGGTGATGTGATGAGAAGAAATTTCCCGAATATCAACCCCCTCATAAGACTGAGGCCACATGTGTGTGTGTGTGTAGGGGGGTTAGAGTGGGCTGGGGGACATTTGCAAGGAGGCTCATTATATGTAAACAAATCCTACTTAATATTTTAGAATTATGTTTGAGGCTAAAGGATCACCCCCAGGTCTATGTCCAGGAAGGACCAGAGAATTAAGTAATTGAGTAAGACATTCAGTGACAATTTTTACTTTGTTTATGTTCCTGGGGCAATGCCCTGATCTGCTTTATAATCATGACACTGCCCAAATACAATTTACTGAGTGCCTAGTATATGTCAGATATTCTGGGCAGTAGGGCAATTTCAGTGAACAAAACAGAAAAATGAGGCTTATTTTAGTGGTGTATATTGAATATGCTTTTCAAATGACACCTGTTTTCCTTGGACAGTGGTTCCCAAACTCTACCCCTTAGAATCACTGGGGGACCTTTAAAAAAATTCCAAAGCTTGGCCCAACTTAGACCAAATTTGGGTGATTCTCATGTGAAGGAGGGTTGAAAACCACTGCCCTAGAAATTCTTATGTACTTCCCTAGGGAGGCAGGTCATTCTTTCCCCACCTCCCACCAAGCTTCTGAAGGTCATTTATGTAATTAGCAGATGAGGAAATTGAGATTCAAAGACTCAGAGTGATATTGCCAAGGTAAAGGCCACATCTAGAGTCACAGGGCCAGAACTTGAACTCCAGTCTTCTGATTTCCTCTAGTGTGCTCTCCACGATGTTGACAGAATTGAATGTTGTTACTGCTTACAGCAAGGATCCTAGGGGCTCCCTAGGGGCAGTGAGGAGATTGTCTGCAAGCCTCCTGGTCACTTCTTCTCACTCACTGAAGACTTTAGCACCTAAGCTGATCTTTATTCTAAGAAATGAATATCCAGAGGCCCATTCAACACAGAGCCCGGTGGACAGGCTCTTTGCTATGACCTTCTCAGGGTTTTGTACCCTGCACTCCAGCCATCCATTCCCATTGCTTCCCCCTGCACATCACCTCTATTTCTATTTCAAACTAGAACTTCTCCAAGGAGAAAAGTTTATCCTTTCAGATGCAGGTCCTAGTTTGCCCACTGCAACAGCTCTCCAATCTCATCAGCCACGGGCAGGTCACCAATGCACCCCTCACTCTCCTCTTTCAGCACCTCCTTTTGTCATGCCCCTTCATGCCCAATTTAGAACCTGTCCTTTTCATCACTGTGAGGCAAAGACTTGTAACTACCATGCCTACCTCTCCAAAAACTCTTTATTTTGAGCGCCAGCCTTCACACCTGCTGTTGTCAATGTCTGGTACCCTTCCACACCATTTTGGCTGAGTCCTTTAGGTCTCAGTTTAACTACTTTGAGAGATCCTCCCTGACCCCTCAGTCTAATAGAGGGACCCCCTTGTTACACCATTCCTTCCCAATCCTTGTAAGTTGTGTTTCTGCATGTATCTGTGCAATGCTTTGTTCTATGTCTCCCCACCAGGCAAGGGCATGGGCTCTCTATTTTGATTACTGTTATGTCACTTTCTGTTGACACACCTTTTGGCACATAACAGGTACATGAATGATTGAATGAATAAGTGAATGAATTAATTAATATGCCCAAATTCACATAAGGGTTATTTAGTGGCAGACCCACAGCTTACCCATCTGATTACGGTTTGACCTCTGAGATGATTTTCCACCACATCAAATTTCACAGTTGAACTCTCAAGGCGCCCATTTGCAAGGCCCTGTTGTTCAGGACTCCATGAGAGGCAGAGTTTGTCCAGTGGTGAATCCTAAAGCTCCATGGTTGAAGATCCTATCTCATGGGGTTGTCCATGTGAACCCCAGAGGTCATAATGCATCATGGGCAGAGTGAAGAGCAGCTCAGGTTAAGTCACCATGCTAGCTGGTTCTAATGCCAGCTCTAAGAGATGGCACCTCCAGTTCTTTCCTAGACCAGACCAAAGGGATCTTGCTTAATATGCAATTTCCCTAATTCAGTTTCAAATGGATCTTCTTGAATATAAATTTAAAACATTTGTTTACATAGAAGGACTTTTTAAATTTTAAAATTCAAATTTTAAATTTTTAAATTTTGAATGTGCTCAACTGTTCCCTACAAAGATCACTTTCTGGCAGGGCTTCTCCAGGTTTTATACATATGACCTCTTAGGAGAACTATTTTTTTCCAAAGGGAGATTATTTCAGATCCCTCAGAAATCTCAAACTTGTGTTGCTTCTTTTAATATTTATTTAGGTCCTGACTAAGAAGACTGAAATAGGGACCAGGATAATGGAATAAGGCATCTACTGCCTTAACTGGTTAATTTATTAAGCACAGAGAGGAAGCTGACTACAGTCATAGTTTTATGGAGAGTAGGATACATGACTTGGAAAGTTTGAGGCAATGGCCATCCAAGGTGAGCTAGGGAAGAAAGGCACCCTTTGTTCTCTGTTTGGTATCTTCCCCAGGACTGGGCATGACATAAGCTTCTGTTACTCATCAGGTGTCCAAATAGAACACATGGCTGGGTGACATGCTGTAACTACTGTTTTCACCTAGCCTACGTAACCTTGGCTTCCAACCTCAAACTCATGTTAATGTTTGAACTTCACCCCCAGAGATCTGACTGAGAAGAGCTAGAGCAAAACTTGGTGTCTGTTGTATTAAAAAACTCCACAGGTGATTCGGCCAGGGTTGGCTACTTGCCACCTTTACTAAAACCTCTGAGTAGAAGTCTTTTGGTGATTTAGATGACTGATGTCATGTATTTATTTAGTGAGAATCATCTAGGCCCTGTACTTTAAAGGGCCCAGTGTTTCACAAACACACACAAAATAAATGTATTGAAGAACACATGGGTGGCTTTGTGACTTGGGATCTGTCATCCAGTGCCGGCCTAGTATTCAACCCCTAACCCGAAACATTCTTAACAACGAACACCATCCAGACCCCCCAGAAGCTCTGCAATGGTAGCAGTGGACCTGCTGGGCAGCCAGTAACCTGGGGTCTTCTCTGAGGATGGATCCAACTGAGCCCCCATCCAGTATATGTTTCTTTTAACCCTCTGCCCACCCTCTCCCTTTCCCTTCCCCGAACTAGCTGGAGTATCTTTTGGCCACGCTAAGAAGTTTTAGCGAAAAGGAATGATTCATTTGAAGTTCATTCTTAGAAGCCCTGTTTTCCTTTGATAATGGATCCGGAGAAACCAAGTGGGAGAAGCACTCTCCCTGTCTGGGCTGTTAGTCTTTATTGAACCGTGAATTCCCCTGGACTCAGGCCTAGTGCCGAAATCCCTCATTCTTTACATAAATAAACAAATAAATAAAATCTTTTGGCTGGTACCTAATAAAAACTCATACAGGCAAATCAAGTTTAGCACATATCTTGGAAACTCCCAGATTTCAAACTTCAATAAGATAGTCATAGAGTGTTCGACCCAATTAAGGTAATACACATAAAATCCCCGTTTAGCCTAACAAACAACAAACAATGGGGTCTTTTGCTTTTCTCCAGACCCTTTGATTGAGGTTTAGTGGCTAAGAGTGGGATTAGTAGAGAAAATTATTACTAATCTGAAAACTTTTTTGGGGGGAAGAAAATGCCACGATGTATCAAAATATCCTAAAGCAAAACAAAACAAAACAAAACTAGGTTGAAAATGATCTTTGGCAAAGGGATTTGCCACTTTTGGCTCCCGTGCTTATTTTAAAAAGCAAGAGGGGAAAAAGGTGGGTGTCATATTCCTGCTCTGGCCATATGGTTTTGGTTTTATTTGGATCGGTTTGGACGGAAACATCCAAAAGCAGAGACTGATCAACTTCCCAGCTTTCAAATAATGCCAAACTAGAATCTGTCCCCACTCTATTTTGGTCCCAAAGCCAAAATTATGAACTGAAAAATCCCCAACAGATATAATTTATTTCTAGTGGCATACATTTTATATTTAGAGTTTGGAAACTCTCGTCTAATGTGACAGAGGTACAGATTAAGATCTTTGGAGCCCTTTTATTTTTCTTCAAAAGCATTTAATGCAGTGGTTCTCAACTGCGGGTGATTTTGTTCCCCTCAGGGGGCATTTGGCAAGGTCTGGAAACATTTTTGGTTGTCATAGAATTGGGATGGGGAGGTAGGGGTGGAGGTGGGAAGCAGGTTCTCTCCAGTGGGGAGAGAGCAGATGCTACTAAAATCCTACAGTGCTCAGAACAGCACTCACCAGGGAGACAGTGAATAACAATAGCTATTATTTATTGAGTGTTGCCTGTGCTCCAGATGCCAAGCACATTAATTTTTTAAATTAATAGACTTTATTTTTTAAAGTGGTTTTATGTTTACAGAAAACTTGAGCAGAAATTATGGAGAGTTCCCATATGCTTCCTCACCTGTCCCTTTGTTTCCCATATTATTAGCATCTTGCATTAGTGTGGTATATTTGTAACAGTTGATGAGCCAATACATTATTAGAAACCAAAGTCTGTAGTTTACATTAGGGTTCACTCTTTGCATTGTACATTCTATGGGATTGACAAATATATAATGACATGTATCCACCATTATAGTATCATACAGAGTAGTTTCACTGTCCTAAAAATCCTCTGTGCTCTACCTAGTCATCCTTACCTTCCTCCTCTCAAACCTCTGGCAATTATTGATCTTTTTACTCTCTCCATGGTTTTGTCTTTTCTAGAATGTCATATAGTTGGAATCATATGATATGTAGGCTTTTGAGATTGGCTTCTTTCACTTAGCAATGTGCATTTAAATTTCCTCCATGTTTTTTCATGGCTTGATAACATTTATTTACATTGTCCGGATGTATCACAATTTGTTTATCCATTCCCCTATTAAAGGACATCTTGGTTGCTTCCGTGTTTTGACTATTATAAATAAAACTGCTACAAACATCCATTGCACAGCTTTTTGTGTGGATATAACTTTTCAACTCATTTGGATAAACACCAAAGAGCATGATTGCTAGATTGTGTGGTAAGAGAATGTTTAGTTTTGCAAGAAACTGCCTAACTAACTTCCAGAGTAGCTGTATCATTTTGCATTCTTACCAGCAACGAATGAGAGTGCTTATTGCTCCACATCTTCACCAGCATTTGGCACTGTTAGTTTTTTGGGGGGTTTAGCCATTCTAATAGAATATAGTAGTATCTTGTTGTTTAATTTGCAATTCCCTGATGACATATAGTGTTGAGCATTTTTTCTTATGCTTATTTGCTATCTGTACTTCTTCTTTGGTGAGGTGTCCAGATGTTTTGGATTGGATTGTTTGTTTTCTTATTGTTGAATTTTAATAGTACTTTATATATTTTGGATATCAGTTTTTTAATGGATATGTGTGTTTTGCAAGTATTTTGTCCCAGTCTATGGATTGTCTTTTTTCTTTATCTTAACAGAGTCTTTCACAGAGCAAAAGTTTTAAATTTTAATGAAATCCAACTGATCAGTGTTTTCCTTCATGAATAATGCTATTGGTATTGTATCTTAAAAGTCATCACCAAACCCAAGGTCACCTAGATTTTCTCCAGTGTTATCAAATATAACTTTCAATTCCTCTGTGGTCATCCTTAATACCCAACAGAGTACACACTTGAGAAATGCATTTCACAATCATCTGATCTGATATACACACATACCATTTTGTATTCTAACAGGTAGTACTCAGCGTTTACAACATGTAGATCATTATATAATTCCACTAAGAACAGAAATGACGTTACACTGAACCGAGTGGCCTTGTAGTTCAGGACTGGTTTGTAACAGGGTCAGATTAAATCCACTGGAGGATCATCACTTGCATATGCAATAGAATGGTGAGCACATTAGTGGGAAAACAAGACTGTCAAGTAGGACACAACACATTCCTATTCTCAAAAAGCCTGATTTATAACTGGGGAAATCTCTCATTCACACTATATAACAAGTTGAAGGGGGATGCTGGGAATATAAATGCTAAAATACTTTGAGGGATGATTATAAAGTCAGGTGGGATTAATCCTATGTCTTTCAGCAAGAGGTATATTTTTCAATTGTACTGATAAATGAAAAGACTGCTTTTGGATATAGTTCAATTTGATTTCAAAGAGTTTGGTTAAGAAAGTTAAAAATGATGAGGATATATTAGGCTGACAAAAAGGGAAGCAATTGTGTTTGCTGGACAAATTCGTTAAGATGCCCTCAGGGCCTGCCGGTGAAGCATCTCTAAATGGGAAATGAATTAAAATGAAAAGAATGGCCACCAAAGAAGAAGAGCTTAAGGGGCAAGAGAGAGACAACTTGGCTCCAGGATTCTGTTGTTTCCCTAACATATTCCCTGCCTGTTGTCAAGCCAATGGACCTGTTTTGTAGCATAAAGGTGTTTCCCCAGCATAAATGAGCAGCGAAGATGCCAAAAAAAAAATTAAAAATAAGTACAACTTTAGCCATCAATCCTTGCACTCACTCATTTCTTAAATCTGCTGATTTTTCTGCTTAACTTGATGGGACGGAAGATTTTGATGAAGAACAGCCTGGTGAGAGACTGTGGCTGACAGAAGGTAGAGGGACGGACTGACTCTACAGATCAGCATCTGGTCTGGGCATATCAGCTGCAACCAGCTGAAAGTCATATGGCCAGACAGGACATTTCAGATACATTAGCTTCATTTCAATCCAATCAGCATTTTTCAGTATCTATGCTGAGGTCGCACCCTAATCTGGAGGTTATACTGGGCTGAAGGGATGATGGGGTGAATACAGCATGCTTGCACTGTGGGGTTTATGGTGGAATCTGTAGTGTACACGACTGAGCAATGGGAGCATGGGAAACTATGAGAACACAGTGAAGGGCACAGCAATATTGTGATTTATACAAAATATATATTTGCTCATTTTGATTCATCCACGATTCCGGGCTCATAGCTCTCAAACCCTTGGAATTTCCTAGAGAGCTTAAAGGTGTTGTTTGTTATGTTAATGAGGTGAGTTTTGGACAGCATCTAAGGATGGGGTCTGGTTGCCAGTGGAACCAACCATGTGATTAGAGGGTTGAAACTCTCAGTCTTGCCCTCAGACTTCCAGGGAGAGAGGAGGATCCGAAGGTTGAGTTCAATCACCAATGGCCAATGATTTAAACAATCGTGCCTCTGTAATGATGCCTCCTTAAAAACCCAAAGAACAGAGTTCAGAGAGCTTCCGGGTTGATGAACATGTGGAGATTTGGACAAAGTAGCACGCCTGGAGTGGGCATGGAAGCTCTGTGCCCTTTCCCCATTCCCTGCCCAATGCATCTCTTTCATCTGGCTGTTCCTGAGTTACATCCTTTTATAATAAACTGGTAATCTAGTAAGTATAATGTTTCTTGGAGTTCTGTGAATTGAACTGATAAGGGAGTCATGAGAACATCTGATCTATAGCCAGTGGGTCAGAACTACAGGCAACAACTTGAACTTGTGTTCGAAGTCCAAGGAGGGGGTTTTTGGAACCCCAATCTATAGCCCCTCAGTCAGAAGCACAGGTGAAAACCTGGATTTGGGACTGGCATCTAAAGTGGAGGGGAGAGCAGTCTTATAGGACTGAACCCTTAAATTGTGGAATCTGATGTTATCTCTGGGTAGATAGTGTCAGAATTGAGTTGAATTCTTGGATACCCCACCTGCGTCCAAGATGTTGTGTGGAAAGCTACCCCAGTCCATTGGACTTGGGTCCAGGAACCTAATTTAGGTACACAACCCAGCTTCCAACCCTTCCAAACCTACAAGCCTTGAGGGAAGACTTCTTAGTGGACAGTAACATTGAATGTCCGTAAAGGGCACTCTAATGATAAAAACATCTGAGCTTCTGTTTATCTATAGGAAAATAAAATGGAAATAGAAAATTCCCTCTTACTGAAAAGAGTAAGACTAATGAGGTGGAGGGAGATTTTGAAAAAGTTAGAGAATTTGTGGTGTTAACCAAAATTAGATTGAGTAAATCTGATGATCTAATTGGCTTTTTTAAATTTAAATTCAACTAACCAACATATAGTATATCATTAGTTTTTGATGTAGTGTTTAATGACTCATTCGTTGCACATAATACCCAGCGCTCATCATATAATGTGCCCTCCTTAATGCCCATCAACCAGTCCCTGATCCCCACACCCACCTCCCTTTCCACAACCCTCAGTTTGTTTCCCAGTCAAGAGTCTCTCATGGTTTGTCTCCCTCTCTGATTTCTTCCCATTCAGTTTTCCCTCCCTTCCTCTATGATCGACTGCACTATTCCTTATATTCCACATATGAGTGAAACCATATGATAATTGTCTTTCTCTGCTTGACTTATTTCACTTAGTATGCCTTCTGCTATTTCTAATTGGCCTTATTCAATGATTCATGAGTCAGACAGCATCCCATCTAGCAGACAGAACCTAGCTCCGAGGAGCTGTACAAAATGGAAGACATCTATAGGCAGAATGGGCATGGGACAAAAGTTATTAGCAAGAGAAAAGAGAACCGTTTCAGGCAAGGTCACTTTCCTTTGGGGGAAGGGCAGGGGGTCTATCATGCCGATGACCTCACTGGTGCTGATCAGGAAATTCCAGATTGACTGGTGAGAGGTCACATTACTGCAGTTTAATCATGGAACCAAGTTATTCTGTTTTGAACCCATGGTTTGTTTGTTTGTTTCAACAATTCTCCCCTTCTGATCAGACTGTCAGCCTGACTGAGATGTGATCAAAATTTAAGTCATTTGCACAAGTCTAAGCTACCACTCTGTAGTTGTCATGGCTTTTACTGATCCTCTGTGATATTTACAGGTCATGATATGTCTTGCTGAATCTCTATGACATTCATAGGTCATGATTTCCAGTTCACAGTTTTTCAGTCCATCATTTTCTCCATTCCTTTTCTGGTGTTCCTGTCTTAGGGAGATCATTTAGTCAGTGGCTATCGGCTGCAAACATTCATTTAAAGCCTTTGAGAGAATATAACGTCCCAGGAAGATTACTGTGATTACTATAAGCAGGATAATGCACGATTTTGGAGTGGCATGGTCCCCAAGGCCCAAACCAACCAAAATCAAGAAATTCACAGAAAAGACTCCATGAAAGGAGGTGCCTTTTAAAACCAAGTGGCTTGCTCAGTCGTTTTATTTAACTGACTTTCAACTTCTCCAGAAATGTTAAGCCAGGCTCACCAGGTGGTGCTGGCCACAGCATAGACAGCTCCCTGTTCAGTTACCAGATAATCAAGAGCTATTCTATTATTATCAACAACCTTGGCCAGAGAGTCTAAGGATTTTTGCTGGGCAGCTAACACTTTTGCATCAGATTCTGCAATATTTTTATGAGTTAAGCAGAGATTTCTGGTCATAGCCTCATTTGCACTTACTTCTATCCAGGGAAGCAGGGACCTGCCAAAGGAAGTGAACCATGAATCATGAAAACCTCCTGGTAGGTCCTTTCTAAGTTGATGATGTAAATTCAGGGCAGTCGACCAATGAGGTGTCTTAGTTTGTTTGTGATACGTCAGGGGCACAGTTAGGTAAGCTAAGGGGCATTGCCCAGCTACGTGCCAAGTATCGAGGAGAATGATGACCACCACAGACAAAAATAAAGCCTGTTGAGACACCAACTATTCCTGTTAAGGTGATACTGTTAATAAATTCATTCACAAGGATTGTTGCATTTGCCTATTCAAGCCAAGGGTCAGTTAAGTTTACTCCTGGTCTGAAATTAAAAAAAAAAAAAAAATCGTTCTAAATTTCAAAGGTTACCCCCTTAGCAATGACCAGGGAGATACTGAAGATGACATGATTTTTCCAGGCCAATTCCAGAGTAAAGGAAAGAAAAGGAAGAAGAAAGGGTTTCATGATCCAAGTGTGAAGTTCTGATCTGGTGTCTTGGGAGCTGTCTACCTTGATGCCAACTACTTTGCTCACAAGCCAATTTGAATTGGAGGTCTCCAGCATTTGCACAGGACCAGGTGTCAAATGGAGCCTTCTTCAGCTGTGAGATGTGCACTCAAGATTTAAGTCCCTGAAGTAGTGAGAAGGACCTGGGCTCGCCCCTTCAGAGAAGATTCAGGAGTGATCTTTAAATCTTAGTGATTCCCAATCAGAAGGGTGGGATTGGACACCTTAGTATACTGAGTTACTGCCAGATATTTGAGGAAACTAGGATTCAGGATCTAGTCCAGTTTACAGGTTTATAACATAACCTCAAAGACAATTAGCAGGATTAGAATCTAATATATTCAAAGGTGCAAACATAATTTTTCTCTCCATAATTATCCCCATTTCTCCCCCCCCAAGGATAATTACGTAGAACTAATTTGCTTGCACTGGACTTGGCCTGATCATTTACATAAGTGCAGTAAAATACTGATTGGCCATATAAGCTCTTTTTAAGGTTGCTTTTCAAGACCTTTGTAAGCAAGATAACAGGCCAGTTTTTTCCAAGGGGTTTTATTGCCTCCATAAAGTCAACCTTAGCTCCTTAAAACTGCCTGGTCATATTACAGTCTGTGCACATCTCTCTCAAATATGACATTACAGTCAAAGTCTTAGTAATATAATCAATATTTCCAGTGGTCTCCTGTTATAAGAAGAGATTCTCATTGAACTTATATAAGTAACTATATTTCCATGAAAAGAATATTCAAGAGATTCTGAATTCTGGATGGGTCAGGTAGGGAGGAAAAGTAAATGTTTCACCTTTGTTCACAATGTATGTTTTACCAAATTGTTGATAGCATATGAGAAAAGAGAAAAAGGTTTCCTAAAATCTGGAAAAACAAAATATTAAAGAAGCAGCAATGTTTTAAACAAGAAGTTGTAAAAATTATAATCAACTTCCTCAATTCATTCAGTCCCATGTAACTGGTATTTGTTCCCCTTGAATCTAGTTTTCCTGTTAGTTCTGGAAATTCTTACCTAGTTCAGTTTTGTGATCTTGAAGTTATCAGAAACCTGTACTTGTCAAATCCCTCTCCTTGAATCTGCTTGATAATTAAGTACTTTTGGGGCACCTGGGTGGCTCAGTCAGTTAAGCGTCTGCCTTCGGCTCAGGTCATGATCGCAGGGTCCTGGGATTGAGTCCCGCATCGGGCTCTCTGCTCAGTGGGGAGCCTGCTTCTCCTGCTCCCTCTGCTACTCCCCCTGCTTGTGCTCTCGCTCTCTCTCTCTCTCTCTATCAAATGAATAAATAAAATCTTTAAAAAGAAAAGAAAATTAAGTACTTTTGCAGGAACACCTTTACAAAGGGTCAGAATAAAACAATAACTGTAAATTACAAAAGACTTTTAAAAAGTCCACTGTTAGAGATCTGATGAGAGTTCATCATAATGGAATTGACAAAAAAATGAGATTATTTCTATAACATACATTTTAAGAAGATAACTAGAATTATGACCAATAACATTATACTAGGACATATCACACTTTAGGAATTTCATACAATTTCTACAGCACTTATAACATATACAAATACAACATAAAGAAGGCTTAATATTCTTATTTGACAATGCTTCCCACAGGATTTAACACATCAAATATACCTATCAGTTTAACACCTCCCTTTTTATAAGAAGAGAAAAAGTTTTTAAGATGTTTCAGAGAAACATCCCAAAGTTATTTCAAGGTCAGAAAGATGTCAATTTCAATTTTGAAATTTTGTCAAAAATAACAGAAGTTTTAAAAACTTGAGTCATAGGTCACTGTGAAATAATTCTTAGTTATCCATTTACCCATCGTGACAACTGAAGACTTCACAGGCAAATATAGGTTACATAGCTCTAAGCAAATGTTAGGTCCTTTACTGTAGAGACAACCAGGTTTGCTTAAGTCATCAAAGACCTGATAAGGACGACATGGAACATAGGCAATTATTTTGACAAAACACAGGATCTTTGTTTTTTCTAAGCTAATTACCAAAGATAAATAAAGAAAAACCTTTTGTAATCTCTTATTAACAAGAACAGACCAGTAGTCCAAGAAAATTTTGTCCTTTTAACTGAGAGAAAACCAAATTCTAATTTTGGACCAGCTTAACTTGTGATAGTAATACTCATTTACTTGATTATTTCTAGTAGGCTTAATTACATATATTAGAATTTTTAACCCTTAGAAACCTTTCATCTCTACTGAAAACTAAGAACTAAGCAGTTGTGAATTGTTTTAAAATTCTTCTTATAATTTCTCATAAGGGTAAATTTCTCAGCGTGGCACAAAACATATTTACTCTTAGACCTAAATGTCTGTAGTTTTTCTGTAACAGGAAGGAAAAAAAATGGATAAGCCTATGCTCAGTAATTAATATTTCAATATTTTACCTTATTTAGAAATGATCTGGATACTTAATGACCTTAAGATTTAGGGAAATTATTTAAACCTCATGAGACATTAGACCAAGTCAGCCATCATCCCACACTATTTTTCTTGCTGACAAATTTTGTAAGAAATAACATGAACTCATTTGACCTTTAGTAAGCTTAGGTAGAGTAAAAGTATTATATTTATTGCTGATAACTCTAAAGACAAGCCTGTTTTTTTTTTTTTTTTTTAAAGATTTTATTTATTTATTTGACAGAGAGAGACACAGCGAGAGAGGGAACATAAGCAGGGGGAATGGGAGAGGGAGAAGCAGGCTTCCCGCTGAGCAGGGAGCCTGATGCGGGGCTCGATCCCAGGACCCTGGGATCATGACCTGAGCCGAAGGCAGACGCTTAATGACTGAGCCACCCAGGCGCCCCGAGCCTGTTTTAATTAAGCCAACAAACTTAAAATAGCTTTGATACCAAATATTTTCCCAGGTCATGTGAACCTGAAATTCATTTGGGTTAGTTTCTATTATATTTCTGAGAATTCCATTTATTTAGGCACTTAGTCTTCTTTAAGCCCATTAAATAGAGATCTTTTACAAATTAATTTTGGCAATACCATCTGGGTATAGAAATACCCACATATGTAAAACACACACATATATATGTGTATATATACATATGCACACATAAACATACAGGTAAAAACCTAGACCTTATAGCTTTCATTTTAAAATTACTGCCATGAGTTAGGTACAATAATACAAAACCACCAATTATAAGAGAAATTAGATCTAAATTGTTTTTCTGGTAGATGAAATGAATTAAGGTTAGCTGCTTGGACGACTAAAGCTTTTGGTATTAGTATTTGTGGAGAAGACACTTTGGATTTGGATTTGTCCTTGATAAGTCAAGTTCCAAATGACTTCCCCCTTTTGTTTTTTCTTTTGATAAGAATTACCTCTCTGAAGTTTGCACAACCAGTTTGCAGGATCTAGCCAAGAATTGTGGAGAAGACCCTGGACAGAACATTTATATCTCACGGGCACAGGGGAAAAAATGCAAATTCCTATACCCTTTTTGAGATAAACTTGGGAGGTTTCGGGATTGGTAAAAAGGATAGATGGACTTTGAATTGTTTTAGGATCTGTTTCTCTGGTCCTGTAAAGACTAGATTTATAAAATGAGGACAGCTGTTTTTAATTCCTCAAAGGATTAGGTTGCCGCCCAAATGATACCAAGAACCGATACATCCAGACTTCTAGGTTAGAGTGTTTTTCTTTCCCTCTGGATATATTTAGCTCTGGGGAAAAGGCCTAAAAAACAAATTCCTACCAAGCTCTAAATATCAGCTTCTAATTTGGCCAAATTTCTGATCCTAGAGCTATTAAATCTTTTCAAATCTCTTGTCAGGTTTCGGCTGGGACAAACAGTAAATATTTCTGGCAGTATTGAACAAGCCCCTTAATTTTAATTTTAGTTGCCCCTTAGCTGTTTAAGGGAATAACATTGCATTTTATCAGACAATCCCTCAGAGTCCCCTCCTTCTATGGGGCCCTCCTTGGAGGGTAGATATGGGGGCATTCCAGCCAATGTTATAGAACTTACATAGGGCCTTTGAAGACAATCTCTTTTTCGGTGTCCCAGTTGACTACAACTCAGACATCTGTCCTTGGCCCTGCATTTTGGTAACAGGCTCCTAGAAGGGTGCAATGTAGAAGGCCCGGGTGTTATTTTAGGTGTCTGGCCTCGGAGCTGTTATAGCCATAAAGCCAATAATGTGGCGAACCCTTGTTTATGGTTTTGTTCCAAAGTCTTTTCAAAGTGCTTGTCTATGATCATGAATCAGTCTGGTGGCCTCCTATCCTATTTTCTGCCTTTTATCAATCCACAGATCTCTGAAGATCATCCATTTACAAATAGGGAAGCTAGAGCAAGTTGGGTAGCCTTATTTATTGTGCAGAACCCTGAATACTGTAGGAAAAGAGCTTTTAAATGAGCTTTAAAGTCTGCCACAGATTCATCTTTCTTTATTTGCATGATTGAATAGCAGACCAATTGGTTCAGGCAGGGAAGACTTCAGGAATGGCTTGTAAAAGATCGGTTGCTATTTTGCAATATTTTACTGTTCCATGAGAACATTTTGAATACTGAGAATCTCAAATAACATCCTCAGAGGTTTGCCATTTTGCTTCCTGCATCTAATTTTGGGTTTCACCATGTACACAAGCTGATCAAGATCTGGTAGCCCAGGATCATAGTTCCCAATGACTAAGTTCTTCAAAAAGCTTTTGGGGTCCTTCATAGGGTTTAGGTAGTTAACTATGGCACTAAGTTTGACCTTTGACCAAGAAGTAAAAGATGTCTGAGGAGAATTTCTGGAAATCTTGGGGTAGTTTTATCTTAAAAGGTAACTTTTAATAGTATCTTTAAGTGGAAAGGCAGTTCAAATAGTTAGGAAAGCATGAATACTCAGGTAAAGAAGGGTACAGGGGGCAGTAGGAATCATGCCAATCTTACTGCCTTTTGTTTTAGGTACTTCTGTGTTTTTAAGATTTTATTTATTTATTTGACAGAGAGAGACACAGCGAGAGAGGGAACATAAGCAGGGGAAGTGGGAGAGGGAGAAGCAGGCTTCCCGCTGAGCAGGGAGTCCAATGAGCGGGGAGCCCAGTGAGCAGGGAGCCTGATGCTGGGCTCGATCCCAGGACCCTGGGATCATGACCTGAACTGAAGGCAGACACTTAACGACTGAGCAACCCGGGCACCCCTGTGTCTTTAATTTTTCATTAGACTTTTGTAACAAATCTTTTAATGAAGTTCTTTTGGCAACTTGAAACCCTTTGGGAGCTTCTGGCACCCATTAAAATAGGTGTCCCATTCTATTTGTTTATTTATTTATTTTTAAGATTTTATTTATTTATTTGACACAGAAAGAGAGAGAGATCACAAGCAGGGGGAGGGGTGGGGTGCAGAGGGAGAGCAAGAAGCAGGCTCCCGGCTGAGCAGGGAGCCCGATGTGGGGCTCGATCCCAGGGCCCTGGGATCATGACCTGAGCTGAAGGCAGATGCTTAACTGACTGAGCTACCCAGGCGCCCCCCCATTCTATTTATTTAATTCAGAAGATTAATTATAGTAAGATTTTGCCATTTTTTGTAGATAGCTATAGCTTCTGGGACTATAATTTTTAGACATGAAATAAGCAGGTATGCTAAAAAGTGGTGCATTTAACTCTGGATTACAAGATCCTATTTCTTTTAGCTAATCTTTTTTGGGTCTCTCGAAGGCAGATTAATACCTAAAGGCATGTGCTGCAGGGTTGGGGATTGTGTTGTATTTTACAGTGTACTCCATTGCATGGAAATTTTCTTGAGGTTGGTGGGTGACCTAGAGTTAATCTAACCTGTTTCATGACCAAATTATCCTTACAAAGGGGTCTTTCAGTTAGCTGATGCATCCTCTCATCAGTGAACACTCTTGCTCAACTATAGACCTCAACAGTTATTTCTTATTGCACTTTCTTGACACACTGATGAAGGTGTTTGAAAATGACCAGAACATTCCAACTGCCCGGCCAGGAAAGCCCTGACAGCAACAGAATGCACAGAAGACATTGCATAGAAGACCACATCCCACAAGTCCCCTTCCCTTCCCAGGATTGGCCGAACACACACCAACTGCCGTCCATGATCACGTGCGTCCCTCCTGCTCTCCTGCATGTACCCCATTGAACAGCTCTCTATAAAACTCTAGGTGTCCATCTTGCAGGTGGAGAAGTCGGTTGTTAAGATTTGAGACTTCTACCTCCCCCAGCTGCTGGCATCCGAAATAAATTTCGCCTTTTCTCTTCTCCAACCCCCCCTCTCTTAAGTTATTGACTCCTCTTGCAACCAGTTTATCTGAGTTTGTTTGACAACAGTGTTGGCAAACCCAGCCAGGAGCTATGATTTCAATTTGTCCAGCCCTCCTCAGGATTCCCCAGGATGGAGCAGTTGGCCATCGCAGTATACCATGGCTTACCTGTTTGTTTCCTGAGTTAGTGGCTATGATAGATGGACTTGTAACACTCTAACACCTTTTATTTATTTATTTATTTTTTTTTTTTAAAGATTTTATTTATTTATTTGACAGAGAGACACAGCGAGAGAGGGAACACAAGCAGGAGGAGTGGGAGAGGGAGAAGCAGGCTTCCCGCAGAGCAGGGAGCCAGACGTGGGGCTCGATCCCAGGACCCTGGGACCATGACCTGAGCCGAAGGCAGACGCTTAACGACTGAGCCACCCAGGCGCCCCTCTAACACCTTTTAAATGTTCAATTCATGCCCACCAATTTTGTGGCTCTTTTTTTTTTTTTTTTTTTGCTTTTGAGATTCCCATTAGCATTAGCCTTGCTTACTGCATCCATTCTTGCTTAAGTTGAACCCAGTCCAACTCCAGCTGGTAACCATCAACTGTTCCCAACATGAAATCTAGGGATTGGGGAAAAGAATGAAACAGTAGACCTCCAAGAATGGGGACCATGGACTGATTTCAAACAGAGGGGGAACTGCAGCTGCCACCAGCGGCTCCCAGCCTGGACTCTGAGGATCTGGGGAAAAAAAAATAAGAGCTGAAGTTTCCAACCAAAGAGTGAAAAGTGGAAAACCAATTAGAGTGGGAGCTCAAGGCAAAGTGGAGCTAAGAACTGAGAGGAACTTACCCTTGGAAACAGAGAGAAAGAGAACTGAAAAGAGTTCACAGGGTACTGATGTGGTTTTGGAATATAGGTGAGGTTCGGTGATGTGAGGTGCGGAGCCGATGAGCAAGAAAGCATTCTTGAGACGTCTTTGGTGCAAAATGGTGGTTTTATTAAAGCACGGGGAAAGGACCCGACCGTGGGCAGAAAGAGCTGCTGCACCCGGGCTCTAGAGGAGTGGCTGATTATATACTCAGGAGTTGGGGCATTAAGGGAAAGGGAGGTTTCAAAAGGATTTTCATATGTTAAAGGAGACCCTTAGGATACTGCTAAAGAGGAACTACAAGATAATGCTAAAGAGGACCTACAGATGTCAGAGGCCTTGCCATTGTCAAATTAAAGTTGTTTTCCCCTCTAGCAAGGCATTAACATTAAGATAGTTGGGAGACTCCTGGAAGAATGTCCCACATGTCCCACCCAGGAGTGGGGAGTGGGGGAAGTTGCAGGGTGTCAGCTTATGCTTTATCTTCAGCCAGCCTTCTGTTCCCTCATCAGGTACCATACATGTTTCTTGTCCCCAAATACCATCAGAAGTTTGCATCAGATCCCACCACTGCCACCAAATCTGTTAAAAAAATTTAACTGAGTAGATTTGAAGATGTAATTGGCTTTGTTCCATGATTCATGAATTGGGCAGTATCCCATCCAGCAAACAGAAAGGAGCTTCAGGGAGCTATATAAAATGGAAGACTTTTTAAGGCAGAAATGGAGCTGGACAAGTTATTAGCAAAAGAAAAGAAAGGATTACTTTAGGCAAGGTCACCTTCCTTTGGGGGAAGGGCAGGGGTTTTATCATGCAGATGACTTCACTAGTGTTGATCAGGAAATTCCAGATCACCAGTGAAAGGCCACACTTCTTAAGTCTTGATTTGCTGTTGTGGGGGCAAGTAACTCTATTTTGGACCTCTCTTTCTTTTCTTTTCTTTTCTTTTTTCTTTTCTTTTCTTTTCTTTTCTTTTCTTTCGTTCTTTCTTTCTTTCTTTCTTTCTTTCTTTCTTTCTTTCTTTCTTTCTTTCTTCCTTCCTTCCTTCCTTCCTTCTTTCTTTCTTTCCTTCTTTCTTTCTTTCTTTCTTTCTTTCTTTCTTTCTTCTTTCTTCTTTCTTTCTTTCAACAGTGGATATGTAGCTTAACTGGTGAAAGCAATAAATAATCCTCTGACTTATTCATAGCTGTTACAAGAGTAGCTATAGCTATGTTATACTTGAAGTTAGAACTTTTAAAGATGGTAGATGCCAAGGAAGAGTCAAGGAACCTAGAAAATCTATTAGCTAAGTAATGCCCCAGGAGAAAAATATGGGTATTATAATAAACAATATTTCAAAAATACATGTGGAGATGCTGGGCTTTATTTTAATTGGTGGAAATTCCCCAGGCTTGTGTTTCCATAAAAAGAATATACTTTGGAAATTGTGTTTGAAGACATGAAGAAGGAGAGGAGCACAGAAAGGGATCCCAGTGGAGAGAGGGATGAGGGTATAGAAGTCTCTGTGGTTTGGCTTCCCCAAAGCCAATCTCAGCCCCCTCTCCTCTTCCTCTTCCCATTATGAAGCCTGAAAGCCACAGAGTCTCTATCCCACACTGCCTTGGACTGAGGGTGGCCATTTGACTGATTTCTGGTGAAGAAGGCATTAAGTCGATTTGCAGGGGGACTTTTGAGAAAAATATTTTGCTTTCTGATTAAAAGGACAGAAACTTTCCCTTGCCCCTGATTCCTACTTGTGATGCTGAACTGAGGACAAAATCTTACAACCATGAAGCAAACCACAAGGACAAACACAACACCTTGAGGTTGACTGGGCAGAAAGACACACGACTTGGAAACATATCAGTTGTTGAGCCGTCTAATGATCCCTGGTAGCACCTACCTTCAGACTTCTTGTAAATAATACAACTATATAACATAATTCCCATAGAATGACTAAAGATGATGTCAGTTAGTAGAAGCAAGATTTTCTCACCTTAACCCTGCCTTTAACACATATGCCTTTTCTTTTACCACTTGAATTAAGGTAAAAGGAAGTTATATGAAAGATACATACATGATACATATATATATGCTAATGTATAAAAGCATATATATATGTATCTAATGTATAAAAGGAGATAAAAAGCATGTTTGTTTCTAATTTGTGAATGCATAGACATTATTCAAGAAGAGAAGAATCGAAGAAAATATAATTACAGGATAAACAGATCCCTGAGGAAACTTATAGCATCTCCATGTATGATATTGTAAGTAACTGCAGTATTGTTTGAGAGTTGGGGGCTGAATGACCTATTCTTTGAGATTCACTTGCACTACAAGAGTAGGAGCATGTGAACAAATGGGAAGGTCATATTCTTGGTCTCCTGCATTTTGCCTCAGCTTTCTTTTTTTTTTTTTTTTTTTAAGATTTTATTTATTTATTTGAGAGAGAGAGAGAATGAGAGACAGAGAGCATGAGAGGGAGGAGGGTCAGAGGGAGAAGCAGACTCCCTGCCGAGCAGGGAGCCTGATGCGGGCCTCGATCCTGGGACTCCAGGATCATGACCTGAGCCGAAGGCAGTCGCTTAGCCAACTGAGCCACCCAGGCGCCCGATTGCCTCAGCTTTCTGCTGAGGTGAATCCCAGGTATTGTTGTTCCATGTGCCTTTTCTTTCTTTTCTAACAGTCTTCCTCTACTATGAATTCTTTATCTCCTATCAGTTTTTTCTGAACAAGAGTTTACTGAGCGCCCCTGCCTGCCCCTCCAGGGCATCCCCTCTCTGCCATTGGTCTGCTATTCCTCCAGGTGTGCTCACCTGCTCTCTTCCCTGATTTTTTCATGCTTTCTCTCCTTTTTCTTATTTTTGCCCTTCACATATTTTTGTGTCTTCTTTCCTTCCCTGTTCCTCCCCTCACCCATCTCTATTCTTCCTTCCTGGCCTCCTTTCTTGAAGGGAAATGAGAAGAAATTAACCATGAAATTATGCCTTTTGGAGATACTCATGATTTATTAGGCAGATTACTGGGTTGAAATGGATGTTAGGATTAGGTTACCTAATTGAACGATGAAAGGATAAAATTCCTATATTATCTAATTTTCCTAAACAATATGACTTAAGCTTCTTCTACTTTAAAATCTCATTTTACTAAAAAAACAGAGAGACTTCCACTCCTGTTTCATGAGTATCTTCTCTCCTTCTCGGTTTTACCTTTTTCTAACTTCATTCAGAGAAGGTGGAGGACAGAACCCACATTAGAGCACCAGTGACTGGGGCTGGCATCTCAGACAAATTCGATCTGAGTTTCAGGATGGGGCTCAGATATGGGCATTAAAAAAAAAAACAAAAAACCTCCCTTAGTGATTTTAATGTGTAGCCAGAGGTGAGAAACAATATTCTAGAATTTGCATTCTCAATATAGTACTGCCTATTAAAACTGTGTAAGTTTAAGTTGGGCTGGGGACATAAGGAAACCCCCCATTGAGTTGAGAAGGGTAAAATAAAGCAGAAAAAAAAGGTCTCCTCTGGAAGGTATCAGGACTTCCCAAAAGGGTAAGAGGAGGCTGAGATGACAATGTGTAGGCGCTGCCCACGTTCAGGGGTATGCCCGAAGTTAAAATTGTTTCCAAAAACCCCTGTGTGACCACAGACACCACTGAGCTTGTCATACTTATATTTAGAAACAAAGCAATAAATGCATGAAGGAATTCCATCAGACACAATAAAATTAAAATAAAAAGCTTCTTTCCACCTTAGAAAGAAACATAAAGTTTTATACTCTAGCCATCTTGTTGAAAAGTACCCAGAGAAAACACTTTTTTTTTTTTTTTTAAACTCCGTGGGAGCAAGCACACCAATTTCTAGGGTGGGTAATTTTGCAGAAAGTTTTCCCAGGTAGTTTTAGTGAAACTTTTAGGAAGTTTTTTGGTTCCATTTAATGATTCAAGTTTAGAGTCCTGGGGTGTGTGTGTGTGTGAGAGACAGAGAGGCAGGGGGGTGGGGGGGGCTGGGGGGAGGATTAAAAACTAGATCAGACACAGAGTTGGTGGAATTTCATATTAAAACAAAATCACTGGAAGGCAGTTTGGCATACCATTTTTTTTTAAACTTAGAATTTTGTACTCCAGAAATTTTTTCCTGAGTAAATCATTATGGAATGGTAGAAAGTTATAACTATTTATAGTAACAAAAAATTGAATACTGTCTGTGTGTAACAAAATATAATAATTATTATAATACACATACATATGTAATTAGACATACAATGGAATACACTATGCATTTATCAAAAATAATGTTGCAGAAGAATTTCCAGTAGTGTAAAAAAATGGTTGCATATATTGCTTATGAAAAATATTAGGTTACCTAATTGAATGTACATTACCTCATTCGTGTTAACAATGTGTTTATTATTCAACTAAAGGACCGAATGAGTATAACATCAAAAAGTAGTTTTTCACTAGAAAGCAAAATCCTTGAAAACAGGGAATAAATAGCTGCATTCAGATACATGGTAAGTTATTTAAAAATGTTAGTGAATTTTATTAAATTGTGTGATGGAATTATGTGTGATTTTGATTTTCTTGTTATGTCTTTTTGGAAATTTTCTGCAACTAATAGATATTACTTAAAAATGAGAAAACTTACCAAATTTATATTATAGAAGATTTATGTATATGGACAAAGAATTAAATAAATATACAAAAATGAAATTAATTTTTGTTTAAGTGATAAAATAACAGAATAATGGATACCTTTTTAGTCTTTATCTTTATACACGTGTGCACGCACACAGACACACAGACACAAAACTTGAAAATCACCCTTCCCATGCTATAACTGTCCTCACAGAGAGCACGAAGCTATAGTTTATTAAAACACAAACTCTACACACAAAAGTCAATTGTATTTTTATATAACAGCAAATAAGTTAGAAAAAATAACCAAAGTTTTAAAAAAGATAGTACTTACAAACGCAATAAAAAATAAGGTACACAGAAATACTCTTTTCAAAAGAAGAGCAAGATGTTATCGAGACTCTGGTTATTGAACACAGGTGACCGGGCTTCAGATTATGTGTCTCTCCTGAATTCACAGAAAGGAGTAAAGCCAAATTCCTCACTATTCTCTACCATATCCCCAAATCAATTTCGGAGATATTAAAGATTTAAATATGGAGAACAAAACTTTAAAAAGGTGAACATATAGGATAACATTTTTATGGCCTCTGAGAAAGAAAAGATTTCATAAGATTTTTGCTTATAAGGGAAAAAAATTAAATTTGACAACATGAAAACAGACTTTGTGAAAATTCATGCAAAAATTTGGAGAAGATATTTGCAACATGTATGTCTGATGAAAAAAATAGTAATAAGATAGAAAGGCCACTTACAAATTAATAAAAAAATGGCAAACAGAACAATAGAAAAACAATGGAAAATGAACAAAAATATGAGCAGACTCGTCATAGTAAAGCAAACCCAAATGATCAATAAACATACGAAAAGCATTTCAATCTCATTAGTAATCAGGGAAATTTATACCAAACTCAGAATGAGATTCTGTTTTATACCTACCAGATTGGTGAAAATCAAAAGTTCTTTGAACAACATCAAGTGTTGGTGAGAATGTGAAACAATGAAACATCTAAAATATTATAAGTAGAAATATGAAACATTTTTTTCAAAATATTTTTAAAAAGTGATTGGCATCATTCTCGAAGATTGAACATTGACATACCTTTTGACCTGCCAATTTTACTCATGGAGATACACCCAAGGTAAATTTTAGCATGTGTGTACGAGGAGACTTGGAAGAGAATGTTCGTTTCTTTGTAACAGCAAAACCCAGAAATGACACGGATGCAGATAAACGAGAGAATGGATAAATAAATGTGATATATTCATACGGCTAAATACTATGTCGTGGTGCAAATGAAGAACTACACACTATTCTCAACAGTGTGGATCATTTTGAATGAAAAGAACAAGTCACAAAAGAAAATCATCTTAAGTTCAAACCTGAGCAAAATAAAGCAGTACACTGTTTAGGAAAAAATGCCCATGTGGTAAAACTAGGAAGAAAAACAAAAGAATCATGAACCTATAACAAAAAACAGTCTTTTTCTCATGAAGGCTACTTTCTAATCGGAGAGATCACTTACCCCCATGCACTAAATCACAAGTTTCTGGAATGATGAATAGGATCAGAAAAAGCTACATGGGTCTTCAAAAGTATGTCTAAGTTCTTAAGCTCCATGGTGGGTATACAAGTATCCAGCCCATAATTATTCTTTAGACTTTACACATATGTTAAAAATATGGTTTTTTTGTGTTATTTACTTACAGTTTTTTTGTTAAAGAATAAACTTTGAAAATGAGAGAAAGCTTTATTAGACAAGCAGCATTTTTAATCTTGGCTGTCTGATATTTTGGAGCCTCAGTGTTCTCATCTATCGAATGGGCATAATACTTAACTCATAATGTACATTATGATTGAATAAGATCTTTTTTTTAAGCCTCGCTCGTGGACTGTTATATAATAATAAGCATGCAATATATGTAACTTAAAAATTATTATTATTAAAATGTCATACTATAATAGTGAAGAGTTCTCTCAAAATAAACAGAAATAGGATTTAGAGTCTTTTGAAATGAAATATGCTGAGGTTATATTAAACAGTGCTGCATTATTTATAATACTGCTCTCAAATTTGAGGAATATATTTTATTGGAATAACTCAAAATAATTGCTGCACATCACCTGAACTTTGTCACACCTCATTTTGCACGGGACATTTACGGTTACTTGCATTTTGTCCATAACATTAGGCTTGATGACTTCTTAGTTACTAACAGGTCTTCAGACAGACAGCACTGAAGATTATTCATATTAATATTCACTTCTCTTCGAAAGAAGATAGAGGAAAAAAGTGACATGAATTTCAAAGAGGAAACTGAAGGCGACAGGTCCCAACAGTGTTGGCTGAGATGTGCCTCTTTAGAGGCACCAAGACTGAGAGGCAGGCAGGGAGCCCCCTCAGGAGTTTGGTCTTATGTGTGCACTCCATGGGCATGATATCATTTGATAAATTTACCTCAAAGCCCATTGGTTTTACAGCCCCAGAGACGTGGGTTTGGGGTAGCTTCCACGGACAAAAGTCAAACGACTTAAAAAAAAAAAGTTACATTGCTCAAGTTTCTGAACGAAAAGAAGACAGAATTTCCTCCAATCGCAAGGAACCAAGACAAAGATCACATTTCCTGGCTGCCCACTCGACTTACCACACCCCCTCCCCCGGCTCCCCTTTAGCAACAGAGAAAGAAATCACAGTAGTGAATTAATAATTCTGTGAGACAGACTTTCCTTCCCGGGTGTGATTCAGCCCTGCAGCCTGGAGGAGGGGTAGGTAGCGAGTTCTTTAACTCTGCGCGCTCTGGACTGGCTTTCAATATTAGACATCCGGAGTTTTTGAAAATTAACACTGGAACAAAAGTGACTATCATACTCCATGTCCCTTTCACCCGCCCTCGGTCCAAACTTAATCTGTTGCTTTGGGGCCGCTTAAAGACAAAACAAACAAAACCCCCCAAACAAACGGGAAACACTATCTAGAAATGTAGAAATCAAACCAGTACTAAGAGCGCGTCGTGGCAATCATCACCACCTATGATTGATTTTACTACGCGCTAAAGGAAAAATCTGTTTTACCATAAATGACACTCCTCCGACTCTGTAATCAGCCTCCTTCCTCTCTCTTTCCAGCATATCTACTTAATCATGCATGACTGCAGCAAGGTGATGCAGTAGTTTCGGTGTAACTGTCTTATCTAGGTCTGGAATGAGCAACCCTGTGTGAGTGAGGTGTCCTCGACCCCGACAGCACCGCCCCTTGGGCATAAGAATAGCAGCAAGAGTTTTTCCACTGTGGCCCTTATGGGGGTATCTGTGGCACCTGAACCCCCTGGGACATGCCCCCCAGTAATCCACAGCTCAGATGGGAACTCCAGGGCACTGTGCTGACTTTCTTGCCCAACACATTTCTAAGATAGAGGTCTAATAATAAATTTAATTTCCAGTCCCCTTTGCTGCTTTCTGGGTTTTCAAAACCGGAAAGACTTACCTATAGTAACATATTGGTCCAGAGGAGATCCTGTTCACCTGTAGTGGGATTAAGGACTCATTTCTTTTCTTTTCTTTTCTTTTTAAAGATTTTATTTTATTTATTTGAGAGAGAGGAGGGGCAGAGGGAGGGACAGAGGGAAAAGCAGACTTCTGTTGAGCAGGGAGCCCCACCCAGGCTGGATCCCAGGACCCTGGGATCATGACCTGAGCTGAAGGCGCCCCTGGACTGAGGATTCAGAGATACCCTTGCTGACTCTGGTTTTTCAGTCCTGCACTGACATTCTTGGGATAACTCTATTGCAGATATGCTTCTAGTGGGTGAACTTCCCACTAAGAGGCAGTGTAAACCCTTCTAGTCCACCAGAGTAAAATCAACACTTTATGCTAAAGCCTCACAGGACTCCCTCACTTGGGGAGTGTGGATTATTGTATTCATAATACAGCTGTATCCACAATTAGGTGGGATGGTTGTCAACCCAAGCAGAGCCTGAGATAATCCTCAAAACGCAACTCTCTGGGACCACTCAAAATTCACTATTATTATTCTCCAGCACATGATAGAACATCCTAGAGAGAGCCCAAAGGCTGCTCAGATTCACAAAGGAATAAGGAACTCCAAATATAACTTAGGGCTGAAAGGTGTTTGGACAATTGCCATCCTCTGAGGAGGAGAGCCCAGGCCTTGGGGCCCAGAGCAGTAGGGTCCCTTGAATCTCATCTCCTCCCTCCCTCCTTTGGGAAAACTCTGTATTGGATTTTGACCTCAAAAATTAATATGATCCTATCCATTAAATGCATTTCACACAAGCTACATGTAAAATATTTGAATATAGGCTCTGTTTCCAGTTACAAGTATGTTCCCACTGTTAGAAAATTGGTCCCAACTTTTTCTTAAAAATGTTAACATTTACTTGAGGAAGTAAACTGAGATTCTTTCCCACAGCTTTCCCTGAACTAGAGTCAATGGACAAAAAATTCTTATGGTTTAATATTGCATTTAAAAATAGGTACTCTATGAGAGTTTGTTTTTTTATAATTCCAGTGTCTTTTATGAAGGATACATCTGGTAACAGAAGGACTTTTATTTTGTTGAACAACATGATGAGGTCTGGGTATAAAACTTTGAAAGGAGGAGCTCTACTGGAGTGTAATTGTTTATCACATTTATTAATGTTTTATTTTAGGACAACATATTCAGTTTTGTTTAAGAAATTGTTTTCTATTTCCAGATCAGACCTGTATTTTCTTCCCAGAGATTTAAAGTTTTGCTTTTGACTTACACATCCTTGCTTTATCTAGAATTGATTTTTGTGTGTGGTGTGAACTAGGACTTCCAACTTCAATTTGGTCCATAATTTTAACCAGTTTTCCAACTGTGTTTATTAAAGATTCCTTCCTTTCCCTATTGCGCTGCTATATCATCCCCATGTAACAAATTTCCATGTATCCATATGTCATATAAAGTGATACTTAACCTCACTAATGATCAAGGAAATGCAAATCAGGACTATTGAGATATCATTTTACACCTGTTCAATTGGCATCTCTTTTTCTGCTCCACTGAAAATTTGTTTGTCCCTGTGCCAATGTCAAGGTGTATTATTTTCTATAAATTGTCCTTCTAGGGCAAATCTTATAGTTTTCAGTATATGGGTCTTTTACCTCCTTGGTTAAATTTATTTCTATTTATTCTTTTTGATGCAAGTGTACATAGGATTGTTTTCTTAATTTCTCTTTCTGATAGTTCATTGTTAGAGTATAAAAATGTAACAGATTTTTGTATATTGGTTTTGTATCCTTCAACTTTACTGAATTTGTTAGTTATAACAGTTTTTGATTGAGCCTTTATGGTTTTCTATTTATAAAATTATGTGATCCATAAATAGTAAGAGTTTTACTCCTTCCTTTCCAGTTTGGATGGCTTTTCTTTCTTTTTTTTTGCCTAATTGCTCTGGCTAGAACTTCAAATCTTATACTGAATAAAAATGGTAAGAGTGGGCATCTTTGTCTTGTTCCTGATCTTAGAGGAAAAGCTTTCAGCTTTTCACTATTGAATATGATGCTAACTGTGAACCTTTCATATATGGCCTTTATTATGTGGAGGTACATTCCCTCTATATTTACATTGTTGACACTTTTTTATCATAAATGAATATTGGATTTTGTCAAGTGCTTTTTCTACATCTATTGAGATGATAATATGCTTTTAATCTTTCATTTTGTTAATGTGATGTATATTGTTGATTGATTTGCAGGCATTGAACCATCTTTGTATCTCTGGATAAATCCCACTTAATCATGGTATATGATTTTTTTAATGTACTGATGAATTTGATTTCCCCCTATTGTGTTGAGGATTTTTGCATCTATGTTCATCAAGGATATTGGCCTGTAATTTTCCTTCCTTCCTTCCTTCTTTCCTTCCTTCCTTCTTTCCTTCCTTCCTTTCTTTCTTTCTTTCTTTTTCTTTCTTTCTTTCTTTCTTTTTCTTTCTTTCTTTCTTTCTTTCTTTCTTTCTTTCTTTCTTTCTTTCTTTTCTTCTTTCTTTCTTTCTTTCTTTCTTTCTTTCTTTCTTTCTTTCTTTCTTTCTTTCTTTCTTTCTTATGCCTTTGTCTGGTTTTGGTATCAGGCTAATGCTGGCCTTGTAAAATGAATTAGGAAGCATTCCCTCCTCTTCAGTTTTTTTGCATGAGCTTAAGAAGGATAGGTATTAAATTTTCTTTGAATCTTTGATAGCATTCACCTACAAATCCATCTGGTTATGGACTTTTGTTTGTTGGAGGTTTTTATTACTGATTTAATCTTCTTTCTAGTAACTGGTCTAGTCAACTTTTCTATTTCTTCACAATTCAGTCTTGGAAGACTGTGCATATCTAGGAATTTATCCATTTCTTCTGGGTTGTCCAATTTGTTGGCGTATAATTATTCATAGTAGTGTCTTACGAAACTTTGTATTTCCTAGGTATCAACTGTATACGTCCCTCTTTCATTTCTGATTTATTTGGGGCTCTCTCTCTTTTCTCTTAGTGATAGCTAAGGGCTTATTAATTTTATCTTTTTAAAGAGCTAGTTCTTAGTTTCATTGATCTTTTCTATTGTCTTTTAAGTCTCTATTTTATCTATTTCTACTCTTATTTTTATTATTTCCTTCCTTCCACTGACTTTGGGTTTCATTTGTTCCTCTTTTTCTAGTTCCTTTAGGTGTAGAGTTAGATTGTTTACTTGAGATTTTTCTTGTTTTTGAGGTAGGCCTGTATTGCTGTGAACTTTCCTCTTAGTACTGCTTTTGCTGCACCCCATAGATTTTGGTGTGTTGTATTTTCATTTTCATTTGTCTCAGGGTATTTTTTTTTTTTAATTTCTCCTTTGATTTCTTCATAGACCCATTGGTTTTTCAGCAGCATGTTATTTAATCTCCAAACATTTGTGCTTTTCTAGTTTTATTTTTGTGATTGATTTTTAGTTTTATACCAGTGTGGTCTGAAAAGATGCTTGGTATGATTTCAATCTTCTCAAATTTATTGAGACTTGTTTTGTGGCTGAAAATATGACTGATCCTGCAGAACGTTTCATGTGCGCTTGAGAAGAATATGTATTCCACTGCTTTTGAGTAGATTGTTCTGTATATATCTATTAAGTCCATCTGGTCTAATGTGTTGTTTAAGCCCAATGTTTCCTTATTGATTTTCTATCTGGATGATCCATCCACTGATGTAAGTGGGATATTAAAATCCCCTCTTATTTATTGTATTGCTGTCAATTTCTTTCTTTAGGTCTGTTAATATTTGCTTTATATATTTAGCTACTTATATTTTGGGTGCATAAATATTTATAAATGTTATATATTCTTATTGGATAGGACCCTTTATCATTACGTATTGTAATCTTTGTCTCTTATTACAGTCTTTGTTTTAAAATCTATTTTTTTCTGATACAAGTGTAGCTACTCCAGCTTTCTTTTGGTTTCCATTTGCATGAAATATCTTTTTCCATCCCTTCACTTTTAGTGTGTGTCTTTACATCTGAGATGAGTCTTTTTAGCAGCATGTAGATGATTGTTTTTATTTGTTTGTTCATTTTTCTACTCAGCCACTCTGTCTTTTGATTGGAGAGTTTAGTCCATTTACATTTAAAGTAATTATAGATGGGTATACATTTATTGCCATTTTGTTAATTGTTTTCTGGCTGTTTTGTAGTTTCTCTTTTTTTCTTCTTTTCTTGCTCTCTTCCTTTGTGGTTTGATACTTTACTGTTATGTTTAGATTCCATTCTCATTATCTTTTGTGTATCTATTATAGGTTTTTGCTCTGTGATTATCACAAGACTTACATATAGCAGCCTATATCTATACCAGTATATTTTAGGTTGTTAGCAAGTTAAGTCTGAATGCACTCTAAAACTCCATTTTTACTCCCCTCCTCCACATTTTGTTTTGATATCACATTTCACATTTTTTTATTTTGTGTATCACTTAATTGTTGTAATTATAGTTATTTTTACTACCTTTGTATTTAACTTTCATGCTAGCAATATGTGATTAGTCTGCCATCTTTACTATATATTTACCTTTACCAGCAAGATTTTTACTTTCATATGCGTTCTTATTACTAATTAGTGTACTAATTAGTGCCCAGCTTAAAGAAGTCCCATCAACATTCTTTAAGGCTGGTTTAGTGGTGTTAAACTCCTTTAGTTTTTATTTATCTAGAAAACTCTTCATCTCTTTTTCAATTTGAACAATAACTTTGGTGGGTAGAATATTTTTGGTTGGAAGCTTTTTGCTTTCAACACTTGGAATATATCATGCCACTCTCTCGTGGCCCTCAAAATTTCTGCTGAAAAATCTGCTGATAGACATGGGACTTCTCTTGTACATAACAAGCTGTTTTTCTCTTGCTGCTTTTAAGATTCTCTTTTTATCTTCATCTTTTGACATTTTAATTATAATGTGTCTTGGTGTGGATCTTTTTAGATTCATTTTCTTTGGAACTTTCTGAGCTTCCTGGATCTGGATGTCTGTTTCCTTCTGCAGGTTAGGGAAGTTTTTAACCACTATTGCTTCAAATACGTTTCCTGTCCATTTATCTCTCTTTTCTTTCTGGGACTTCCATTATGTGAATATTGCTCCACTTGATGTTGTTCCGTAGGTCCCTTAAACTATCTTCACTTACAAAAAAAAAAGTTTTTCTTTTTAGCTGCTCTGTTTGGGTGAGTTCCACTGCTCTGTCTTTCAGGTTACTGAATCTTTCTTCTGTCATCTAGTCTGCTATTAAACCCCTCTCTTGTATTTTTCAGTTCAGTTATCGTATTCCTTAGCTCTGTGATTTCTGCTTGGTACTTATATTTTCTCTTTATTGAAGTTCTTTCTGTGTTTATCCTTCTTCTCTTGAGATTGGTGAGCATCTTTATGGCCATTAATTTGAACTTTTTATTAGGTAAATTACTTATCTCCATTTAATTAAGGTTTCCTTCTAGGGTTTTATCTTGTTCTTTCATTTGGAGTATATTCCTGTTTCTTCATTATACTCAACTCTCTTTGTTTGTTTCTATGTATTAGGCAAAAACAGCTATCTTTCCCAGACTTGAAGAAATAGTTACAAGAAGACTGAGGGTGTGTTAATGTCTGTTTTCTGTGCATTAGGGGGATGGAAGCCTGCCAAGAATTGTTTGGGGATGGGGAGCCTGCCAGGAATTGTCTCTCCAATTGTTTTAGTCCCATGGTACTCAGAAATGCAAGTGCCCCTGGCCACCTGAGCCAGGCATTCAAGGGGTGTTCCCTGTGTGGACTATGTGCACCTGCTAGCTTTGGTGGGGCTGCTAGGAAGTGCCAGACCAGGGGAAGTCTGACTGCTGAGTTTAGCAGGATGGGTCTGCAGGAGAGTTCAGGGGTGGGGCAAGCAGTGTTAGCAAGGTAGAGAGAGTGCAAAAATGGAGCCCACCAGTATTTGTCCCTGGAGAGAGTTCCAACAGATCTCTCTCCCTCTGGCAGATGATTTAAGAATAGCCAACGAATCTCTTTCATGTAGGATCTAGGCACTTTCCAACCTGCTGCTTTTGTGCTGGCTACAGCATATGTGAACCCTTTAAGAGTGGAGTCTCAGTTTCCTGGAGTCTTTTGGTTCTCCTGGTCATAAGCCCAAAACCAGACATTTTGGGGACTTGATTCTCCAGTGCAGGTTCTAAGGGTTGGTGTACCTGATATGGGCCTCAAATCTCTTACTCTTCAGGGATACCCTCCATATTTTTTAGATTTCTCCTGTTTGTGGGCCATTGTGTAGGGGGTGAGGAGACTGTGCCTCTCACTCTCCTACCTGTCTTTTTGTGGACTTTTTATCCTTTGTTGTGGATGAGTTGTTCAGCTAGTTTTCAGGTCTTTTTCAGAGTAAATTGTTCTATATGTAGCTGTAGATTTGGTGTGCCTATGGGAGAAGGTGAATTCAGGGTCTTCCTGAACTACCATCTTGAACTGCTCCCAAGAAAACTTTTAAAAAAAAGATTACAAAAGGAATACATGTCCATCGCCAGAAATTGTAAAAATACCCAAAATTATAAATTAAAAATAAAAATAATTTTTAATATTTTTATTTAGTACGTTAGTTTAGTAAATACTGTTTGTATTTAGGAAGTACTGCTAGTTTACTACTAAATATACTTTGGTATCTATTCTTCTGGAACTTTTTGTCAATTTGTCGGAATCTGTCAACTTTTGTCAATTTGTTCAGAATCCAATTTACTCTTCATATATATCTCTGATATTCTTAGATACACACATACATGCATACACACAACACACAGAATTATAATCATAACCATATATAGTATTTTATCTACTTCTTTTTCTACTTCATTAGCATTTCCCCATATTTTTCTTCAAAAACAGGAATTTTGGTAGCTGTATATTAAGCTAATTACTAAAGTGAATCCAAATTATACTCCTTCTGGATCTTAAAACAAAATTTTCATTTTTTTAGGTGAGTAATTGTTTAACAACTCAATACAATAATTCATTAATGTATATTTTCACATCCTGTTAAGCTTTAGACACCTGCTGTGTTCATACTTAGCTCCAACCTAGTCTTGGCCTAGTTGGCCTTATCAAGCCTGGAGGTATATAAAGTGCGCCAACCCTAACCATAGATGCAATCCTTAATTTATGTAGGAGCCATGCCATTGTTCATGGGGTGGGCTCTTATATCTTTAGCCCACTGAGCTGCATCTTTTCCTTTTTCGCCTGCACTGAAATTGCTCAGCCCATGTCACCGGGCAGCTAATCCTGATTAACACTAAAATTCCCCCTATGTCCCTGGAGCCAGATTATAAAACTGTACTCAGCTTTTCTGGGGCCTTGATAGCATGCTTTCTTATCACCAGATATTTATTAATTTATTTTGTTAGTCAGTTAGTCAAGTCAATAAAAATATATTGATTGCCTTCTCCATGCCAAGGTACTAGGTGGGGCATACTACTGCCTGGGCTTTGATCTGCTGCTAAATGAATGATAAGATATCATTTCAAAACAGACAGACCTCAGTCAACCTGTTAAGTGCCTGATTCTGAAAATCACCATTGCCTGGACAGTCCTGTTTTGCCCCAAATTGGATCTCTTAGAAATTGATACCATATGGAGTTTACTATACTCTTTGGACTATAACTTGAAAATCTGGTTGCCCATTTTAGGACCCTGTTCTGTAGCTAGGTTAGTCCCCCATAAATTCTGGCTTCCCCTCCTATCCTCATCTCCCCTTTGCCAAGGTCCTGGCAGACTTTTCATGTAAGCTTTCTTGGCTTCTGACCTTCACAACATTTATAACTTACAAAAATATCTTCATATACCCTTTCTCATCCTAGTTTTAAGTCTCAAAATACCTATTAGAGGTAGGAGGGAGAGTTTGTTACATTTCTGTTTCACTAAAGAGGAAATTAACTTTAAGAAGTCAAATGACATTGATATTTACATAGTTAATAATTGGCCTCCATAGATCTTGAACACAGACATTTTGTCTCTTATTTCAGTGGTTTTCCCATCTGATAGGGGCCAGAGATGACTAATCTCCACTTTGAATTGACCTTACAGTTCATCTCAGGAAGCAACGAACTTTCCAGTGTGAAAGATTAATATATCAGGCCTCCCAAATAGTTTAACCCCCAAATAGTTACTCAAAAGGTATCAATATCAGATACTGTATAGGTAGTAGGATATAAACCAGTGGATGTAAATGACATATCAGATAAAGGGCTAGTATCCAAAATCTATAAAGAACTTATCAAACTCAATCCCCAAAGAACAAATAATCCAATCAAGAAATGGGCAGAAGACATGAACAGATATTTCTGCAAAGAAGACGTCCAAATGGCCAACAGACACATGAAAAAGTGCTCAACATCCCTCGGCATCAGGGAAATACAAATTAAAACCACAATGAGATACCACCTCACACCAGTCAGGATGGCTAAATGGGATGTTAGCAGGATGCAGAGAAAGGAGAACCCTCCTACATTGTTGGTGGGAATGTAAGCTGGTGCAGCCACTCTGGAAAACAGTACAGAGGTTCCTCAAAAAGTTGAAAATAGAGCTACCCTACGACCCAGCAATTGTACTATTGAGTATTTACCCCAAAGATACAAATGTAGTGATCTGAAGGGGCACCTGCAGCCCAATGTTTATAGTAGCAATTTCCAGAATAGCCAAACTATGGAAAGAATCCAGATGTCCATTGACAGATGAATGGATAAAGAAGATGTGGTATATATATACAATGGAATATTACACAGCCATCAAAAAATTGAAATCTTGCCATTTGCAACAACATGGATGGAACTAAAGGGTATTATGCTAAGCGAAATAAGTCAATCAGAGAAGGACAATTATCATATGATCTCACTGATATGTGGAATTTGAGAAACAAGGCAGAGGATCATAGGGGAAGAGAGAAAAAAAATGTAACAAGAAGAAACCAGAGAGGGAGACAAACTGTAAGAGACTGAATTTTACAAAACAAACTGAAGGTTGCTGGAGGGGAGGGGATGAGGGGATGGGGTAACTGGGTGATGGACATGGGGGAGGGTATGTGTGGTAATGAGCACTGGGTATTATATAAGACTGATGAATCACAGACCTGTACCCCTGAAACAATTAATACATTACATTTTAACTAATTGAATTTAAATAAAAAAAAAGATGAGAGAAATTAAAAAAAAAAAAACAGTGGATGTTAAGGACCTTTGAGAAACATCCCTTAAATTTCTCCCAGTCTCTTGAATATAGGCTAGCTCCTATGTGAGAATACGGTTTTTATTGGCATACACCTATCAGGGGGAAAGTTCTGTACAGGATTCCTGCAGATCCAAGCTGACTTGGCTATCTCCAGAATAGAGAAGTTATCCTCTTATATGTAGTATATGGGCGGTGTGAGTTGCTACCATCTTTCCCAGCCCTTCCAGACTCCCCTTTCTAGGTCGGGGCTGAAGGGCTGGAAATTACATTTCCCAGGCTATCTTGCTAGCAAGAATTCTTGTTTAGAGTGGCCCTCTGAGAGGAACTGACCAGAGACTGAAAAGCAAAAGAAACTGTTATCCTGTGGTGACCGAGGTAGGTAGTAGATATAGGCAGAATGGAAATGTAGTTCTTGCATTGCCCTGCTTTTTGAAAACCAACAGCATTTTTTTCTGAGCTTCTCTCCCCCAACAATTCTGTTTTATTAGCATTGTGTTTCTTATATTAAATCCCTTCCTGCTTAGAATTTCTAGAGTGGTATCTTTTATTTCTTGACCTAATTTTGACCAATGAGAGCACTTTCCCCATGGTATTGTAATTTTGGTAATCATATTGGTTTCTTTCTATGGATGTTTCTTTCTCTGGTCTCTCAAAGATATGGATGTGTCTTATTCATCTTTGTATCCCAATGCTTGCAATATAAAAGGCATTCAATAAATGTTGAAAGAGCACACAAAGAATAAATTTGAGTAAGGAGAGGGTGAGGTGTTTGGGAGCAAGCCAAAAAATGTATAACCTGAGTAGGGAAACCAAAATCTTCAAAGTGTTAATCTTTAAATCCAGACTTGTTTTAGTTGGTCAACTAGTTGATACAATCAGCACTATCTTGCTGAAAGAAATTCTATGCAAATAAAGCCTCTTCATAACCAAGTTGAACCTCTTGAGAAATCACAAAAATAATGTATTTTGTACATCATGCAAATTAGCATTGATGTTCTTGTTGGGTTAAATTCAATGGTGACATGCCTTCTCACTGAAGTACTATAAAAGAAAGTACATATGTATTGTCCAGGTTGGGCCCATCGTTGGGGGTAGAGAGGGTTGACCCTGAGCCAAACATGAAACTCTGATCCCTAATGAACATATTAGACATCAAATACTGTGTCAGCATTTGCTTCAGACAAAGTCTAAACTAAACTGTGTCAGACATTGGGTTAAGCATTTGGGACACAAAACAAGTAAATTTTTCTATTTTAAGAAATTCACATTGATGATAAACAGGTTAACCAATAATTACAAAATAGTGATAGAAAGTGTACAATTTAATGGGAGCATGTAGGAAAAGCAGCCAACTCAGACTGAAGAGTGAGACAGAAGGTGTTTCTTAGATTAGGGGACTCTGCAGTTGAATCCTGAGGGCTCTATAGGAGTTGGCTAATGAATAAAAGTGGTGCAGAATAAAAGAGGGAATCGCAGAGGCAGGCTCCGGGCTGTGGGCTCACGGCATGCCTGGATTCTATGTGGGTGTGCATATATGCAAAGAGCCACAGGCCCACATTACAAAGAGCCTTGTGGGCCATGCTTAGGGGCTTGGATGTAGCTGAAAGTCCATGGAGGGCCATTAAATATAGATCCTGTGTTTCAGTGAAATTCTGCTCAGTTCAGGGACCCCCACCTTCATTCAAGTCCTTGCCCTTGAAATCCTCCAGTTCTAGGGTGTTCCATGGGTCCATAAGCCTGATTAGATGGACATTTAAAAAGATCCCACTGGCTGCCGTGCAGAAAAGGGTTTGCAGGGATCATAATTGAGAGCAAAATGACCAGTTAACAAGCTGGTATAGTGGTCCAGGTGAGAGGCAATCTGGTTGATGATACGGAAACCTAAAAGAGCTGATCAGTAGATTCCAAATGGACAGATTTAGACCCTTCTTATCCTCACTTCTTTAAAAACAATTATTTTCATTGAAAAATTTTCTGGTTCATTTTATTTCATTTTCATTTGTATTAAATAATATTTTATAGTATGATTCTCTATTTGCCTGATGGTTTGGAATATATCCCTACTATGTTATTATGACAACTGTTAGCAAATGCTCTGACAATCAGGTATGATCTTGAATGTGTGTTGGGGATGGAAGAGACATCAGTGGATTTACTTGGACCTGCAATACCAAGTTGTCCTTTCTTCAAAAGTACAAAATCCTACATAGACAACAAAAGAAGCATAAAGTCAGTTTAAGCAATATATTTCTAAACTCTGGTTAAAAATAATTGTGGTACATGTTCCATAGGCCCAAAAACTATTCTGTTGCCCCTAGAGTTCCTGTGTAGTTTGTGTTGGGCCAACAGGGCTGATCCTTCTGTGGATCCAGAAGCTTCTGTGGAAACAATTTCCTTTCCACTCTGCAAAATAATTCCTGAATTTTTTTTCCCCTGTAAAAAAGACTATTCTTTTTTAATGTCCATTTATTAAATACATTTTTTTTTTTTTAACCAGCAGTAATTTTGCATGCTTTGCCTTTAGTCTGTTTTGGCTATTAGAAAGCTGGAGGTCTCAGTTTCAGATAAGAAAAGGTCAGTTGCCATTTTAGATATTCAAATGTTGAATATTTGAAATATTCTCCACTTTGAATATGGTGTTTTAAACAAAATGTAATTTCGGACATGAGTTAGAAAATATAATACTTTGAAACCTGAGAAACAGCTAATAACATGACAATTACTTTTACTTTCAAGTGCCTGCTTTAAAACCCACAAACCTGATGTGTTTAAATCCTGAGGAAAATATAAAACAACCACTGGGCTTCTAGCTAGTCATTTTAAATTTTCTAAAACTTGAGTTTAAGTCATTTTCTGTTTAAATTTTCTAAAGATGAACATGGAAAGTGTGAAGTGCTAGCTAGCTACTTCCTAATTTCTGACTCATTATTCTACTGGAAAATCTAACTATAAAACTGGAATCCACAGAGAAGCATTATAGATTTGTGAAACATGTTCAACAGTCAACCAACATATTAGGTGATTTCACCTTCACAAAGCTTGTCGAGGGAGGACACAGGACACCCTGGACCTTGACAATCTGGGGAGCAAGGACTTGAATGAGGTCTGGGTCCCTAAGCCCTGAGCAGAATTGCACTGAATCATAGGACCAGAAGATAAAAAGATCAGTATTGTTTTATTTTTTAAATTTTATTTGTTTATTTATTTGGGAGAGAGAGCACAAATGGGGAGGAGGGGCAGAGGCAGAGGGAGAAGCAGACTCCCCACTGAGCAAATACTGTGTCAGCATTTGACAGGACCCTGGGATCATGACTTGAGCGGAAGGCAGATGCTTAACTGACTGAGCCACCCAGGCTCCATCAGTATTGTTTTAAAAGCAGGAGGTAGGTAGGTGAGGGGTGGGGGTGGTTGAGGACAGCAAGAGAGGGATTTATTCCACTTCTCTCCTTAGTCATTTCAGGACTCCAAGTTTCTTAATATTAGCAAATTCATGGATGTGTTTGCTATGATTCCTCATGCTGTAAATAATGTCTTCTCTTACTTTGATTCCTGTGTAGACCGACAGCTGGATGTCATTTTAAATATGATAAAGTATTATTAGAGTAATATTTGAAAATATCATGTTAAATCTTATTCTAACGATCTCTAAGGATTTCCCAAGTTATTACCTGTAACTCAAGATTCTTAGGTATTAACTGGATGGGAGTTTAGCTCAGAAATAGGAATTTCCTCTGTGAGTTAAATAACAAACCAGTTCAGAAGTGTACAAAGTCACTGGAAGAGACAGACTGTGGCCTAACTGAAGGTGTTGACATGATTAGAGGAAAGTGGGCCAATCAGAAGTTGGGGTAGTGACACAAAGAACTGGCAGGGTCTCAAAGCAGACGTGGTCCATTGAAGTACCATGGGCAGGAGACAGCATCCTGGATTCCTGCTGTGTAAGGAAAGAAGACTTGACCATTGGGACCTAGAGATGGGCATATCCCAGTACACAGAAGAGTGCATCTGTCTCGTGAACTCAGACACTAGCTCCCCCTGATCTGATTCCAAGCTCACCAGGCATCCTAATAAGGATTCTCATGGAGTGAGCCTCTGAGGAGGGGGTGCACTGACCAGAGGGTGCAAGTGTTTCTACCTCTTTGGTAGTAAATTGTTCTCATGTAAATTACCAATACACTAGTATATCTCTGATCTTGGTTAATATGACATTGCCTCTGGAAGATGGAGCTTTTATGCTGAAAAATGCACATAGTGATAATCAATGCCACCTATGGGGTTGCAGATGACAAGTTGATCAACTGCAGATGGCACCACCTGAAAGATGACACTTGCCTTCTTCAAATGCCCCAGGTGCACGGTGTAATTGTGTTCTCTTTCCTTTGTTGTGCCTGTGAAAATAGTGCTCTTTTGGCTACTACTGATTCTAAATCCTGGCTGCATATTAGATTCATCTGAACTTAAAAAAAAAAATCCAATACCCAAGAGTGCCATCTCAGACCAATTAAAAGTGGACATTTCTGGACATTGGCTTGGTTTAAAAGCCCTCTGGTGACTCTAATATGTCCTCAGTGATGAGGACCATTAGCTCAGTTACTGACAGAGAAGAACATTTTCTGGTAGGATGAGTGGGGAGAAGTTCCCTAACACATTTTAGAAAACATTTAAGGAGCATTTTACAGTTGAGGAAGCTGAGACTCAGAGAGACAGGAGGTAACTTGCTCAAATTTAAATAATTAACAGGCAATGGAGCCAGAGTTTGAACCTAAAATTTCTTTTACAAAATATCAAGTTCTTTTTATGATATCTGGGAGAATGCAGGACATAAGGAAGGAACTCTGCCAGATTCTGGTGAAGGGAAAAGGGAGACGGGAGGGGAAGGTAGAAAAGGCATCCAGAAAGACATCCCAAGAAAAGGCAAAGAGGTATAGAAATTTGCAGGATGATCTCTACAGCTGTCTTCAAAGTGTGTGCATACGACTCACTGGGGCATGGCTGGGATATGGTAGAAGTTTTTTTTTAAGATTTTATTTATTTATTTGAGAGAGAGACAGAGAGAGTGAGAGAGAACATGAGCGGGGTGAGGGGCAGAGGGAGAAGCAGGCTCCCTGCTGAGCAGGGAGGGAGTCCATTGCGGGGCTTGATCCTGGGACTCTGGGATCATGACCTGAGCTGAAGGCAGGTGCTTAACCGACTGAGCCACTCAGGCGCTCCTTGTTTTGGTTTTCTATCTCTTTTTTTTTTTTTTTTTGCATGTTTTACAAGGTTCAGGATCCATCGATATGGTAATATATGTATATAACTTATAAAGACATAAATACACATATAATGGAGTACATTCTCAAAAAATGTTTACTGGTAGGGACACACAGTCAAAAAAGCCTGGAGTCCATTGTTTAGAGAAGATCTTCTCCACTAGGGCTGCGTGCAGGCCCCCGCCTGGCCATAGGCACTGAATTCCTGGCCGCAGGCAGGGCACGGACACAAGACATTCTCAAAACATTCTGCAGGTGTTGCTGGCGTGGTGATGGCAACCTTGGGTTAAGAATCATTATTCTAGAGCAGAGGTTCTTAAAGTATTGTCTGGAGATCGCTAGGGGTCCTTATGACTTTGTCAGGGACTCCATGAGGTAAAAAATTATGTTCATAAAAATACTCCGGTGTTATTTACCTTTCCTGTTCTCAGACTCTCCTAAATGTGCAGTGGAGTTTTCTAGAGGCTCCATGACATGTAACGATATCATCGTTTTGGAAGCGAATGGAATGTTTGCTTGTAAACTCTGTGCTTTGACATTATAGTAAATATAGTAAAATATATATATATATATATATATATATATATATATATATATATATTCATGTATCAAATATTCGCCAAATGAACTCAGAGGTTTCCTACTTTCTTCCTGCCCCTCCTGTTGCATGCAGCCAGCTTTGGGAAAGCCATCAGGGAGTTTTAATTAGAGGAGACGCATCACCAGGTCTCTGGTTCACAAGCATAGGTGAGCAGTAAAGTTACGTGAGAGAGTGGGCTGGAAAGGGGAGAGTGGAGGCAAAAAGACAGAAGGAGGCTAGGGCCCATGCCAGAGTGGCGGGATAGACTCGAGGAGTGAATGTGAGAGACACTTTGGAGAGACACTTCGTGAAGTTTGGATGTGGGAGGAGGGGGAAAAAGTCTAGAGTGGCTGGGAAGATAATGCCCTTTTCTGAGCATGGGAAGAAGGGGGCAGGGATAGAATATTAGGAGTTCAATTTTGGATGATATGAACTTCCACCTTTGTGTGGTATGTGGGTGACATTCGCAGAACTGGAAGCAAAGATCAGTTCCTCCCAAGTCTTATTTCTCAGCCTTCCTTATGCTGAGGTTCTTGGCCTTTTTGGAAAATCATCCATTTCTTTGAGACTCTGAAGAAAGCCACTGATTGGCTCCATTTCAGAAAAATAATGTACATACCCTGACATAAAATTATGCGTATGCTTTATAGGCCCCCCCATCCGCAGAGGTCCATCCCCGACGGGCTCCCTTGCTGTCCTCCAAACCTGCCCTATCTCCCTATGTGCCATTCTTCTGAGTCAGAGATAATTTGCTAATTATAAGTCACTTCCTATTTTAGAAATCCTGATGACTTATGGTCAAATGCTTATGTTCATCATGCTGATTGAAGAATTGTCGTTTTTAATGCTGGGTGACAGATGGGAGGAAGAATGGACAAAAAGGGAAGAGGTGAATTTGAGGCTTTATGATGTCTCTGGGTCGGCATTCATGTAGCTCCCACAGGTTGGGACTCGATGGGACACACGGCACCACCTGGGCATGACTCTTGTCTCATTGAACCAGAATTGAATCTAAAGTACATTATAGAAGAACAAGCTAAATGGCACCGTAAGAAAGCAGTCAGCCAAATACAGAATGTGGGCCCTTCTACAGAACAAATGACCCAATTGCCCCAACAAATTAATAGGATGAAAAATGAAAAAATGTTACAGAATAAAAGAGCCTTAAGCTCTTTTATTGCCAGCAACCCAAAGCAATAGGACTATGTCTGTATAGTGGACAACCTGAGAAGTTTGAGTACGTACTTAAGTATTGGATGACACTACGAATCATTTAGCTAGGTGCAAAAAATGGTGGTTGTAAAAAAAAACAATGATCAGCTAGAGATGCACACTCATGTATTTGTGGGTGTGAGGACACATGTAGCTGGGATTTGCTTTGAAATCGTCCAGAAAAAAAAGGGGGGGGGGGTGAAAGATGAAACAAATTTGGCAAAATGCTGATGGTTGTCCAAACCAGATAATGGATACATGGGGATTCATTATACTCTACTTTCTTGTGTGTTAACATTTCTCACAGTAACTTAACAAAGGATCACGAATGATTTGCTAAAGCACGGTTCTAAAATCTCGCCGATGATCAGAATCTCCTGGGGAGCTTTAAAAACAGTAGATTCCGGGAGCTGCAGTCCTCCTGAATCAATCTTCAGTGGGTGTGTTTGCATTGTGTAGAAGAATATGTCATTTTACAATTTCCTAGGACTTTGGTGCTGCCGGTCCTTGCAGCCACCATGGCCATCCGTCACCTCTTCTAAGGTCCGACCCAGGAAATCTTACACCAGGCTTCCCTCCTCCCCCCTATTTCTGCCTTTCCAGGCCTCTCTCTCCTCCTCTCTCCTGCTTTCCTTTTCTGCACTGCATGATGGCTGAGAGCAGGAACTTTTGGAGGGGCACAGGGACCTAATGTCTCCTGGGAACGGGACGGGTGCACCCTTCCCACTCCTCTGTGGGCCTCGGTGTCCCCGCGGTTGAACGACGCCCTACCCTCATGTTGTCATAACGTTCGCAAAGTTCTCTTACTACACGGGGGTGGGGCATGTGTCCACTGTCCAGGTGTACCTCGAAATGAAGCTGTTTGGGAGACAAGGCCTTAGTATTTGGGTCCCTTTCTCTCACCATTTGTAAACAGAAGACATCAAAATCTGTTCTTAAATAATTTATTTTTTAATATTGACTTTTGTGAAAAGTTACACATACTTAGGAAAACTTGAGAGAATCCAACAGAGTAAACAACTTTCTATTAGGGACAACTAAATGTGCAAATTTCAAATGCTTTCTATAATAAGTATAAATAATTCCATTTTTTCACATTAAGAATGAAAATATTGATACACACAAAATATTAAAATGTTGACTTTAGAATTACTGGATGAACACTGAAGTTTATTTGAGATCTTTAGAAAAAAATTAAGATTTATGTTCAGGAAATAGACTTAGGGCACTCGCCGTGTCAAACATGTCAGGGAACACAGGTAAAGGCTGTGTAGAGTTATAGATTGCTCATATTTGCAGGTCATAAGTTCCAGACCCCCCCCCAAAAAAAATGGCAGCCTTTACCTCTGGGGACAATGTGTTTCCCCCTTTTTTTCTAGAACAGGTATGACAGCAACACAAAGCAAACAGAGAAACTGCAGGCCGAGGACAGAAAGAAATTTCCTTATGCTCATGGTCACAGGGTTTTGCTGTCCCAGCGCTAAGCTGCCACTGGTTGTGAGGTCACTGCCAGGACACAGCGTTAACACAGCAAATAAAACTGTCATTAAAGGTCACATCGTCCCGGTGACCTTCTCCAATCTCATCCCCATTCCTTCCCAATCTTATCTCTAAGGAGGTAGGATACTCAAGGCGTCTGTCTACCGTGGAGAGCAGTTTTGGTTTTTTTTTCCCCGTCTGGCTAGCAAGAGGCTCTGACCCAAGTTTCATTAAGAAGCCTGAGCTTTTAATGAATACATCTTTGATGCAATTCCTTCTTTCTTAGGGAAGACAACCGCAGTACATCAAAGAGACCAAATCCCCAAGGTACTCAGGAACTCGCCTGAAAGAGGACTCAATATGAATATATTATTTCAAGAAGACACTACAGCAAGCGCTTTACCCAGAGCAGAAGAAACGTCTTCATTTAAATACCCTTGAAGTCTGAAATAAAATAAATAAAGTGAATGACACAGACACAATAGGGAACTCACTTGAACAAGGCAGCTGGTTGGATCCGTGCAAGCTGTATAGATAGCGCCCCAACAACAACCAGAAAACAGGTTATTATTCAGTCTTCTACTTCAATCTCCAGGGCGGCATTTCAACATAAAAAAACCCTCATACATAATATAAGGGTACATTATAAATGTACACACTTTTATGCACACCTCAGTTCAGGCTAACTTCTTTAGAAGTGAAGACAGTGATACCCAAAAGCGGCACACATATTCCTACTAGAATATTCTGATTTTTTCCAAGGTGCATACTGTAAAGAGCAGCTGGTTTGCTTTTCAGTGTAACTGATTCGGTCTCAGCAGCCTCAGAACCACAGTCTGTGGATGGCTCCGTGGCTGCCGTGTCCACGGGAAACAGACGAGGCGGGGAGGGAAAGACCATTCACCCCTGACACTCTGAATACGTCCTTCCGTCCGTTCTCCCTGAGCTTCCTGAACTTGCGGCCGACGGCCTGTGGGCGCGGCGGGTCAGCTCCACGGCTCGGAGCCCGGCGGCGCGGGGCTGGGCGGGGGTACGGCTCCGGGGTTCCCAGCCCGCCTGACCCAGCGTCTTCTCCCTTTTCTCCCGAGATGATGAAGCAGTCCCGGCACACATTCCAAGTCCATGAAGTTCCTGGCCTTCCGTGGGAGGCGAGGAGGAGGAGCCCCGGGCTGGACCGGACGCCATCCGCGGCCAGTCACTGGCCTCGCTCTCGCTCCAAGGCCACCTGGGCAGGCTGGCGGCGACCGCGACCGCGAGCTCCTCTTCGCTCCGCTGCTCGAAGCCGCCCGCAGCTCCCCGCCATTTCGGGGCTAGCACCATGCCGGCTAAGGCTCGAGGGTCCCCGGGGCCGGGCCGGCCCGCCGCATCCGTCAGCCGTACAGCTGCTTGAACTGGAAGCACTCGTTGCAGTAGCCGCTACACTTGGCGTTGCCGAAGTGATCGCAGGCGGGGGCCCGGCAGCGCTGTTTGGGGGGCTCCTCGGGAGCCGGCTCGCCCCGGCGGGCCCCCGCGCCCACTCGCTGCCCGAGGTGCTGGCACTCCATGCAGAGCTCCTCGCTGCGGCAGGCCAGGATGTTCTTGCAGGAGGCCCGGGCACACTTGGGCCTGGAGGCGCTCGCCGTGCTTCGAGGCGCGTCTCTGCGCTGGCTCGACCTCTGAATGGAAAGAGCAGAGACAACTGTTGGCCCCTTTGGTCAGGGAGAGCACCAGGCAATCTCGTGTGATGGCGCGCGTGCTACCAAGAGCGCGGTGGGGGTGGAGAGCAGCCGCCTGACCCAGGGAACCAGAGCCCCACGTGCAGTCTGTGCCCGGGAGCTCGCCAAGCACGCCTGCTCCCAGTGCCACGACAGCAGGCCCGGCCCCACGGAGGCCAAGCGCAACCACCGAGCGGAGCCCGACCCGGAGGCCTGCGATTGCTGGTCCCGCTCGCCTCCGCTTGCATTAGTAAGTAATAAGCTGCCCTTCTCGAGATAGAATCCCCACCCTTCTGTAAACAACAGGAGAGGCACCCATCAGCCAAAGTTTGCTTTTCTTCTATGCCGCTGTGTGGATGCACCCGTCCTCCCCCTGTCTCCCGATAAAGGAGTACTTCCCGAAGTCTGCAGCTCGCTCAACCGCCTGTGCTGCTACCACCAATCACCGCGTCTCTGTTCGGCATCTGGCTTTTTGCAGACTTGAAGAGGTTTGATTTACTCTATGGCTGACTCTACGGCTGACTTGATTTACTTTTTAAATGAATTCTAAAGCACACTCGGGCCATGAAAATCAAGAGTAGCTACTGCACTTCCAGGCCCGGGGGGCCACAGTGACTTCTCCCCCCCCCCCCCCCCCAGAGTCTTCCCCCGAACTTGGCAGGGAGGAAAGTCTATCAGAAGCAGGGGCTCCAGCAAGGAGGGCTGGCCCAACGGGGAGGGGAAGTACCTCAAGATGTCTCACCAATTGCTCTTCGGTCCTTTTTGCTTCATGAAATCTCTGACTCTGAGCTTCGATGAAACACTTCTGACAGTATCCTTCAAACACCGTGCTTCCCAGGGTGCCACATTCCCTGCCCAGGCAGGGGACAGCGTTCTGGAACCTGGGGGCCGTGGGACTGGCTTTCGCGGAGGCAGTGACAAAATCTAAAAGAGAGGTGGAGCTCATCAGTGCCACGGGTGGTCTCCAGGCGGAGAGCGAGACACCGCCATTAGAGAGACAGACGAGTTCTGGATACCGGTCAGGGCAGCCTGGGCCGTGCATCCGTGAGCACGGCCTTTTCTAAATTCAGCCAAAGAAAAAAACGATAATAATGCCATTATCGACACATCTTTGACTGGACAAAGGTCTCACGTTTGAACTTGCTGCACCAGCCAGATATAGTAACAGAACAAGCAGAGACATCAACTGCCTGTCTGTCCGTCCCTCTTTCAAGCGAGAGGTTTCTAAGACCACCCGTGTTTTTTCACAGTGTCAGCGGAAACTTCCCTCTCTCTAGCTACTGCCCTTCCACTTTGGACTTTTCTCTATTTACACCTACGTGTCCAAAGAAGTCTTGTTTAAACTCCGCCTCACAAATGCCGGACGCTGAATGACCTACAAACTCTATCTACCAGGGGCTGCAGGGCTTTGGAAGGTGGTTTTCCGTGTCTTTGGCCTCCACGTGACCGTCCCTCTGGGCCAGCCGCACTCTCCCCCAGGGCCCAGAGGGGCTGCTTTCTTGCAGCTCAGGAGCAAAACCGCCCCTAGCCCAGGGGTTTGGAAACGCGGGTTAGGAAATCCATCGTTTCACTCACGTTTGTTTTCTCTGTACTCGATGAAACACAGCGTGCAGAAGCCTTTGTTTTCTGGAGTCCCAAAATACATGCAGCCGGCTTTTCTGCACTTGCTCGTCCCCGTCCTGTCCCCTGGAGTCCGCGTGGCCTGAGAAAGGCAGCCGGAGGGAGCCTCGGTCCCGGCTCTGTGGCAAGAATGTGGGGAGAGACTCTGGATGAGCTGCGAGGGGTCTGACTTGGACCTCTGGTGACAGGAAGGAGGGACGCTGGAGTTGAGGCCCGAGGAGGGCTCTGCCGTAGTCCTTTTGAAGCAAGTACTGCAGATTCCATTAAACGTCCTGGTGACATCCTGCAGGCAGGCTCGGCACTTACCGGGGTCCAAGTGCCTCGTGCTGTCCGAGGGGTGGCCTGCGTTCAGCTGCCGGGCGCTGTGGCAGCGCTCACAAAGTCCGTTGTGCTGCACGTTCAGCGTGAAAGGGCAGCCGGGGCTCCTGCACTTCATAGCAGTGGTCTCGCTGAACAGGAAGAGGCTGGGTGCCGTCGGAGGGGCCGAATGAGGCCCCCCAGCTGGCTCCTCGGGGCTCCAGCCCACGGGCTCATAGGCCTCGCCCCGGGAGGCCCCGAGGGCCATGCCAGGGAGCACCTCGGGGCCTGGCTTGGAGTGCAGCTTTGAGGATTTGCTCTGGGTCTTTTGCCGCCTCTCTGAGCACTCGTGGCACAGCGGCTGCGTGTTCACCGACATGAAGAACGGACAGTTGGGGGTTTCACATTTTATGTCCATGAGAGAAAGCTGCGGAACGGAAGGTTCCAAAGGATTCTGAGCATGCATCTCTCTCCGCTCCTGCTCGTTGTTCTCCTGCCATTTCTTGTACTCATGCTGGACAAGTTCAAAGTAATCATCTACCAGATTTATTTCTTTGGGTAAGTTGGCTTCATCTAGCCTAAAGACCAAAAGGAAAAATATGAGACCACACAAACACGGACACACACAAACACAGACACACACAGACACACACACGATTTCACATCATTAGCTCACAGGGCAAACTTTTAGAATGTGGATTATGGCAGTAACTTGATAACCACTCGTTGAAATGCAGGCCTATGATAAAGAGTCTGCACCTCCAATATAGCACAGTCCAATACTGCTAAGAAGATTTCACTATTTCAAAAATCATAGTCTTATTTAATCAATCTTGGTCCACCCCAAATTACTGATAATTCTAAAGAGAGGGCTATTCTGGGGATGCCTCTACGCTTGGATTACTCTATTCCTCTTTTAAAAAGTCACTTTTACTTTGTAACTTCTCTGAGATCAAACTTCTAGTAAAACATTACGTAGGCTGTTCATTTGGGACTAGTCTACGTTGTAGTTCAAACGACTTTGGGACCTTGTTGCCTATATCTTGCCGTTATTAATCTCAAACTCGCGCCTGGTTGCTCTCAGCATGGACTGCCCCGCGCGGTGACCAAGCAGCAGACACACGCACAGGCGCTGTCCACTGACTTCTGAGCCTCTGGCACGTGTCCGCCTCCGCTTTGAGAAACTGATCCTCCTATGCCTCCGTGGTCCCCTCTGGTCTATTTCAAGTCCTTACGAGCAGGCATCTCTCCAACATAAAGCCAGTGTTTAAGATCTGGATCGCTGCACAACGCGCACTCTGGCTCTCTCCTCTACTTTCCACGTGGCAAAAATCATACAGCTGCCACATAAACACATTCTACAACCCCGACTGTGTCTGATGTGTCTGTCCTTTCCAAGAAGCCAAGAGAAAAAGGTTTTTGTTTCCAAGAATTTTCACTTGCTAGCCTAGTACCAGGGCAATTAAAACACAACAAAACTATCCTTGGTTTAATATACTTAAAAGCCACAATTCTGACTGTCAGCATCCAGATATGCAGGAAAGTCACCATGGAGAAATTACTCGTTCCCACGTGAAACCCAAGTTAGTATGGCCTCCGGTCATCCTTTCTGTCTGACTCACATACACCACTCTGAATTTGTTTCGCACTGGAGGAAACTGGCTTCAAATAACTTTATGGTTGAGCTCTGGGGTGGCATCAGCTTATGTGGCGGAAGTAAAAGCAGTTGAAGACGACAAAGGACAGAGCTAAGGATAAACTCTTACTTTGCGGCATTGATCAAATGGGTGGTGCCATGGTCCCAGCCTTGGACAGGGATTTCAATCACCATCAAGTACTCTTTCAGGAGCTTTTCCTTCATCTCGTTTTCAGAATCCGTCAAAAAGTGAACTTTTAAGTCTTCAAATCTTCCTCGCTCTCTGTTCACTAGTGGAACAGCTCGGATTTCTGAGGGAAAGAAAGAACACATAAGCGACACATGATTTTACTAAATGAGATTATGTGTGAGGCCGCATATATAATGATCACATTTCGAAAACACAGAAAGAATACAATGAAAGGGTGGAAAAGTATCACCTAGCCGCCGTCAGACTCAGATGGGAAAACAAACTACACTAAACTCTAACATAAAATGCTTTGTTCTGGAAGCTCAGAGAATATTAGGCAGCCTGGAGGCAGTGGATCTCGCTGGGTAAATCGCCACACTTCAGAACCAGACTGATACGAGTCTGAATTCTGACTTCGCCACTATCAAGCTCTGTGACATCAGGCAAGTTACTGAGCCTACCTCTCTGAGCTTCAAGGGTCTCATCTGTAAAACAAGACTCCCAGTGCTTACAGTCATTAGGGACGCCGTGAGGATGAAATGAAATGCAATAACGTCCCAAGAGCACTTTGCACCCTGCCTCTTCCACTGGAAGCTATCATAATAATAGCTAACCTGACAAGACATTTTTACCTGCTCCATGCCAGGGCTCTGCGCGCCTTACTCGGTCATACAGCAAAGGGCGGTAGTCACATGTATGCACAGATCTCCTACTTGCAACTAAACTGTGGAAAGTGCTTTCCAAGCCATACCCAGAGATAGTGGGCACAGGGATTACCACCACTGCATTACTGCTGCTAATCAAGCACGTGACCGAACACTGTAGTCACATAAAAATAAGTAATAAACATAAACGAGGCTATTGCCAGAAGAGCCCGATGTTCAGTGGGAACAGGGCGTCCCAGTATCTACCAGCAGTTACAAATGCGAATCCATGCTCAGTGTTCTCACCAGGTCCGCTGTCCTTCAGGGTCACCAGGGGTACAAAGTGCTGGCTGTCGTAGCCGAGAATGATGGGGTATCGGTAGCACTCCTGAGCTGGCCAGTGGAGAGGCAGGTAAATCCCGCCCACCTTCAAGGGAGCAAAATTGGAACCCGATTCCAAACTTCTCAGCATTTTGTCTGTTCAGGGAAAGAACAAGAGCAATAAGGCCCTCAGGTGATTTTCATCAAATTCCCTTCAGCTACTATTGCCCGTGACTCGGGTAGCCTCGCTTTTTCCTAAGAGCTAAAAGCATGAAAGCCGACCAGCACTCAAATACAAATAAGCAATCTGCAGGCATCTCACCTGAAATGACAATGATTGGCCTTCTGAGGATGTTGCAAAGGACAAATACGTGTATTTCTTCCAGAGAGTTATACTGAAGTCCACCTCGGGCCATGGGTGTGTCTGTGGATGCCATTTTGATAAGGCTGTCCCATTCATCAGTCCAATTCTAAGGACAAGTGGATAAAGGGAAAATCATGATTGAGTGTACTATGCATTAAAAACTCAGTCTGACTTCGCTCTACAATTATTCATTTATATAACTCAGCTTACTTTTCTCCTTTCTGGAAATCATCATTCAAATGATCACCCTTTTTTCCCCATTTTGGTTTTCTTCCTTTACTTTATTCCCCACTATAAGGCCAACTTAAAAGTGAGGGAAGATGGGGACAGCACCTGCTTTCAAAAAAATCCCTGATGAGGCATAACACCAAAGCCCCTTATCCAAATGTGCATAAAAATTCCAAGCCTGTGACTGAGAATGGTGAGCCCCATGTCTGAATTTGATTGGCAGGCTCAGTAAAGCATGCAAAGGGCAATCACACTGGAAAGCAACCAAAACATCACAGGAAAGGCCATGAGCAGAAGCCCTTCTGCTAAAAGGAAGAGATCCACAGCTGGGAATCTGCTGCCCGGAAACCTCGCAGCGGTGACAAAAGCCTCAGGTTCATCCCACGGGGAGGTTTCTGGTGTTTTCCATGGACTATGCTTTGCTTAGCCAAGTTCACGTGACCTAGTAAATCATATGCTCCTTGAGAGCAGGGGCTGGCCTGAGAGACCCTTTCCCCACCATGGAGCTCTAGCGACAGGCACTCAATGGGGAACAAAACATACCCGAGTGTCGTAGCAAAGCCCCGTTTCCACAAATTCCTGAGACTTAAGAGACTCCAGCTGCCAGCGGAATTTAAAGTTGCGTGTATCCGTCTCCTTGAGAGTGCTGAAGAGTGCCTTCCTCAGGACCAGGTCTGTGTCCTGAACACCCCACATATACTGAGAAGCAGCATGCATTAGGCAGTTGCCATCACCTGAGGACAGAAGCCACACACATCAAAGGCCTCGCAAAGGTTTTTTAGAATGCACTAGCCCTGCTGCCTAGTACGGGGGACCCAAAGGGGCATGTGAGAGATACAAACGGTTTACTTTCTTAGTCCAACAGCCAACTGAGAACATTTCACGAGGTGATGACAGCTTTAAGGAAAAAAAAAAAAACCACACTCTTTTCACTCTTATTTTTAATGACTGACAACAACAGAGCAAAGGGGCCAGGGACTGATTATCAGGGGACCTTGGTTCTAGCCTGGCTTGCCCTAACTGGTTTAGGTGTGACCTTGGGGGAAATTCCTCCGCTTCTGAGTGTTTTTTTTTCTCTTTGTGAAATGAGGGTATTGGATTATGATCTCTAAAGTCCATCCCGTTCTAGCACTCCTTGATGTTTTGGCCAAGACACTGGCACTATCCCTCTGTGGCTCTAGAGGGAACACATGGGGTAACATGCATTAAGCCAGGAAGCTGGCTTGGCTCCATTTACTAGACAGGGACGGTCTCTGGCTATGACTCAGTGGTAAATGACTTGACCATTCCACTGAGGCCTCTGGGGCCTGGGAGTTTCCTCTCCTGGTTTATAAAGTGGGATCGAGAACACCACATTACCTCCTCAGCCTGCCTTTGAGCATTGGGAGAAACAGATCTAATTTTACCCCATTAATTTGTTACTTTCACAGGTTAAAACCCACAATTCAAGAGACTGCCTTTTTTCCAACCCCCAAACAATAAACATTTGGGGGGAATGTTTGATACCAAAAAAGTCAACTCCTTAATATCTTGTGGCCAAGTGCACCACTGTTTTTATAAAGAGTTCAACTGTTTTCTTACATTACTCTACAAGTAGGGTTCATCAACATTTTTTGAAATTTCTTATCAACTCTTTAGAGTCAAACTGTAAAAACAAAACAAAAACAAAAACAAAACAACAAAGAAAACCCCTCAAGCATTTATATCCACAGCTCATATCCCTGCAATTCAAACATACGGAAAGATGAGCTAAGTAAGTATTCACAAGAATGAACAAAAAAAAGATCGCTCAGCCTTTTGTGTTGGCAGAAGTGTGGCAAGATTGCATTCTGTTGAAATTTCCCCTTTGCAAAATCTAGAGCAAAGATAAGGCTTTTTTTTCTTCTTCTGGTGCTTACTTTCAGTTCTTTATTGAGATGCACCAGTACAAAATTCCCTAAGCAACATCTGGAATTCCCCAGCGCTAAGTTATTTGACTAGCAATTGAGCAACAGCTATTGTACTTTTTGTTCTGGTGTGTAGACATTTAAACTGCTAAGGGCGCCCTGGACTTTCCAAGTGGGTGTGGTCAGGGTGAGCTGGAATAGGGCTACTCATTATACAAGTGAAATCGCGGCAGCCAATAGACGCTGGAATTTTTCACATCAAGTTTCAATTTTATGCCACCTACTCCCTTCCTCATTCACCGCAGTCTCATATCCTCAAATGCAAACTTGTGAATCACCCCCTGCCCAAACAGACCACTGACTTTGTAGAACCCTCCTAGAGGAGAAGGGTTAAAAAAAAAAAAAAAGTGCTTAATAAAAGCCAGAGAGTAAAAGTCCCTTTTCTATCCCCCCTCCCCTAAATATCTTTTTTTTTTCCTTTTCCAGAATTTTAAGGAATTTTCTTGAAAGGGGGGACATAAAGAGGATCTGAGCCCCCACATTTCTATATCTCAGAAAACGTTATCAAGACGCACTTGCTTTTGTAGCTTTATTTGTAGCATGAATCCTTGTTGACTTTAATGACATATCTTTGCAAAACAAGTGTTTACTATTTATAGCCATTGTTTTCTTAAAGGAGTAGTTCAACCTAAAATGTCAGTTAATTCTGTTAATGATAAGAAGGTTTTCCTCTTCCTACCACATCTCTAGTTTGGCAGAATCTCTCTGTTTCCAACTCTCCCAGAGTTCACTCCATTTCTTTTTTGTAACAAAATGGGAGACAGTTAAAACCACAACTGTCAGGAATATAAACCTCTTGATGATGACTTAACATAATTACCCACTTCTACGCATCACTTGATTTAAGGCCAAGAAAAATGTAAACACTAGCTCTCCCCAGTTTTCATTCTACCTTTGTTTCTAAGAATCTGTGCTTCAAAAGTAGAGGCAAGACGTTGAAGTAATGCTCAAGATACCCCCCACCCCCGGGAACACTGCAAAATACGTATCTCCAATCACTCCACACTACCCAACTCAAAAATGGCCAAGGTTAATGTACCAACTAAGTTAATTAATACTCTTATCCTCTCTTTGTCAACAAGGATTTCTGTGCTTGGATGTATTATTTTGATCGAGGTGGTCTTAAAGAAGAACTGTTACTTATGTAAGAACCTGATTCCTGCCCTCATCTCGACTATAAGCATTTAATTGATCGTGGACAATCTACTTGCTTCTTGTAATAATTAGCAACATTAGAATGTAGGATTTTGTATCTGCATGAAACAGTGTGCTTGGATGTGGCCATGATACACACACTCTTGCTCAAAGGAAATAATCAAAAACACAAAACAGTAAAGTTTAAAACAGGAAATAGCTACTAGTGGTAAAGGGCCATTGGACAGATACAGAGAGATAGCAAGAAATTCAGAACCAGGGATTCCTAAAAATAATGAAGTAAAGGTCTAAAGTCTGTGCTAAAAATCTCAAGTATCTTTCTACTTCATGTCACTGGACCCAACCCAACAGAAGCTAGGTAAGGGGAAGGCAGACAACAGCCATTCACTGGCTAAGCCCTAAAATGCCATCAATGCAAGACGTGTAAGGTCATCATTAGGAGCATTTTCTAATGATAGTGGGAAACAATAGTAATACTAGTTTTCACACCATGCTTTCCTTTTGAACTTAAAGCCTTTTAATGTTTCCATTACTGGCCAGGAAAGGGTATTTTACAAATGATTACACAAACAGCCACAAAAATTAGATACACAAGTCCTCCAATGGGAGGCACGGTGTTTAGAAATGCATTCCTCAAGCCTCAGGCGGCTCTCCTCTCTAATACGCACAATTGCGAAATATCCTTCATAAAAATACTGGCAAAACAAGCTTGCTTTATCACATGCCTTCTATAGAGTATTCTATACTAAGGGGTCTATGCTCTCAAGAGACTTGAGTCTGGGCCAGCGCTATTACTATTTAATGAATGGGGACCCAGCACCGTGGGGCCAAGCCTTAGACAAAAGCTTCTTACCATTCGTTTTCAGTGCCACCAGCTTCCTGACTTCTCGACACCAGTTGAGCTTCTTCTGGCTTTCGAGGGAGGCCTGGATGTTTCTGTCAATGAGAGCTTTGTGGATGATCTCCCGAAATTGTGGGCAAAACTGGCAAGTTCTGAACATTTCTAGTGTGTATCGGTGCATGGATTTAAAATGGTGAATGATCCCATTGGTAGGCTTAAATATGTCTTCTGGAGTTCTCTCTCGTATCTTCACAGCTTTCCGCATGTTGCTCAAATACAAAGCCTGGGGAAGGAGTTGTTCAGCCATTGTGCTCTGCAACACCTGAAGAGGAGGGGAGAAAAACCCATTCCGTTAGCCCGGCTTTGATACCACTCCTATACACCTGCCTGCAGGAAACCCCAGTGTTTGATCTTGTCATTACCCTAATCTGTAGGCAAAAGATCTTAGTCACCTCTACTCCCAGGATACGAGCTGGCCCCCAAGATTAACTCACACTGGACTGTTGTAAGTTACATCATTTTTAAAGATTAGTCTAAACAAGAGAAGGAAGGCGGGGGGGTGGGTACTGAGGAGGAGGGGAATAACCCGTGTTTTCAGTAACGTTTGTCAGGGAGCCAAGCCTATCTGTCAGCACCAGGTAGTGCACCTCATAACCAACAAACTCCCATCTCGTTCTCATGCCCCCCTGACACAGCCACTGGGTCTTAGGAGCTCTGAATGCCAGTGACGGCCACAGGCAGCCCTGACACGTCTGTAGGCTCCTCCCCTAAGACCACTGCTCAGCAGCCCTTGCTCTCAGGCAAAGCCTTGATTTATCTCTTCTAGGCCCTCCCTCACTTCCTATACTGCAAAGTAAATGTTTTGCGAAAAACCTGGCGATTTTATGTTGTCACCTAGGCTGCTGCTTAGAGTTTCCTCTTTAGCCCCAAAGAGAAATATTTATAAAGAGCTCCTTTATAAAATGTATTATAATACTTAAAAAGGTTAAAACTGAATATGTTATAGCCAATGAAAAAGCCTATTTCCAGTAAGATGCTTTGCAATTTTAAGAGCAAACAATAAGTCTTTTGGAACCTCTCCATTGAACTTCACAACATCAGAATGAGAAATAGAATTATAACAATAACAGAAGAATAAATTTTACACTTCAAAGAGCAGGCATCGGAGTTCCATTATTCCAACTCAACTGCCAACCACATTTATAATCATCCTCCAGGTACCAACACTCAGATGCATTTCCCACACTGTCTTCACCCTGAGATCTTCAAGCATAATCCACTAGTGGAAGGAAATAAAAGTCTGGAAGCAGGCAAGGAAAGATGGCCAGGGGGACACTCAGGACAAATGAAGGAAGCAGGGGACAAAACACGGCATCTACAACCCATGCCAACAGCCTGGGATGTTATGAATTGACGCAACACGGGATCCTTGCAGTGTGGAGATGTGTGGAAAGCCAGCTGTCGTTCACAAGCCTTCGCAGGGTGCCTCACTATACATCTTGGTTTCCAAGATGAGGACAAAGATGGCTTCAGAGCACGAAGATATTCCCTAGGAAGTTTCATGGCGATTGTTAATCTCACTCCTGTATCACACTATTCGCCAGGGCAAGCTTTTAGTTGAGGAAGACCTTAAACCTATGCAAGAGTGAGAAGAAACCTAGATTTTTAGGGAAGCCACTGCTGGGTGGGTCTAGGCTCTCTTAAAGCCATTGATGAAGTGGTTTAAATTCTTGCGATGCACTCAAAGTAGAGAGGTTGGACTAGATGACCCCAAGGTTGCTTTCTGGTGATAGTTTTGGATCAGGACTCCTAATCTGCTTGCCAGTGAGGCCTGGGGGAAGTAATTCTCTGGGTCAGTTGGTAATTTTTCCTCTGCCATCAGACATTCCCTGAAGGTGGAACTGGGCAAAATTAGAGCAGGACCACAAGCACAATGAGGGGATAAAAACAATACACCCATTTCCACTTTGTGGCATGGCCAGCGTCTCGCAATGTCACCCATTCATCTGTCCATCACTCAAAAAGCACGGCCTGACCAACCTACTGAAGGTTGAGGGCCATGCTTGACGCTGGGGCTAAAAATCCAAGATGACCTTATTCCCCGTCTGCAGCCAAGGCAACAGAAGTACAGGTCCTGCTCAGGTCCCACGCCATCCTGGGCAGACAGCTTTGCCCAGACGCCAGATCTCCCAACACCTGCCCCTCGCTATTCCCACAACATCACCCCTGTGGCCGCTGGGCTTGCTGCTCTCAGACGGGAAGAGGCGGGAAGTGAAAAGATTTGAAACAAGCGAGGTGTTGCCTTTTTGTTTTTCTGAGTCTTCTATTATTCTCTTCTCACTTAAAGATCTTTCAGCCAAGACCTCAAATGGTGAGAGTTGTAAGCCCTAGGCAAGACATGCAAATGTCAGTACCAGATAGCCCAGGGTTATCTCCTTCATAGGTTTAGCCTTGCACAGATTGCAGAACCGCCTCCTTAAAAGAATCAAAACCCACCCTCCAAATTCCCAGTTCTCGTTAAGATTAAAGAATAAATGTTCCTGACCTATGACTGTAACATCCTTATAGGTACAGGCATATGCTATCACCCTTAACATTTCCTTTACATTTTTTACCTCACTGACTTTTTATCAACAAATGCCTCATCGCATTTTTGGAAGGTATCCCTCCGAAACTTCGAAAATTGTACAAAGAATCGCAAAAATCAAAGAAGCACCTTAGACAATGAGAATGGAGCAGTAACCGGCTGCTCAATAATTGGGGACACTCAGGCTATGGTCCAGAGGACTGCTGAATGAACAACGGTGCTCCCCACATGCTGCCCTGAGACACTTGACCAGAGACCAGCTTTCCAAGGAAAGAAGATCAGACGCAGGGAGAACTGAAAACAAAGCGGTCTCAAAAGAGCTGAGCTCCTTCCTTACTTAATACCACTGCTTTCCTGAGAGGCCAGGTGGCAGGATGTGGGACGCCCCGGGGGCTGACAAAGACTGTCAGACTGTGGGGTAGGGGCTGGGGCAGGGGCCTGCAGATCACTGTAAACTGGAGCACCCGAAAAGCAGGCCGACGACCCACTTTAACGTGCACACTTCTTCTCTTCCACTGCAGCGACTGAAGATCAGCACTGTCCCTCGACCCCACCCACCTCCCTGCACTTCACTCCCAGCGTCTGCAAGCTGACCCTGGACAGGCTGGCTGGCGGAATCCCCCACCCGCGCCGGGTTTTGTGCCCTCCACGACATGCCACCGGCGGTGGGCTGCTGCTGCACAATCTGGGAAGAAGCCACAGCGGTTCTGCAAGGTCTACGTGTCCAACAGCATCCAGAGCTCGATTTAAAAATACAAAAGGCACGAAAAGGAGCGAAACCCCAAGGACCACCCGACCTAGGAGTCCGGAGGCTCCTCGCCAGCAGTCTGCTGCAGCTTAAGTTCTTGGCAGGATTTAAAAGGAACAGCTGGCTGGAGGATTCCAGAGCTGTCACCCCAACATCTGGCGCGGCGACCGCGACTCCTAGCATTTCAAAACCTACAGTGGGCACCGACGGCCAACAAACTCCCCTCCAGGACCGCTGCAAAACCCAGGCCAGGTAGACGGGGCCAGCCCGCGAGTCGCCGCCAATTACGCATCCACAGCCCTGGCCCCGCGGGAGCCGGTGGCAGACGGCAAGGAGACGCGGTGGTTACCTGTCCCGGCCGCGCGATCCTCCTCCGAAGTCCTCAGTCCAGGTCAGGGCAGGCGCGCGCCGCAGGCGGGGGTCGGGGCCGCACGGAGGAGGCGCCCCATGGACGCCGGGGCTCGGCGCTCGCTCGCTGGCCCGGCCGGCCGGGGGTGTGGATCGCGCCCGCTGCCGCCCGCCGCCGCCGCCGCCGCACTTGTCCCGGCGGCTGCTGTCACCGCTCCGCCCCCACGGGCTCCGAGCTCGCTGCACTTGGCCCGCTGCGAAGACTGCAGACTGCCAGTTCTCTTTTTCCCTTTCTGTTTTACCGCCGGCGGAGAGCGGGGATTTCCACCCAGGGACTTTCCAGTCACGTGACGCCGGGCCCGGCGCCGAGAGCCGCGGGCCGCCGGCCGCCAGGGGGCGCAGGGGGGGCGCGGGAGGCGCGGGAGGCTCAGGAGGCGAATGGCGCCCCGCCCCGTCCCGCTCCGCCCCGCCCCGCCCCGTCCAGCTCCGCCCCGCCCCGCCCCCCGCGCGAGAAACTCCTGAGCCCCGCCCCCGGGTGTCCCCGCGTGAGTCACCTGGGCATTTCGGAAGCTGGCCCAACGTCACGTCCATGTGGAAATCGCGGTGATGGGAACTGGAAATGAAATAGGTTCTTTTTTCTCAGCCGTTTTTCTGCAGAAAATCACCAACTGTGGAGAACAAGAAGGGAAATAATAAAGAAAGAAAACCCTAAAAACCACCCGGGCGTCCGGGACCACAGGCTTGGGGTCGGGTTTGAGAAGCTGGGGCTGTGCACGTGATGAACTCTTAGGGGAGCGTACTACTCTGGGCCCTGGTGGGGATTTCGAGAAAAAAAAGCGGTCACGGCCCTCGGTCCCCACCCCTGCGTTCCTGCCACCCAGAACCCAGGCTGGTGGGGGTGACATCCTGAGGCTCCGCAGCCTTGAAGTTTGCAGGGGCAAAACCAGTCTTAGGTTTTGAAGTCTGACTGTGGGGTAGGGGCTGGGGCAGGGGCCCAGTTAAGAATCAGAGCAACTATCAACCCTGTCCTGCACTTAATTGATTTCCCCTTCTCCATTTCTGCATACCAGGTGCCCAGGTGACACCATGTTCCGGTAGCATTTCAGTTTAGAAATCTAGTCCATTACTCTCCTTGCCATGTCTCCCTAAGACCCTATTAGGAGTTCTTTTATTTATTTTTTAGTTTTTTAAGAAAGATTTTATTTATTTATTTGACAGAGAGAAAGAGAGAGAGAGAGGCAGGCAGAGGGAGAGGGAGAAGCAGGCTCCTCGCTGAGCAGAGAGCCAGATGTGGGGCTCCATCCCAGGACCCTGAGATCCTGACCTGGGCCGAAGGCAGACACTTAACCGACTGAGCCACCCAGGTGCCCCTAGGAGTTCTTTTAGATGACCTGACAATTCGTTCACTCCAAGGTGCCAAAGGCTGATCATACTCCTTACCCACCCGCCACCCCCACCCCTTATTAAATAGTGCGGTAACCCACTATCTTTACCCAAAGGACGTCCTGTGGAAATAGGTGTCAGCCCCCTGGGCAGTAGAGGTGCATGAATTGCAGAGGGACAGGCAGGCCCTTTTACTGTCTAGCAGGCCCCCTAGGCCCATTTCTCAGAATAGCTAAACTAGAACCAGATTGAAATACTCTGTGCATTGTCCCCTTCTAGACTTAACTATACTTGTCAGGCCATGTACCTCAGTTTTGGAATTAGAAAAATATTCTTCCCTCTCCAGTAGGGACCTGCAGAGACTGGGATGGGGGCTGGGTGGAGGGTGGCACTTTTTTGGCAAAGCGAGACTTAGAGCAGAGAGTCGGAAGTGGTCAAGTTTCCAAGGCCGGTGCTGGCCGTGAAACTGATAGCTGGGACTTCTGACAACTCCAGACCTCCTGGTATTTCTTCTTATCCCTGCTGGTATAAGCTTCTCATTCACAAGTGTATATGGCTGCCAACTCTCAAACAATGGATAATGAATGTGATAATAATAATGTTTATTAAGTCCTTACTATATGCCACTCTCCAGGCTAAGTGTTTGAAATGCACTCTGCCATTTAAACCTCAAAACAGCTCCACTTTGAAGCTGAAGAAATTGACGTGTAAGAAGCTTAAGCCATTTGCCCAAAGCCTACACAGTCAGAGGCAGAACTGTGATTGGAACTGGGCCTGTTTACTCCAAGCGAGGTAAATGCTGTTAAATCTTAACTATTACTCTCAGAAAAGATCCTCCAAGATTTAGAATCTCAATGCTCCTGTTTCTACCCTGGGCCCCAGCCTCACAAACACACGACACTCACTTAGTCAAGTGTGGATGCTGGGCAGTGGCAGAATGTGGGTTTGGGAGTCAGAGAGGCCTTGGTTCCATCCTCGGGAAACTTTCTGGTCTAGTTGAGATGATAAAAGATGGTGTATGTGAACGAACAGCCTCAGACCACTCTCCTCTTGTGCTCCTTTGGAGACAGAATTTGCCTTCTCTGTCTCCTGTCTGTCTGGCTCTGGCCCCCCAGCCCCTCCTGTAGCTTGCATTGCCCCTCTGGGTTTACATCTGCTGCTTGGTTTGATGAGCTGGGAATGCAATAGCAGGAGTAACAAGCCTGAAAGACCATGACCACCTCTGCCACTTCCGAGTGTCCCAAGGTCGCTGCTATACCATCTTGCCTGCCAGATTTGTGACGAGTTAATAGCGGTCAGATGCAGGAGTGGTCTGTAACCCTCAGTTTTGCTCTCTCTGCATTTTCCCACAGTTCTTCTGCTGGAGCAACTGTTTTGTTGAGGAGGCATCCTCAATCCTGTCCTCTCCTAGTGTTTACTGTCCTTTTCTGTCTTCTAAGACAAGGCTCTGGCCATACACGTTTCCCTTGCTAAAACTTAACATGTGGGCAAAACCAATAAGGATTTTCTCGGCGGTAAATCAGAGGGAAGAGCGGACAAGGAACAGAGAGACTCGTATGGGCGTATGGGAAAGGAAATATAAAATTTGGGGAGATTGGTGGAATGCATTGAAACCAAAGAGAGACAGAGTACCCCAAAGCCCTGCAAGGCACTTTAATTTCCGTGATAATCTTTAGCAAGATGAACAGAACTCTGCAAAGAGGAAGCTGTGCTTATTAACATCTAGTGGACACATAGGAGGAAAAAAACCTGTTTCCTTATGAGAGGAAAATTGAATTCTGATTATATGGAGTGTTTCGGAGAATTCCTGAATTATGTGCCATTTTCACTGTGGTGCCAACGTTCACATGTCACAAACCACATAAAGTGAGCACACGTGACCTCTTGGAGTGCGTCTGGAGGACTGTGTGGGCAGCCTGTATGGGTATACCACGTAATGAAAAAGATGTGCATCCCGAGTGAGTGGGTTGGGGGTGGGGGCAGGGAGCAGGAGAAGCCAGATTACGGAGAGGCAGATATGACAATTGGGAAGGGGACCTGAATCCGACTCAGCACTAACTGCAGTTCATGAGTCTTTCCTAATCGAGATACAGCCGTGTGTTTTTCTGAGAGTGTATGGAATTCCAGGGCACGGCAACCACGGGTCAAACTAAAATTGGACATCTCGTATCTGTCGTACCATTCTTCCTTTTTTGCCCCCAGCATGTGCTCTGTTGCGAAGGGAGGTCCCTATTAAACTTATTTTGAAATAGCCTTTTGTAAGTATGGCAGTTTAGTTATTGCAGGGTAGCTTTGAAGGCTGCTTCAAATTTTAATAACCCTTGGCTGGGCTTTGAGATTACTAGTGGTGTTTGTACTCTCAAAGGCTAGTGCTAAGAAGCAACACAAGCTCTCTGTGGGCTCTAACTACAAGGAGAATTGCGATAGATGATGTCATAGATTTCATTACGATACGAATGCCAACTTCTCCTGAAATACTGCTTATCTAGGAACCTCAGATCTTTTGTAGGTATTATCTGGGGGTGTGGAGAAACAAAGACCCACCGTGGTAAAGGGACGTAACTGAGGTAATCCAATGAGTCACTAGTAACAGGAACAAAGACCTTCCAGTGGAAGGAAGGGAATTGGTCTCCTGCCAAGAACAGCTCCTCTTACCTCCATTTTGCCTGAAAATATGGGATGCTGAAATCTAAAACTTGTCAGAAAATTCATTTCCCCGTGAATTCTGGCTGAATTTCCTGTCAATACTTGGCTGCGACACTTGGCAAAATAATTTTATTTTACATTATAAATAAATGTTCAATTCTTGGTTTCATTTCTGTTTCTATGGAGGCTGCTGTAGATGACCAAATATGAACAATGACAGATCTGAAGTGAGTGCTGCTAGCAACCAAACGATATGCAGTGTTGGGCTCAGCAGTAAGCAAGCTGTTAACTGGAATGCATTTGTTTTTATTTGGAAGAGTGCGGCCATTGTGAAAATTGGCCTTTGATACTCCCCTTTTCTCTTCGTTTGTGCCTGAACTCCCTCAGTCCAGTTTGGGATGCCCATAATTTTTGTCTCCTTGCCAATCTTGCCTCCTCTCCCATCCCACCCCTCCACCACCACCACCCCCATCTCCATAAAAAAGGATTTTGGCTTTCACTTTTTGAGGGGCCTGTTTTCTGGGACTGCTTAATCTAGTAAGGTAAATCATGTTCATTTTCCAAAAAAGATTTCAATTGTTATTGTGCTATATTTCTGGGGAAACATTCCTATTGAGACCAGAACTTCCTAGAGCTTTAATGGCGGAAATTCTAAGGACCTTAGCAGGCTGGAGAAGAAGCTGTTATATTTCTGTGTGGGAGTCCATAGTTATAAGACACCCCATAGACTTAATAATGTGGGAGAATCAACTTCATAATATTATATGTACACACGTCCCTTCTTTTACTCACTGACAATGGGCTACATTCATCGATGTCATCACGTTCCTCCTTCTGCTCTGTGTGGGGAAGGAAAGACTTTTCCTCTTCTCTCCTAGATTCTATAGCTGGGTCTATGAAATAAACTGACAGCAGGCAGATTAACAGAAGAAAATGTATACAAATTTGTTAATTTTTAATATTATGTTCATGAGGGCATCATAGGAAAACAGTGTATTGTACCCCAAACAGTGGCGAGATTTGACAGTTTATGTAGGGGACGGGAGGGAGAGATGTAGGCATTATAGGGGAAAGTAAATGGTTTTTAGGAAAAATGAATGGGCCCTTAGAAGAACAGATAAGAGATGTGACGGTTTGCAACAAAGTTTGTCTGGGCGTGGTGTCAATGTCCAGTCACTTCTGTGATGAGTCAATCTCTGGTTAATGAAGTTCCTGGGTAGGGGATATATGACAATTGAGTTCAGTTTGGAGGATCTATCCTTAGGTGAGTAAGGGAAGTTCGGAGAAAACCTATTCCTGCATTTTCTGTTTTTCAAGTGCCTTTAGCTCGAAAAATTCAATATACCAAAGTGCAAATTTTGGGGCGGCATGTTCTGAACTTCATCAGCAACAACCGGCAAAATTCACCACTGTGGTATTGTGTTTCCAGCTCAGCAAGAAGCTCAACTTAACTTAAATTTGGATTCCTGTTAGTTAAATAAAATATCTTTAAAAGATACGTTATGATTTTTGTATTGAAGGTAAAAGAGAAAAACACAGAACAAAAGCACATGAAAATATTCTAAGAGAAGCAAGGGCTCATCATTAGAGAGATAATTGCTCTCTGGTTGTCTCTGGTAAAGCAGAAACCGGTGGCCTTTTGGGACCTTAAAGGAAAGGTCCCCACATAGAGATAAAGCTGTTTAAATGTGTTATGGGGATACAGGCCATCCTTGACAGTGAAGGCTTAGACAATGCCAAATTCCTCCCCAAAGTTAGAAGAGGTACCCATCACCGAATAGAGTCTCTTAAAGGACTAACTCTCAGTTTCTTGCTGATCTTCAAGAGAAGTTTAAAGGAATATAATTTCATGGTCAATGCTAAAGTTCTAACGAGGCCAGCGGAGGAACCGGGTTACTGGAAGCAGCCTGTCTTAGCACTTCAACGCACAGCTGTCAAGGGGCCTCCAAGGAGCCTGAGATCCAAACATGGGTGGTGACAGGTGAAGGAATTCAAGGCACGTCAATCCCCAAATAGGTACTTTGTAATATTGATTATTTGGGGCTGAAACACTTAGAAAAACAAGTGCCTGGGGTTGCCTGGGTTTTCCACACTTGAAATAAATCTGCTGACTCCGTCTTGAGACATGTTCAGTTCTCTAGAGAAAACAATTACACAGGCATCGTACTTCATCTCCAGAATGAAATGTAATTTTCTACCAAAACAAGTGACTTTCATGGTATCTTAAAGAAGTACTCCCCAGAACTCAACTCATTACATCTCAGCTCTGAAATAAATGCTTAAGAAGAAATGCCTTGATTCTTCAGGCTCTCATGGTTGGTTCTTGGCTTCTCAGGCTGAATGGAACACTTATCATTTGGTTGGGTCTCAATGATGCCAGACACCCAAACTTGAACAAATGAGATTAAACATAATTTTTTTTATAATGAAAGAACTTAATTCATATGTACATTCCTGGCTTTGAACTTCAGGAAAATTACTGTACTGCTTGGGTGGTTGAAAAATTCTTGGCCCTGGGCATTTTAACAATAATCTCTCAGAAACGTACAACCTGTTATGTCTTATTCCCTAACTATGGGAGGGTTTTTTTGTTTTTGTTTTTGTGTGTGGGTTTTTTTTTTTTTTTTTTTTTTGGTTTGGTGGTTTTTGTTTTGTTTTGTTTTGTTTTTTTTGATAATTGAACTATCCATGCAGAACTCTTGTTTTCAAAGTGCCTTCTAGAGCTAAATCAGATGATTTGAATGGAAAACTTACCAGGACAAAATGTAAACAGTCTCCTAAGTTAATAATCATTTATTCTAAGTTTTAAAGCATCTATTTTTCTGATGTTTTCTGAGTTAATACTTGTTTTACTTTTTTAAAAGCAATGTGAGTTCTTTAAGCTGAAAATTCTGATAGAAATCATTTTGAAAAACTTCAAGGAAATTGGTAGAACTTTCAGCTGAGCCAAGATATTATTTTTTCCTCTTTAAATTGGTTTTATTTATCAAACGAAAGATTTGGAATACACTGGTCCCCCAGAGTCATTCCAACTCTAACATGTTATCCTTCTATGCTTCTATCAAGAAAATTGTATTTGGATTACTACTCCAGCGGGCTACCTTTAATACAGAAATCTGAGTACAGGGTCTAAATCACATTGCTAGGTTCAAAGCTCAGCTCTGCCACTTACTAGCTAACTGACCTTGGGCAAGTTACTTCAGTTCTCTGCTTTTAGTTCTGTTTGAAAAATGGAGCTGATATTAGGACCTAAGATTATTAAGAGGATTAAATAAAATGATACATGTGATGTGCTTTGAGCAGTGATTGACACATGGTAATGTGAATTATTATTATTTGTTCATTTTAGTGACAGGGCAAATCCTTTTTTTCCAAGGTTTGCTTGGCATTAATCATACAAGGCATTCCATGATTATTTTCCATATTATTGGGTAAGTATCACCTTTATATTGCAAGGGAGTTCAAGAATTCCTTTATGCATTTACTTCTTTTTTTTATAAATATAGAATTATAGAACTATGGAATATTAGCATGTGATGAGGCTTTAGAAAATGTGAAGACCGATGATTCTTTTTCTTTTCTTCTTTTTTCTTTATGACAGTATTTTAGTTCTTTAAACAAACATTTTCCTGGGTGGCTCAGTCAGTTAAGTGGCTGCCTTCGGCTCAGGTCGTGATCCCAGGGTCCTGGGATCAAGCCCCACGTTGGGCTCCTTGCTCAGTGGGGAGCCTGCTTCTCCTTCTACCTCTGCCTCTCTCTCTGTCTCTCGTGAATAAATAAATAAAATCTTTAAAAAATAATTAAATAAAATAAATAAATAAACATTTGCCCCAGCTTTATTGAAGAATAATTGACCAATAAAAATTGTGTACATTTAAGGTATACAATGTGGTGATTTGATATATGTACACATTGTGCAATGATTAACATACCAATCTAATCAACACACCCATTGTCTCACATAGTTACCGTATTGTATGTGTGCGGGGAGAACACTTAAGATGCACTCTTAGCAAATTTCAAGTATCCAATAAAGTATTATCATTTTTCATTAAACATTTGAATTTTTGGGTCCATTAAAAAAATAGCAAAGCAAACCAATTTTAGGTCATATATGCTTATTTTTAATTCACTGAATGTATTCTTATCAGAATCAATTATTTTAATGTAAGTGACCTGATTTCTTGTCCACATCACAATTTGCATTTTAAAAACATAAAAATTATATACAGTTAAGGTATACAACATGATGTTTTGGTATACATCTACATAGTAAAATGTTTACTACAGTTGACATACCCATCTCCTCACATATTTACCATTTGTGTGTGTGTGTGTGTGTGTGTGTGTGTGTGTGTGTGTGTGTGGTGAGAGCACCTGAAATCTACTCTTTTAGCAAATTTCCAGTATGCGATACCATATTATAAACTATGGTCATCATGTTGTACATTAGATCTCTAGACCAATTCATCCTATATCATTGCAGCTTTGAACTTTTTGACCATAATCTAATTTTCCTTACCTCCTGGCCCCATTGGTTACCATGCTAATCATTAGATCCTCAGAACTTATTAACCTTATAACTGCAAGTTAGTACATTTGACCAAGATCTCCCTCTACCCAGGGATCCCTGAGTTCCTTGGAAATGATATGAAGGTCATCCTCAAAGCCATGTAGGATGGGTGCGGAAGGATGGGCCTCCATGGTCTCTCTTTGAATTCGACCAGAATGGCTTTGCTTCCAACTACTTTATGTAGTTGCAATTCCTGGTAAAAATTTTCTGATTTAACACAAATTTCCGATTTAACACATTTTATGGATGAAGAAACTGAGCCTCAGTGAAGTGCATTGATATGCCCAGGGACACATAGCAGGTGAATAGCAGAACAGAAATAAAAACCAGACTTCTGACTGCCCAACTGACCAACTGACCAACTGACTGCCCAACTGACCAACTGACTGCCCAACTGACCACATTCTACACCATGTTACCATGGAAACTTTCAAACAGATTAAAGTAAAAACAAACAAACCCACAAACAACAACAACCAAAAAACCCCAGAACATCTCTCTTGCATTTTTGCTTAGTGGGGTTTATTCTACTTGATGAAAGCAATGAAGACTAAATCAAGGGAACTAGAATTTAGAAGTTAAATAAGATGCCAGAGATTGGGCCTTTAGATTGTTTAATAAGATCTTCAGCACCTAAATTTGATTTTCTATAGAGAAATGAATAATTGCTTTTTAAATGAAGCAAACCAAGGAACAAATAACTCATATGTGTCAAGCACCATGGGATTCAGGGATGAAAAATTCCCTACAGCTGGAAGGCAAGCATTATAATTTGAAATTTCCTGACAGTTTTTGCAAGAAAAGAAATACTAACCTTTCTTTTCCAGGCCAAATGCCAAACTAGGTAATTACCCTTTGCCCACTTTCTTTCCCCAAGCTGTTTTAATTAGATACGAATTCTGCCTTCACTTCCTCTGTGGACTGAATTGTGATGTTGGCACATGTCTTTTCAATAACTATTAATGCCCTAGTTTGCCGAATGCTTTTCCCTTCAGAATGGAAGAAAGTTTTGTCATAAGTACCTTGGGCTTTCTTTTGGGTACAAAAACCTTCCCAAGGAGCAGAGGGATTAGGGAGCAAATTTTTATGTTTCCCAGAACTAGATCTCCCAGCTTCAAGTCTGCTCCAGACACTCAGGGAAGAATCAATAAGCCATACCTTTCCTGCTAGTCCTGGATATGTGTGAGAGATATTAAGGGGAAAGCTATTAACCAGATCAAAGTCTTACAGTTCACCCTCCACCCCATACCCTGTGCCCCACTTCTTGAAAAACTGCCTAAAGAAACAATGGGTCCGTAGAGTTACAGACGACATGCAGTCCATTGACCCTCCCCATCTTCTCAGCACCATGACTTTCCCACAGGAGCAGAACAGCAGTGCCCAATACCCATTCAAGCAGGGCTTTATACTCAGAAAGAGCGGAGTTCTACCACAAACCACGCTACTTAACGGCAAGCGGCAAGGTTATTTTAGGTAAGTTATTCAACTTCCTGAAGACTCTTTCCTCAGGCTTACATATTTTTTCACTTAAAAAATATCTTGGAGCTGTCCCGTATCAGCACATGTGATCTACTTTATTATTTTTTTTAATGACTGCACAACATTCCATTGTATAGCTGTACTATTATTCCACTACTGATGGACATTAGGCTGCTTCCAGGCTTTTGCTCCAAGAGGCAATGCTGCCGAGTGGGCGGGTCATTGCACACATGGGAAGACATCTCTGTGAGGGCGACCCTTGTAAGGAGAATTGCTGGGTGGAAGAAAATCTTTGTATTTGAAAGTTGGTGGGCGCCTGGGTGACTCGGTCAGTTGAATATCTGCCTTCGGCTCCGGTCATGATCCCAGGATCCTGGGATCCCTGGAATGGAGCCCTGCATCGGGCTCCCTGCTCAGCGCGGCATCTGCTTCTCCCTCTTCCTCTCCCTCTGACCCTCCCCTCCACCTGTGCTCTTTCTCGTGTGTTCTCTCTCTCAAATAAATAAATAAATAAAATCTTTAAAAAAAAAAGTTGGTAGACAGTGTGAAATGGCCCTGCATTGTGGTTATCTCTTCATATTCTTGCCAGCCATGCGCTCATGTTCACTGGAAAAGGCATCTCGTTGCAGTTTACTGAGCACCGCTGTTGTCCTGAGGAAGAGTGAGCACCCTTTCATGTTGTAAAGAGGTATTCTTACTTTTCGTTCTGTAACTGCTCATGTCTGGTGTGCATTTTTTCCTTGAGTGTTGGACTTTTTCTTACCAAAGTCTAAGAACTGTTTATGTGCATGGAAATTAGCTTTTTTGTTGTATGAATTACAAACACACACACACACACACACACACACACGAACACAAACCCATATATTTTTGTCTTTTAACTTTGTTTAGTTTTTCAAGCAGAATTTTTAGGAACTGTTTGATGGCTTCTGGGTTTTTATCATCTATGAAAAGTTCTTTCTCAGTCTGAAATAAAAAAGTTAAAATCTCCAAATTTTTTTCTTTTCCCTTCCTTTCCTTTCCTTTCCTTTCCTTTCCTTTCCTTTCCTTTCCTTTCCTTTCCTTTCCTTTCCTTTCCTTTCCTTTCCTTTCCTTTCCTTCCCTTCCCTTCCCTTCCCTTCCCTTCCCTTCCCTTCCCCTCCCTTCCTTTTCTCTTCTCTTCTCTTCTCTTCTCTTCTCTTCTCTTCTCTTCTCTTCTCTTCTCTTCTCTTCTCTTCTCTTTTTTCCAGATGGCCACCTAGTTGTTCCAATGCCATTTATTGAATAATACATCCATCTCCCACTGAATTTATAATATTCTGAATTTCTGTGCATATTTTAATATATTGTTAGGCTTTCTGCACTGTACTACTGATTTTTTTATCTGTTCTTATGCAAAGAAAACATTGTTTTAATAATTTGAGTGTTAAAATATACTTTCAAATCTGATAAAGTATCATCTAATTTTTTCAAGACATTTCCTGGCTTATCTTGCTTGTTTACTTTTTCATATGAAAAATTCCCTTATCTAGTCCCCTCCCCCCAACAAAATTGACCAGTATTTTTGGGGGGAGTGCATTAAATTTATAATTTTTAAGGAAGACTATACATTTATGATGTTGAACCTTTTTATTCAAGAATATGATATGCCTCGGGGTGCCTGGGTGGCTCAGTTGGTTAAGTGTCGAAATCTTGATTTCAGCTCAGGTCATGATCTCTGGGTTGTGAGATCGAGCCCCTAGTCGGGCTCTGCACTGGGCATAAAGCCTGCTTAAGATTCTCTCTCTCCTTCTCCCTCTGATCCTCCCCCTGCATGCTCAATCTCTTTCTCTCAAATAAATAAATAAATCTTTAAAAAAAGAGAATATGATATACCTCATTTTCATTTAACTATCTTTGTGTTCCTCGGTAGAAGTTTGCATATACAGATATTATAAAATGGAGATGAGGACACCTGGATGGCTCAGTTGGTTGAGCGACTGACTCCTGGTTTCAACTCAGTCATGATGTTGTGGGACGTGAGATCAAGCGCCAAGTCCGGCTCTGTGCTCCGTGTGGAGACTGCTTGAAGATTCTCTCCGTCTCTTTCTGCCCCCTCCCCCACTCATGTGTGCATGTGTTCTCTCTCTCTTTTTCTCTCTCTTTAAAATAAATAAATAAATCTTTAAAAAGATAAAGTGGAGATACTATGAAGAGGGATAAAAACAGTACTTATCTCAAAGAGTCATGGTAAGAATTAAATGAAGATAATGTATAGAACCTGGCCTTGAGCCATGCTCAAAGAACATAATGTGTATAATGTGTGACAAACGCACACTTTACTGCTGTATCCTGAAGTATATGTGACAAAGCCAAGAAGACAAATCAGTCTCTCAATAATCTGAAATCTTCAAGATTGTGACTCCTACTTGGCTCTACCCTGAAATAGAAACTATTTTCCTCTCTTTGCCACTCTTCCCTATGCCCTACTCACATCGGTGACAGGTGAAGCAAGGAGACCGGAAGTGCCACCAGGGGCATGAATGGCATCCTTGTTGGACGTGAGAGTTTAACAGGTTATGGCTGCCCTGCCTATCCAAGGAGGGTATCAGCAGCACCCAGGAAGAGGAAACTGAATGGGCCTCACACTTCAAATCTCTTGAAAGCTGTGGACAGAATGAAGAAAATATTGCCAGATTCTTTATAAATTTTAAAGCTATTTTATTTCTGTTTTGAAGGTAGAGAATCTCCCTCTATAGGATAGTGAGGGGTTTGATTAAGATTGCTCAGTTGTCGATCAAATGGAGAGTCTGGATTATCATCTTCTGAGACTCAGGGCCCCATATCCATATATTTTATACACCCTTAGAGCACACTCACTGCATGCTCAGTATTGAACTAAATGTTTTATTTGCTTTCCCACATTTAATCTTCGCCAAGAAGTATCATTATCCCATTTTACAGATAAAATAACTGAGGGTTAAGGTCACAGATCTAGAAGCTGACAAAACCTCTCCTGGAGATTGGCTTGTCTCTAAAGTCTGTGATACTAACCACAATGCTTAAGTTAGCAGATGTTAAACACGTTAAATAATATCAACTGTAAAAAAGTTAAAATATTATTTGACTGTATGTTGGAGCATGCTCCTTCATCTGGAATGGTAGCATTGTTGTGCTAGGTATTGCTAGATAAGTATTCTTTTTGTTACTAAAATCATACCTCCACTGAGGGCTACAGTTCCTGGTCCTTCTTGAAAATCAACCTGAAAAAGTCCTAGGGAAATTAATTATCTTTTCAGCTGCATTTGCTTTCAGGGAACAAGATTTATATTTTCATGTGATCTGAATGTGCCATAGCCACAATACCAGAGGAATGCTCCATTTGTTTTAAATTTTTAATGCTTTCATTTGATAGAAAACTTACTTGTGTCACACCTCCATTTGGCCTTTCCCAGGTAACTTATCCAAACTCAGAAATATTTCAGCAAATATGGAAGGTGATCCAGTGAATTACTTACTCCCCAGGGGAAAAAGCATGTGGCCAATGAATCAGGGGAAACTGCCCAGGGAAGAGCACACTCAAGGCATTTCAGTGTGAGTCACAAAACATAAGGACTATCCCATGATCAAAAAAGGTGAATGAACAAAGCCAGAGTTCCTTTTATAGTTTCCATTCTTGCATTTAGCTTGGGCTTGTTTCCACGCGGGCTGGTGAGGCCTGTCATGCTAAGGAATAAAGCACCCAAAGAGATGCTCTGTCACAGAGAAGGCTCCGATCAGGCGTGGAGGGACCTGGGAGTCACCAATGAGAGAGCAGACAGGCATGTGGAAGGTCAGCATCGATGAGGTCCAACAGGGCAAGCCTGGGAGCAGCGGTATGTGGAGACCCACATAGTTACAGCATCTGCAGGAGATGTTGGCAGGACTAAGTATCAGAGGACCTCACTCCTAGAAGAACCGGGGAGAGCAAGTCTGGGACTCAGTCTTGGAGAAGTGGAGTATTTGGTATTTTAGCAAGGCAGGTACTCAGGGAAAGGACCGATTCAGTGAGGTGTAAGGGGAAATCTTGTTCTTAGGAACTGTATGTCTATCTTGCTCACTGCTCTATTGTCTTTCAGGAAGCCCTCTGCTTAGCACATGGGAGACACTCAAAAAAGTATTTGGTGAGTGAATATATGAGGCATAAGGCAAGCACCCAGTTTCTGAATAGGACATGTGGGGCGAGCAGGTCCCTGAATGGGGCTGACGTGATGTTGAGTGACCAAACACTGACTAAGGTCCTGGTTATCCCAGAGCCTAGGGTGGGGCTGAACCTGCAGGTGGCGATCAAGGGCCCAGGTGGAGGAAATTAGGAGGATGAGCAGTAGGCAGGTAGTTCCTTACTCATTCTTGGACAGCTTTACATATTATTGGGTCTTCACTTTGGTCACACACACATTGTCTTAGCCCATTCAGGCTGCTATAACAAAGGTACCGAGGACTGGGTGACCTATAAACAACAGAAATTTATTTCTTACAGTTCCAGAGGCTGGAAAGTCCAAGATAAAGTTGCCGGTAGATTGGGTATTTGGTGAGACCTTGCTTCTGTTTCACAGATGGCCATCTTTTTACCGTGTTCTCAATTGGGGGGAGAAGGTGAGGGAGCTCTCTGGGGTCTCCTTTGTAAGGGCACAAATCCCATTCAGGGGAGCTCCACCTTCACAACCTAACCACATTCCGAAGCCCTGCCTCCAAATACCACCACTTAGGGGGATTAGGTTCAACATGTGAATTTGGTGGGGACACATTCAATCAAACACTCCGAAAAGTTTTGCCAGTTTCCTCAGTTTCTATGGACCCCAAATGGTAGACTCTTTTTTTTTCCCCCAAGATTTATTTATTTGAGAGAGAGAGAAAGAGAGAGAGAGAACGATGTGAGCAGGGGGAGGGGCAGAGGGTGAGGAGAGAGAAATCCCTAAGCAGACTCCCTGCTGAGGGCGGAGCCCACCTCGGGACTCTAACCCAGGCCTGAGTGGAAATCAAGAGTTGGATGCTTAACCGACTGAGCCACCCAGGTGCCCCCCAAATGGTAGACTCTTAATTAGAAAGATCACATGCCCCAAATGCCCATCTTTGGCGCTACCATTCAGTTTCAGTGTTCTAAATTTGGCTGTCACTGCGATAGGTCCACTGTAGATAGTACCCCTATTCTTCCAAGAAATCCTTAAAGGTAGATGTTTTTTGTTTTTTGTTTTTTGTTTTTAAAGATTTTATTTATTTATTTGAGAGAGAATGGGAGAGAGAGAGCACAAGAGGGGGGAGGGTCAGAGAGAGAAGCAGACTCCCTGCTGAGCAGGGAGCCCGATGTGGGACTCGATCCCGGGACTCCAGGATCATGACCTGAGCTGAAGGCAGTCGCTTAACCAACTGAGCCACCCAGGCGCCCAAGGTAGATGTTTTTGATTGTACTTTACAGATTAGAAACCTGAGGATCAAGTTCAATGTTATATGTAGGGCTACATAGACAGGAAATGTTGGAGCCGACACTCACAGCACTTACCGTGTGCTTGGGAATGTTCTAGTGTTTTATAAGCAGTGATCTGTTTCATCCTCACGATCACTTTATAAAGTAGGCACTGTTATTATCCCTATTAGACAGATAAGGAAACTGAGGGTATCATGCCCAAGGCCACCCTTTCCTTAAGTGGCAGCATAGTTTGGCTCCAGCATTCTTGTTCTTAATCACCACAATGGAATTTTCCACCTCAGGCTCCCTAGGCTCTCTGGATAAATGATTCTGGCTGGCCATGGGGACTGTAGGGTGGGGGATCTTCCCTCTGGGAGCAAATGGGGCCCTGAGGACTTGCAATTCTTCTATGCCACTCAGTTATGAGAGATAGCAAATCTGATTCAAATGGAAATGGAAATAGCTCTCTTTGTCTTTGTCTTTCACATTTACTAACCACTCAAAACCCTAATTCATACAGCACACAGTGCGAGTTCAGACTATAGTCTGTGTCTTGAGGTAGATTCATTTTCAGAAGCAGGTGGGGGTGGCATGCATATTTCTGTCTTTTTTCTGTGTGGGTGATGACCTTGGCCTCATATGTGGACCGTGCACAGGCAATATGAAACAGAAAGATGCCCGTTATGGATCAGAAGGAAATGTCACTTGAACAGGTCTCCCGAAATTAGTGCCTCTGATTACTTGGATCCTATGAGTCTATAGAAAACTTTGGGTGATTCCCCACATCGTGACTATTGTTTTTCCCATCAGCCATATTCTAATAATTGAGCAGATCATTTTAAATTAAATTTGGAAAAGGAATTTTTAATAAGGGTATTCCCAACTCAATACACCTCAGAGAATTTGCACTGGAAAATTATCTCACTGAGTATGCCCATATTGGGTAGTTTCCTCATTAGTGAGATCAGATTTCCTGGATATTCCAGAATTGCCTCTACCACTTTTTTTTTTTTAATTTGTGAGAGGAACACTGAACCTAGAAATGGATCTCAAAGGATAAAAAAAGATACATGAGCTTTCTATCATTATGGTTATAAAAAACTGTATTCATAAGCTTTGAGCATTATCTAGTGTCAGCTTTTACAGTTAAGCAAAACAATCTCAAATTCTCTAAATTCTTTAAGGAATCCTTCCAGTTGATTAGTCATTGTGTGCCTTTGCATTGTTTCCAATAGAGTAACAGATATGTCATGGATTCTAGCCCTGCACATAATTAATATTTTATTAATAGAACATAATAGGTAATGATAATAATACTTTATTAATATAATGATAGGCATTAATATAAGGACTTCACACAGACACATAACTCATTGGCATTTGTAATGTAAACTTATTTTCAGTTTTCTTTTTTATTGACTTAATACTTAAAGTTTTTGAGTGGAACGTATTTGAGTTTTTTAAGAAATATGTTTTCCGTGGCTAAAGGGCAAAGCTTGCCTAATTTCTATGAGATATACAGCCAAGAAAATGATTACAAAGAGTTGTTTAGTTAAACGAGACTCATAGAGAAAGTCCTGAATTGCTGTAAACATGTCTTGTAGCAATTTCTTAATATGTTATGAGAGCCAGTGGAATCAATTAGAAAACTACATGGAATCTCAGGAATTCCTATCCCTACCCCAGCCTCACTCATAAATATGGTATGACCTTTAGTAAGTGACTGGAGACAGATCCTTATGGCAGTACAGTGTTGATTTTGTGTTCTAGAAAGAGATTGTTCATAATTCAACCCCCAGATGTCCCATTAATTACTACTTGCTTACATGGGATTAGGGGGAAAACAGAAAAAGTGTTGCTAAAATACATTTTCTAAGACCGTTTAAATTTGAAAATAAATTTTTGAAGCAATAAATAGATAACCTGACCAGCCTCATAGTCCGGGAAAGTACAAAGGTGATTTAGTTTATTTTGAGCTTTGATTCCCTTTGGTTAGATGAGGAATTTATTATCTCTTAGGAGATATTGAGATATGTGCAACTCTCAAGAACCTATACTGAGCAATTTAGGGCAATAGACAATTCAGTTCTATTTTATGGTTCCAGTGGTCAAATGTTGTTGGAATTTATGTATCAACAAGGTGAGACATGGCCAGAGCTTGAAGGTCCGTGGAGGAACTGAGAGTGGAGACGGGTCTTAAATGACAGGGACAATGTCAGATGGGTTCTGCAGAAAGGCAAGGGCCTTCCAGGAGAGGGAAGTTATGAGAGCTGAGTCACGGAGGTGGGAAATGAGCCCAGCAAGTTAGTGGGAGAGTGAAATAACTTGCCTGCCTTGAGTAAAAAAAGACTGGGCTTGGAAGCATTGGAGGGACCCCTGCAAGTCACCAAAGGACGTTAGCTTTGCCAAAGGAAAAGGGAGACCCCAAAAACTTTCAGCAGGGAAATGCTGGGATAAAAATGCTGCTTAAAGAAGATTGATGTGGCAGGAGGGTACTCCACTCGAGAATGAGAGGTAGTCCTTTGGGTGGAAGCTTCTTATATGTTGATACACTATAGTCTTAATTCAGGAGTTGAGCTATTTCGCCAACCCATGAACAGTCTACCTTCACATTCATTTAGACATTTTATCTAATGTTTTAATCTTATGTAATATAATATTGTTTTAATATTTTGTATAGAAAGACTCCTTACCAATTGCCCTGTCCCATGTCCAGTCCTCTGGACCAAGGGTAAGTAAAAATACGTAAATGGGTACTCTGTTAGGGACAGAGTTGTCTCAGTAGACAAAGCAGCTAGGGTTTGCCCTCAGAAAGCTTATCCATTGAGAGAGATTGGCTGTAAACAAATCATTCCAAAAAGAGTTAGTTACAACTGTGGTACATGCTAGGACGTTGTAGGTAATATGTGGAAGTCTAACAGAAGGCACTAATGCAAACTTAAAGCCTGAAGATTTGGGGAAAGTCTCTCTGGGGAAGTGACATTCACAGTGAAATCTGGTTGGAGTGGAGGAAGGGAGAGTTGAAGCCGAAGGGTTAGAAATTCTAAGAAGAGGAAATTATATTTGCAAGGGCCCTGAGGTGAAACAGAGTCCAGAGCATTCAAGGAACTGAAAGAAGGCCAGCTGGGCTGGAGTGGCAGGGCACGGTCTGAGCAGTATGGGGAGGAACTGGGGGGAGACAGATGGCCCTGGGCCTTGTAAGCTACTTCTCCACCTTCCGGAGTGTGCCCCCCACCCTTCCCCTGACAAAAGTCACGGTGACTTCAACATCCACACCTAACATCAATCCTCATAAGAACTGCATCACAGCAGTGCAGGTAAGCTGCAGCTGAGCTAGGCCACACCTTAGGCTTTAGAGTCAACCAAAGGCACTCCATCTATATGATCCTAAATGCTGGAATTCTCCATGTGACCACAGCCACTTATCCCTCCAGCACCCCTTGAACTGCTCTTTGACCTCAGAGCACCTTCTGCTCTCTTCCCCGTTCCTGAGCTCCTAGCTCCCTCACTAGGCTCCTCTCTGACTTTACACATCAGACTGCCCGGCACAGAGCTCAAGCTCAAGCACCTTCAAGCGAGCCCTTGTTGAAGCGCCGGCGTGCTTTCTTTCTGCCTGGCCTGCTGCCTTCCTCATATTCCCACCCTTCCCTCCAGAGTACAGATGCGCCTCTTTTCCCTGCTCCTCTCTTGAGTTTGCTGGGAAACTCAGCTTTACTTTACTACAGATTTTGCTACTAATTCATGCTGCTTCCACTTGACCCTCATGCCACTTAATAACTATTTTTAGTTGATTGCTTATTTCATTCCTCCTAACCGCTTTCAAACTTCCAAATTCCAACGATCGGTTTTCTTGCCTCTCATCTGGAATTCTTCCATTGTTCCACCACAGGGCCTCAGACCTAAAATCTAACCTTGTCATTGCTTTATAGAAAACTCTCCAGTAACTCCCATTATCTACAAGAGGAAAGTCCAACCTCCTTATGTACAAAAAGGGCCCTCTGTGGCCTGGCCTCTGCCCACCTCACCCACCTTTCTGCTCAGGTATGCCGCCTCCTTCTCCTGCCCCATTCCACTTTGTGAACCTTATAGTCTATCCATTCAAACTTGCCCTTCTTCCTGGAAGCCGCCATGCTATTGCATATGCCTCTGGACATGGTGCTCCTCTGTCCGGATAGCTTTCCCCACCCAGGTTACTTCCCACATACTTGATATCTTTTGAGATTCAGCTCACAAGTTACAGGACCCTTTTCTGAACCCCTCTCTTTCCCTCCTCCAGCAGTCCTGATCCATCCTTCCACCATGCTCCCACTCCACCTCGTGCATCTTCTGTCAGAGGACTTACCATACAACCGAAATAATCTGTTTTCAAATCTCTAAACTTCTCGATGCTTCGAAGCTCTGTGGAGACGGGAATGACACATTGCCCCACTCTGCATGCTGAGCGCCCAGCACAGGGCCTATCTTACGATGGTAACCCAGAGGAGGTCACCACATACTGGAGGACAACCTCTCTGTCTTGGCAAACGAGTTTACGGTCTCCCTGACTGAGATGAACTTCTTGCATGGGACCCTTCAATCTCCTTCTTCTTCCTTCTTTCCAGAGGAAATTCTTGATGTCCCCTCTCTTTCCTCGATCCTGTTTTGAGGAAGAAGTGTTCTTGATCCTTTCCAAGGTTTACCACCACCCTGGTGCCTTGGATGGAACACAATCCCATTTCTCCTGTACTTTGCTCCATAAATGATTCCTCCTCCATTTTCCACTTTTGTTTTGTTTGCACTTTGATTTTTCCTACTAGCCTACAAATGTGTGGTCTCTCCTACTCAAACAAAACAGACCCACTTCCCTCAACCCTTGCCCGTATCATCCTGTCTATAGGCGTTTTTCCCTTTACACCCACCCCTGACCTCACTCGCTCATGCTTAAGTATTTTCTTAATTGTACTTATTACAATTGTATTATTTTATTTTTCTAACTCATTTTTTTTTGTTTGTTTTCATTAGAATGAGGGCTGGGATCTATTCCAAATGTCTAGCACAGTGCCTTCTGCACAGGCCCAATTTATTTATCTGTTGGGTACATTAATGCATGAGTGAATAAGTGAATGAATAAATGAATCAATGGAATGAAAGTCTTCACTGCCAAACCACTTTGAGTTCTGCGCTTCCAATGGTCTTTCCAACCCATTCTGGTTCCTAGTCCACTGCTCTACTGAATTTGCTCTTTCAGAGTTTGTCAATGACCCCTTCATTACCAAACCCTGTGGCCTTGGCATTTCTGTGGCATTTGATAAACTTTCCTTGAAATTCTCTTCATTATTGATTTCTGGGAGAAAATACTAACCTGATTTTTCTACTAGACCTCTGGCCATTCCTTCTTTGTCTCTTTCTCTGGTCCTTCTTCCTTTACTCAATTTATTTGTTTACTGAGAAGTAAATTACTCTATCACTGAGTAACAGTAGTATCACAATAGAGTGGTATGTATTAAATAGACTATCCTGGGAAAGCTAACAACCTTTAATAATATTGTTTTTATAGGAAAACACATTTCAAGTTTCAAACAGCCAAATGTATCCAAACTTTTGGAACACACAACTGTTGATGTTATGATTTTGACTTTCCAATTATATATTCTAATGTATGTATATCATATATACATAAATATAAATATAATTTTACACATACATGTTATTATTCTCGTATATGTGTATATTATAATATATGCATATTATGCATACATAAGTATATATAATATGCATATATATTTACATATGGATGAAGCTGGGTGTGAACATAGCAAAAGAGAAATTGTTAACGTGCAAAGTGGTGAGAAAAAAAGTTCTCCTTAAAATTGTTTTATTATTTACACAATTAAAGAACAGCCTTAGCAATAGGTAACTGTAAAAGAAATGATCATCATAGGGTTAAGCGTCCAACTCTTGATTTCGGCTTAGGTCATGGTCTCAGGGTGGTGGGATCGAGCCCCACCTCAGGCTCTGCACTGGGCATGGAGGCTGCTTTAGTTAAGGATGAGGATTATCTCTTAGCAGTCAAAGAGTGGCACATGGCACAGAGTGGTAGGCCTTTGAATTTTGTCAGTTACTGAATAAATGAAAACTGAATGGATACGCAAGTTTTTTCCCATGATCCCACACTAATGGGAGTGACACATTCACATAGTTATCAGTTATGATCCAAATACATGAGTATAATCTCCAATATCTGAAAACTTTGGTCAAAGCAGAGTGATCTCCTCTGAAGTAGGAATGTGTAAATAAATTGTAAGTGAGTCTGGAGGAAATGTGAACAAGAGATTTGGGGCTTTGTTCCTTTGGTATATTTCCTGACTTCAGGCCTCAGACATTTTCAGTTCCTCAAGTTTTTGGCCTTTTTTTTTTTCTCCAATTTTCCTGAAGTCCATCAAATGATAAAAATTGTTCCGTCTCTCAAAGGTTTTAAAAGTTCTTGAAATGCACATGTATTACTCTGACCATTAGGATTCTAATGAAGTATTATCAGTGAGGACTATTTAGGTGGGAGTTGACTAGATATCCAGGCTGGGGATATAGATGGGGATCAGGCTGCATGGCCACCATTTAAGGGAGTAGATGAAACTCCAGGAGAGGAAAATGCAGAAAAGCAGGAGTGAGGACTAACAAAAGGACCGTTGAAATGCCTGTGATGAAAAAAAAGAAAAAACAAATGATCAAAAACCCTCAGACAAATGAAATATTATAAACAGAGCAGGACGAATCAATTAGCTTGATATTTTCTACAAGTGCTAAATAGCAAGAATCACCAGGAGCTACCTGTTAACAATGGAGGGTTTTGTCCTCTCACATCAGAGTGTCCAGGACAGAGGCCTGGAAATCAGCACCTTCAACACATGGGTCCTGGTGATTCTTATAAGCAGGCAAGTTTAGAAAACATTGCATTGGAGTTCATTTTAATTTTCAGATGTGGAATTTAGAAGGTCAAATCCACAAATCCTCACGCCCATACACCCACAGGTACATCTGTGCCTATAGAAGCGCTCAGTGATTGATTCATTTGTTTGTTCTTTCATTCGAAAGGCATATTCACTAAATATGAATGTCTGTGATGGAAATGAGACTCCGCTCATCACCATCAAACTCTACATGCCATTACTTGATGTGATTTACAAATTCAAAACTTTCGTGGGTGTTTTGAGTATATTACCCAACTACATAATTGGGCTGGTTTTGTGTGTGTGTGTGTGTGTGTGTGTGTGTTTGTGTGTGTGTTTTGTTTGTTTGCTTTTTAAACACTCACTGAATGAAGTCAGATAGTCAAGCTGAGTCATTTACTCCCTTAAAAAAGTCCCTAATTCCTCTTCCACTTGGGAATTTTGGATCTGGAAAGCTGAAGTATTTTATGTATGATATATTCTTTTTAGAAAACTATTTGCACAAATCCCTACACCCTTTCAGTCTGTGCAAACAGTGTATTGTCACCCAAGGCACAATGGGGAAATCTTGGGCTTACATTAACTATAACTTTGGCCCTCTGGTGATTTTTCTACCACACCCTTCTAATTTTCAGATAGGCTCCTCTTTGATTCCAATCCATCTCTTACTTTTTGAGAGTTAAGCTTCTGGGCTCTGAACATAAGGACGTTCTATTTTCTGGGATGCACACAATGTACTTATAGTATTATTGATAAATGAGTATGTCTCTATCTGAAACGATTAAGAGAAAAAAAAGTATAAAACCACAAATGGAATTCTGTAGTCAGGAGGTAAATTGAACTTTGATTGTGGGGGGCCTTCACATGTCTCTGGGTCCTCTCGTTTATTCATACTGAGGACAGAGCAAAGCACTGAGCGGGTAGCAGTACCTAATAACTCTGATAATAAGTATTAAAAAGTGTGTGGCTATAGTATGAACTCCTCCACTGGATAGTGAGCTCCTGGAAGGGAAAGACCTTGCATTACGAACTCCCCAGTGCCTGTTAACACAGGGTGGCACAAAGTAGGCATTTGCAAATGCTGATCAGATTTGAATTGGATTAAGGAGGGCCTAGGAATGATTGCTTTCTCTGTCTGATCTGAAAAAGTGGGGTAATCAGTCTCAGTATGTAGGTTATAACTTACCCTCTTTCTTCCTCTCTAATGATTTAACCAGTGAAAAACAATAACAACAATAAGCTTTTTGTAAAATTAATCCATTCTACTTCTTAAGAAGCTTTTGTCTGTCTCCCATACATCTTTTCCTAATATGGTAAGTAGTGGCTTTCAGAGAGAGTTTTCTTGACTTGGTTTTATGATTACTTAATACTCCTAAAATGTCCCGTTTTCACTATCAGAAGTTGCTCATTTCTTGTTGGGAGCTGTGGTTTTTGAGGAAGGGGAGTTCCTTGAAGACTAGCAGCACTTTGGAATCCCCAGGGATGGTCCATGACAAAAGAGATTAGAATTCTGAAGGGATCCCCTTCAGACCACAGCTAGTGAGTCTATCATCTGAGTCATAGTCGTCAACCAGGTCAGACTGAACACACAAAGGGAAAAAAAAAGGACAAAATCCTCATAAAAGTACAGTATACCTAGTAGAAAATTATTCAGTCATGCTTTAAAATTTTGAGATCTAACCCATTGAAATATCTCCAAATTGAAAATTCCAAAGAGGCTGCCACATCAAGTATCTGCCATAAACTTTCTTACACTATGTTAAGTATTGTTATCTTTATATATTTTGTTGAACACATATTCCTTAAATTTGTTCATAATATATTCCTTGGTGTTTTTCTTTGAAGGAGATTTTTGCTAACATCCTAAACTTCAAATTAATTAAGGAATGTCTACAACTCCAACATAATAGAAAGAATTGAATTTACTTGAAAAACATAAGCCATCATCTGTCAGAGGCTATCTAGGTAAGCGATAGGTCCGAACGGACACACAGATGACTGCCATGCACTTTAGTCACTGAAGAATTTCTAGAAGAGGATCTTATGTTGTCATAGGGAGCAAAGAAAATCAAGGGATAATCAAATTAAGTCATTTTCCTTAGGAATTAGTGTTTCTGAACATAGCTGAGTATTTCTGGCCATTACCTAGGAGGGCCTTCTCCTCTCCATTCCACACTATGGCCCAGTCTTGGCATGGACAAGTCACCAAACCATGGTTGTGTCCATTTTTAGCTGCTGTCACTGCCACCTGTTCTAAAGTTAGCTTTCACTTTTTTGGTATTATTTTTTGCTCTCACAAGCAAAAGTCCTAAACGTGTAAGGAATATAGAGTATTACATAGAATTCAGGTTTTGTGAGCCTGGGTTTCTATGCCAACTCTGTAGCTTCCTGGAAGTTGGATTTGGGCAAGTTACTTAACAGTCTCCCTCTCTTTCCAGCCCTTCCTTATGAGGTCATTCTCATCTGTAAAATGCAGGTTGTAAGACTTGCCTTCCAGAGCTGTAAAGGATAGGTAGGGAAATATACTGCTAAATTCCTACCATGATGTTGGCACAGAATAAACTAACAAATGTTAATGTCCTAGGAGAAAAAACAGGGGAGGGGTTTCCCAAAACCCATCTTGAAATCCTGACTCCAGTGTCTGCTGGATGCCACCTTGGGAATTCTCCTAACCCCCTCCCCTCAGCCTCAGTTTCCTTATTTGTAAAGTGGGCAGGATATTCTTTAACTTTCCTCACTGAGTTAAGTAGCTTAAAGGAAACAATTTTTGTGAAATCACCTTATAAAAACTGTAACATATTAAAGTGTTATTAATATGATTATTAATATTAATAGTAATACAATTACAAAGTTTTTGGGAATTAAGTTTATTCCTATTTGGGAACAGTATTTTTTCAACTGGAGCTCAATGGTTCTTTCCTGCTGAAGGTTGTGGCTTTTTTTTTTTTCTCGAATGACTTATGGCACTTGTTATGAGCTATCTTGAAGGTTTTTGTTTTTCTTCTTCCTCTTCTTCTTCCCCCCCTTCTCCTCCTTCTTCTTTTTCCTCTTCTTCTCTTTCCTCTCTATCCTCTCCTTCTTCTTCTTTTTCTTCTCCTTCCTCTCTGTCCTCTCCTTCCTCTCCTTCTTCTTCATCTTCTTCTTCTTTCCTGTCACCTCAACTCTGTTCTAATCTCTTCAAGAGCGAGGACTCAATTTTAAGCCTGTGGGCTGCAGTGCTCAGAGCTTACAGCAGAGACTGAGGGGGAATCCCCTCCAGGACACCACAGGAGGGTGTGAAGGGCCGGGGCCCAGAAGTGGAGCAGACATGGTCTTCTGTGACAAGACAGAAAAACAAGAACCTTGATGACATGGAGAAATTCTGAGTTAAAAAGGAACACTGAAGGGCTTCCATTGACTTGCCCTGATCTTAATAAGGAAGGAAGGGCCATGAGATGAGGGAAAACAAGAGGGAGGGAGGGAGCTGGGATCTTCAGAGGGTATGTGTCAAAGTGCTGTGTCAACTTTAAAGCATTCCATACCTCTTTCTCCCTGTGTGATGAAAAAGACTAAGTTTTATTAATTTTTCAAAATCCCAGTGCCTCTCACAATAATGCATATAATTAGCACTTAAAAGTGTTTTGTGACTCTGAGATGAATAGAAAATAACCTTATGTCCATTGTTTTATTTAATATTCAGAACAACCTGTTCAGGTAAATGCTATGATTATCCCCATTTTAGCAATGAGATAACTGATGCTCTGGAAGAAATTTCTGAGACACTGTTGTGGAGTATAGGGTACCAAGTTAAGTAAGAAAACATAAAATATATATAGGAGGGTAATAGAGGCTCCAACTGAAGGTGGACTATGTGAGTCCAAGATGAAGCTCAGCACGATTGCTATGTTTGCCCCAGCAGTGCTCTGCAGCCCCGAAACAGCTGGTGGAGTTGACCTCAGTCTTAGAATCCATGTGGACATCATTCCTTTTGTGTTTCCTTGGACCTCATGGCTGTGAGTCATCTGATAAAGAGGGGACAAGTTAATGAAAGGAGATAGAAACAACTAAAACGTGTTCTTCAAGCCTGGAGGAGACAAGTAATTATCATTGGCTCTTGAGTCGTTGAGATACTTCAAAGCTTCATCTAGGTGTGTTTCACCCCACCCTCTTCAGCAAAACTGCTTGGCTCCTGGCCTGTACGATCTTAACTTCATTCAGGAAATAGGTTAAGAAGATTCAGGAAGAGCCACTGGGAGGCTGGTGAACTTGACAACCTAGGCAGCCTGTGTTTTTGTGCAGCTCAATTGTTTGCTGACTAATAGGTGTAGGGGGTAGAGGAGGAGAGAGGAATCCTCACCAAACAACGAACTGGGCCGTTTGGGTGGAGTTGCTTGGGTCATTCATCAAAAACCATCATATAGTCCATCTCTCATAGAACCAGGGCAGGGCAAAGACACGAGCTGTGAAGGTAAAGGCTGCTCCCTTTGACCAAAAGCCAAGGCTGTTTAGAAAAAGGTAGGGTTTCTATGATCTTTTCTATACAGGGGAAGGGGAAACAGGTGAGTAGGTACTTAAATGGTTGGGGCATGAAATAATAGATACCTTTTATTTTAATTATCTGGGACAAGGAAGAATGTGGTATTATACCAGCTCAGCACTTACAGTTTTTGCATCCAGTCTACAAAAACAGCTTGTTCAAACTGTGCTGTTATGACTTGTGTTGGGATCTGGACAACGGAACATTCTGAAAAGAAAGCAGAGCAGGTGGTGAGGAGGATCAATATGGTGTTACCTAGGGAGCAGGTAGAAGAGGTCTTGCGTTTGCCTGGGCAAGGGAGACTCTGGCTTGCTCTCAGCTTGCTCTCTGCACACTGACTCTGCCTGTGACACTTTGAAAAATCCCTCTCCCTAGTCACACCCAAAGAGATACCGAGTTATTGATTTGGAAGGCAATTTGGACATCAGAAGTCTTAAAAGCTCTGCAGGTGATACTAATGCACAGTCAAGCTGAGACCCCCTGTTTAGGGGGCAGCAGGTCTGAGGGTGAAATGAGAAGAGGTCTCGAAGGGGAAAGGCTGTTGGTGTCCTCGTGAGTGCCAAACAGAGACCTAGTACCAGTGGCAGGAAGGGATAAGGAGGCGGTTGGGCTCAAAGGAAAGAAGAATGAAGGCTTTGAGCTGTCCTGAAGGTGGACGTGGCTTGGCGGTAAGGGAGCTTTGATGACTGGAGGTGATAAAGGAGAAGTCCACCTGGGGACTGGGAATATGAACCAGGCCAGCGATGGGCCAGCTGTACCCGGGCAACCAGCAGCCCGTCAAGCCCCTCACCCTTCACTCAGAGCAGCTCTGCTTCCCCTCTTTTTCTATATTGGGCTTCCCCATAAGATTTCCTTTGAAAGAGAGCTGCTCAAAAGAAAAAAAAAAAGGTTTTAAAACCACTTAACTAGTTGACCTTTATGGCTATTACAACTCTGAAATTCTATAGTATGAAATCCTGTTTGATGTTTTCTAAGAAATCAGGCTACCGATTGATGCATTCTTCCGAAGCCTGGGGAGGAAGGAAGGGGAGCATGAGAAGCATGGAAAGTGTGAGTAGAAGAGGGAGGGCTTCTCTTAGCTAGGGGCCAGATGCAGGAGCCCTCACCTGTCCAGGCTGAGAATTACCTGGGAGCTTTTTAATAAAATCCCCTCCCAAACCAATTACATCGGAGTCTCTGGGGATGGTGTCTGGTGATAGGTGTTTCTACAGTGCAGCCAGGCTGACAGCCACTGGTTAATGGGTGACAATGTTCTGTGTATACGAGTACACATTAGACAAACTCCCACACTTGAGGTGCATCAGAATCACCTGGAAGATTTGTTAAAACACAGACCGCTGAGCCCCACCCCCAGATTTTCTGATTCAGTGGGTCTGTGACCCTCAGGTCCCAAGTTTGCATTTTTAACAAGTTCCAGGTGATGCTGATACTGCTGACCTGGGGCCACACTTTGAGAACCATTGCTCTAAGAAAAGGTATTTACTTTATTTTTATTTTTTTATTTTTTTTTAAGCAAAAAGTATTTACTTTAGACATTAAAAAGAACCTGCTGACAGTGATAAGTCAATTCACAGTATGCACCCTTGATACAAAACAACAGTACTTTCCCTCTGTGGTCCTCCTTGCAAGAGTACATTAGCCTAGTCTGATCAAGAGAGAAACATCAGGGACGCCTGGGTGGCTCAGTTGGTTAAGCGACTGCCTTCGGCTCAGGTCATGATCCTGGAGTCCCGGGATCGAGTCCCGCATCGGGCTCCCCGCTCGGCGGGGAGTCTGCTTCTCCCTCTGACCCTCCTCCCTCTCATTCTCTCTCTCTCAAATAAATAAATAAAATCTTTAAAAAAAAAAAAAAAAAAAAAAAAGAGAGAAACATCAGACAAATGCCAACTGAGGGACATCCTACAACATATCTGACCAGTAACCCTCCAAACTGTCAAGGTCATCAAAAAGAAGGAAAGTCCGAGAAACTGTCACAGCCCAGAGAAACGTAAGTAGACATGGCTCCTAAATGTAATGTGGTATCTCAGATGGGATTTTGGGACGGAAAAAAAAGACATTGGGGAGCAATTGAGAAAGGAACGTATCAATATGGGTTCATTGGTTGTGGCAAATGTAGCATACTTAGGTAATATGATAACAAGTGGGGAAACAGGTTGTGGTGTAGATGGGAATTCTCTATAATATTACTGTGCTAATTACAACAGTTCTGTAAATCTAAAACTGCTCTAAGATAAACAGAGTTTATTAAAGCAGGGCAGGGAGAGGAGGGGCTTCCTGGCTGTTATAATGCAAACCATTCCTGATGGCATTTGTAGAGTTGTTTTCTTTTGAGAGCACCAAGGAAAAATAATCAAATAATTGTATTTTCAGTTTGAATGAATCCTTGTTCTGAATAAATTATATAAAATATCTTTAATTCTTTTTATTTGCAGTTGTGTGACTTTAAAATGATTCTTAGAGCTGTACTTTAAATATATATGTATATACATATATAATTCACACACACACATCTCAGCACATTTACAGCTAAAAGACAAGGCAGCTGACTCCTCTTTACTATACTGCTGCCATGCAGTGGGACTACAATCCTAGATAAGAAAGGCACCTGTTGCAATGACTTAAAATCTTAGTAGAAATTTTCAACTTTTTGGATATAGCTATCGGGAAACCATTTCAAGGATTCTCTCTCCCTCTTCCTCTTTTTGGCTGTCCTAAGAGAATCTGCTCAAGGTGGTCTGGATAAAGCAGAATCCTCCAGGCAATATTTTGTGGCTGGTTTGTAGTTATGGATTACCTTATGTCACAGGCTTCAAGAGTGAACCTTATCGAAATTCCCATCTATTCATTTAAGTTTTAACGTGTCCTTGGAACACTGTGGGCTCACAGTGTGTGTGTGTGTGTGTGTGTGTGTGTGTGCCCGGGGGAATAACCCAACCACTCTCTGGTTATGTGTGTATATTAATTATCCAACATTGATTTTATTCCTCCAACTTGACTTTAGGTCCTCTCAGCCTTTATTATTGGTTGTTCATAGTCCCTGTCATAGTACCCGGCAAGGTTCAAAATAGTAAGTAGCAATCGAACCTGGAAAGGAGATAATAATTCAAGGCCAAACTAAATGCCCCATGTGCAGTTACAGTGGTTTGGACCTAGCAGACACCATTTATCTTTTAGTGCCAGGTTTGAACCATTTAGCTTTCCTTTTTTTTTTTTTTTAAGATTTATTTATTTATTTTAGAGAGAAAGGCATGTGTGCAAATGGGGGGGGAGGGGCAGAGGGAGAGAGAAATAGAGAATCTCAAGCAGACTCCTTGTGATCTCACAATCCTGAGACCATGACTTGAGCCAAAATCAAGAGCCTGATGCTCAACCAGCTGAGCCACCCAGCAACCCTCACTTATCTTTTCCTATCAAGTGGCTTAACTATACATTTGTAGACATTAAATGAGGAAATCAGAAGCACTCTTAGAGATTGGCAGTGGTCTAAATACCTGCTTTAAGGTGAGAGCTCAGATACCTGATTCATCTTCCAACCAGGCAGGGACTCCTAGGGGATAAGACTGCAAAGTTAAATGTGAAGCTCAAAATTTGAGGCAAAAGATTCTCATCTCCTAGATTTTCCTCTTCCTATACTGAGCAGCAATACTGGAAATAGTGATAGCTAAAATGTAGAGAGCTTTTCTGGGGGTACGAGGCACCATTCTAATGAGCTCATTTCATCCTCACAAAGGCACAGAGAAGGTAAGCAAGTTGCAAGCACTCACACAGCTTGGAGTAAAGCCAGGATCCCAATTTTGGTTGTTTGGCTTCAAAGCCCATGCTCTAAAAACAATTGGCTCTCCTACCTCTCTTGGAGAGGACACCAGAAGTCCCACTCTTGACTAGCCTGGCTAGAGGTCTCCTCCAGGGTCTAGACTGGAACTGCCCAGGGCCTCCACACTGCCTAAGGCCTAGAAAGAGAATGTCCCATCACCTCTATCCATCCTGCTTCTTACACGACCACCTGCTTCTTACACGACCCCGCCATCACCACCAGCAACTGGTAAATATTGATGGAGTTTCTGTTCTGTGCTAGGTACTATGGATATAAAAATGAAAAGGAGACTGTAATTCTGCCCTCAGGAACTATGGAGGAGATAGACATCTGAGCAAACAAGCTGACAAAATCCCAAACAGCCTCTGGTAAAGGGCCAAAAGAAAGAGCTGTGGGAGCCCAGAGGGGCAGGGACCCACCTTGCCTTGATTCGCGGTGCCATGACTCCCTTCCTCTCTCAGTTAGTTTTCCCTCTGTTACTTCCTTGATTTCTTCTATTTACAACTCACAAGCCTGCATGGCAGAGATTTGAAGTTCTCTCCATAAGGTGTTGGGTTGTTCAGAAGGAAGATGTTCTGTCCATCCGATAAATAACTTACAGAGGAATAGAGGCTCCAACTCAGCATATGCTTATCTGCTTTCTTCCCCCCAAGAAATAGAGAACATTTCTATCTAAGTTCCTCCTATCTGAGGTTTGCTTTCCAGGGTTTCCGTGACCCCAGTCAACTGTGGTCTGGAAGCAGATGATCCTCCTTCTGACGTATGGTAGCCTAATGCTACGTTACAATTCCTACGTCATTCACCTCATTTCGTCTGGTCGTGTAGGCATTTTATCATGTCACATCATCAAGTGAAGAAGAAAGGTGAGGACAGTACAATATTTTGAGAGACAGACAACATTCACATAACTTTTATTACAATACATTGTTATAATTGCCCTATTTTATTGTTGGTTTTTGTTGTTAATCTCTTCCTGTGCCTAATTTGTAAATTAAACCCTATTGGAGGTATATGTTTAGAGGGAAAAACATAGTAGATGGAGGGCTCAGTACTGTCCATGATTTCAGACATCCGCTGGGGGTCTTGGAACATAATCCCCGCAGACGAGGGGAATGGCTGTAGTCTGTTCCTTCTTCAAGGGCAGGAACCTTCTGTTCCACATGCAACTTATGCTGGCAGCCTTGCCCTCTCTACCACAAAAACAAACAGTGTTGCTGAGGCGTTGTTGTTGACTGTTACCTTTAAAAAACACCCTGTTGTCATGGGATAAGCCTCTTCCTGACGATGGATCATCGTTATCTGGGTTGACGAGCGGCCCTGTTGCCATGGAGAGCCGATGGGCTCAGGTGTGTTTTTCGCCTGCATCCCTCCCCCCCCCGGGGAGACAAGTGCTCTTCTGTACGTCATGCGTGGCTGGTCTGTGGCCGCCTGCGGCCAGGCTTTTCCTGCGGGTCAAACCTAATCAACTCATCAGCTGCAGATAATATCAAGACCTCTGTTTGATACGTTAATAGTGACAGACAGGCTTCCACAGTTAATAGCACAGAGCCCTTTGACAACAAAGTTGTTGTGGGTGCAGAAAACACTCTAGTCACCAGGTATGGGATGAGAGGGCTTGTGTTCACATAAACACAACATCACGTCACTACCTGTCACCGCAAACTGTTTTGTTCTCGAAGATAGTCTGCGCTCATCCTCTCATCTTGATTTCCTACATAACAACATTCTCGGTTTATATGCCCTTTGGCAAGTGAAGCAAACACTGTTTCCTGTTTCTAAACTTGTAGACAACCATTCATATATCTCGCAGTTGTCAGTTTTAACCAGACAACAGCGGCCCCTTCTTGCTGCTCTTTTATCGTTAGCTTAGGTTTAAGAGGACTCTAGAAGTAAAGCTGTTGATTTTATTTGCTAGAATCTTCTTCATTAATTTAACTAAATTTCCATAGGACTTGTAATTTTCAAAAGGTAGTGAGGAGAAATACATGCCCCCATTGGTAAGGCCTAAAACAAGTGATAACAAGACTAACGATTTGAAAGTGTTAAAGCAATACATGCTTAAGTGTTTCTTCTCTGTTTGTCAAGGGTGAAGGCAAGAAGGAATCAGCAATGTAATTTTAACTGGCAGACAACCACCCAAACGAGAAAACTCTAAGTACGGCAAGTAGGTCAGGGGTCAGAATCGGAAGGGCCTGTGCACACTTTGTGGGTCAAAAACATTTTAACACTTCTCACAACCTGGGTACACTCTTGCAGTTAAGTTGATTGACTTCATTCACTGATGAATGTTACTGATGTCATGCTACTAGGTGCTAGATACCAAGCTAGGCTTTTTCTCTTAAGATGCTAATATTCTGAAACATTGCAATGTATAAGAAGCATTGATAAAAGTAGAATATGCTTATCCAACAATTGAAAAATGCACTACAGCAGAGGAAAAACTGTCACTCAGGGGTAACCACCATTAACAGGGTGGAGCATGTTCTTGCTTTTTGTTGACTGTGCTTGTGTGTGTGTTTTAAGCAAGGCTGCCAGTATACCATTTAGACAGTTGATCATTTACTTTTTCTTTGCTTAGTTTTTGTTTTTACAAACTCTTCATAAATAAACATATTACTGGTTATATAATGTTTATCTTCTTTGTGACAAATATTCTCTTTTTTTCCATGAACATGCTGCAGAGGTCACAGATCTCTTCATTTCTAAGTCAAAAGTTTGTCTTGACCACGCTAAGTTTCTTTGGAAAAGTTAACCTCACTTGTGTTTTGGGATGGCTCTACAGTTCTCTTGGAGATATAAATACACACACACACACACACACACACACACACACACACACACACATCCTGGAGTCTGACACTGACTAAAACTAGAGACCTGGGCTCAGTCAGACTTGACCGCCATGCCCCATGCTCCCCGCCATGCCCTTGTGGTACATTCAGAAGTGTGTGGGGGCGGATATCCTCCTGATGAGAGAGGCTTTCATGTCTTTGCTGGTGAATTCAAGACATGGTACCTAATATTTAACTTCCCTTAGCACCTTCATAGCCATTCTTCCATCTGGGAAGACTGGCTTTCTCCCCAGTGCAGGGCAGGAGGAGGAGTGGAGATGGGGGAGGGCAGGGACACTGGACACTTCCTAACATCTCCCCTCTCCCAGAAAGGCAACTCCAATTTGGTGCCTCCTAGGTCCTTATCTTCCAAATAGAGGCTTGGACTCTCTTCAGTGCCACTCACAAATAAAAGACCCTCTTACCTGAGTTGGGAAGGGTTGGAATTGCCTAAGCAGGGCTAGAAAGCAAAGCCTGGGTCTGTAGGCTTCCATGTCCTTGAGTAAGTAAAGAAAGCAAAATGACCTTTTTTATTCTTTTGAGTCTCCCCAGATGATAGAACAAAATAGAAACTATTCTAATTGCTTGTATTTTCATGTAATGGATGTGGCCTAATTTGTCAAATCATTGCCCTCAGGACAAAATCTGAACTTCTGACATGATATACAGGCCTGTCCCCATTTGGCTCCATCTCATCTTGCACCCCTGCTCCATCCCTGCTGAACTTACAGGTTCTCCAGCCAATATTTATCTCCAGGTCTTTGCATGTACTGCTCCCTTTTGCTGGAACACTCTTCCCTACTGATTAACTTTTTCACATTTTAGTTTAAATGTCACTTCCTTTGATTAGGTTCCCTCTGCCATGAGCTTCTGTAGCAAATGACATAATTACTTCATTAACTGCTTATCTTCTCCCGAACTGTAGGTTCTACCAGGATAAGGACCATGTGTGTGTTGTATTTGGCTTCTTTTTTTTTTTTTTTTTTAAGATTTTATTTATTTATTTGACGGAGAGATAGAGAGAGAGAGAACAAGTAGGCAGAGAGGCAGGCAGAGGGAGAGGGAGAAGCAGGCTCCCCGCCGAGCAGGGAGCCCAATGCGGGGCTCGATCCCAGGACCCCGGGATCATGACCTGAGCTGAAGGCAGCCACTTAACAGACTGAGGGACCCAGGTGCCCCTGTATTTGGCTTCTGTTCGAGCTCAGTGTTTGACACATTTTAGATACTCAATGAAATACTGAAATGATTAGTGGACATTTAGGATGCATCCGGTTTTTCTTTTATAAGCAATGCTGAAATGAGCAATTTTTATACATGATTATTTGTCCATGATTTGGAAGTTTTAAATTACTTTCTGATGATAAATTCTTGGAAATAGGATTAGTAGGTCAAAGGATATAAACATCTTTGAGGCCCCTTGAGAAACAACAGATTGCTTTCCAGAAAGTTTTACACTCCTACCAGCAGTGAATGAGATTTCCTGTTTCATTGTATTCTTATCAGCACTATTAGAAAAAGAAATTATTTTTGCTAACTTGATAATAAGAAAGGTTCCCTTCCGCTTGTTTCAATTTTGCTGTGGTTAAGAAGTAAGATGGATGGTTTTCATTTATTTTATATTTGCTCTATGATAAATTATCAGGTGTCTCTTGCCCATTCTCATTCTGAAATTTTCATGTTTTTTTAATCAATTTTTATAAGCTCTCTATGTTTTAAAGATGTTAGATTATTATCATTATATTCATTGTAGATCTACCTCTCTGTTTAGATGTTTATATTTCTATCTCATGTCCTTAAGTTCAATGTCTTTATGCGGTCAGGTCTCTCATCATTTCCCTTGGGATTTCTTTGTGACTTACACTTAGGGTGCCTGTCACCATCAGTGAAAAAATAAATATTCAGCTATTTTTTTCTTGGTCTGTATACAGTTAGATGCCTTTGCCTGTGTGTGTGTGTGTGTGTGTACTTGTGTGTGTGCATTTCTGTGCATGTATTTTGGGGTCTCAGTCATTGAGAATTTAATGGGGGGGGAAGGATCTTCTTTTGCCAAAAGGACTGACCAAGTGTCTCGGCAACTTTTCTCTCCTAATGATTTAAGGTGTCTCTTTTCACTCATTTAAAAACAATTTTATTTAGGTTTATTATATCTTCCTGGAGGGGCCAGTTCTGTTTTCATCATTCTAGGTTTTAGGGAGAGCCTTTGAGTGGGTAAGGTAGTCTCCTTCTGCATCTGTTCTCTTCTGGTTCTGCTGTTCTCTCTGATCTGCCTACTGGATGTAGACTCACTGAGGCTAAACTCCAAGGCATCAAGGAAAGTTGGAACTCAAGATCTGAAACTGGTCAAAGCACAGTGCATTTGCATGAAAATCTACCAGGCTAATCTAGTCTTATTAATAAATGTCTTTCTGACATCATCAGAGCATAGCTTTAGTTTGTCTGCCACTAGATCTAAAAACACACAGCTGATGAACAGATGCCCACTAAGAAGTAAGTGCTATGACAAGGACAGAATATCTGCCACCATTCCTAGTATTCAAGAGACCCGAGTCTCTATGGTGATGGTGTCTTCTTTTACAGAACATTGCACAGTTGTACAAAGGGGGGAATGCCAGTCTTAACTAAGACAAGAGTCGACAAAATGTTTCCTTTACAGGAAGCCACTAGCCACACACTTAGATAGGTGGGTGGGAGTAGACATCTCTATACTAAGTTAATTTGCTCTTTCTCTTTCATTCTTTCTTCCTTACTTTTTTTGCTCCCTACCTTCCTTGCTTGTTGCCTTTCGACTCAGTTATAGAATATCATAGTTCTTACCAGTTGGTCCCTGAAAAATGAGCCAATATCACTTTTCGGCATTTTCCATAAATGGAACATTGGAAATAGAGACAAGTGATTATTTTTAAATTTCAAGAAGCAATAGGAGGGAAAGAGTCTTACTGCTTCAGGAAAGTATTGTAGTTTATATCAAAATGCTATAGGATTTAAATGGAGGCATTTTAAAAGTCTCCTCAAACCCTGCCCAAAAATGTGGATCTGTGTTTTAAAATAAATTAGTTCAATCTTTATCCCGAATCCAAATACAACATTTTTTCTCCTCATGAATCTTAGATAAAGCTAATTAACATTCCTTTTCTTTGTTACTTATTTATTTATTTTAGTCTATTATAATTTCTGCTTCTGGATGTATGTTTGGATGGGGTTGGGGGTGTTACAAATACTGAAAATGTTCTAAAGTGTTGTAATTTTATTTGCAAGTAATAGACAGCAAGTAACAGAGAGACTAACTCACACCAGCTTAAACCTGTTCCTCAGCTTCTACTCCCCCATCCTCTACCTTCTTTACCTGGTATTTCCTTTTCCTTTTTCCCATAGCATTTATCACCCTCTAACATACTACCATTTTACTTGTTATACTTATTGTCTATTGTTTGTCTCCTTCTCCGTAAGGGCAGGGATCTATGTCTGTTTCATGCATTAATGCATTCTAAGTGCCAGATACCATATCTGGCACATAAGTAGAGACTCAATAAATATTCATTGAACTCAATTTTATCAACTGACATCCCTGAAAAGTCCAGGTTTCTGCTGAGGTGGGGTCTTGATGTCATCCAGGACCTGGGTTTTCATTGTTTTCATTGTTTACTTTGTTTTCCTTAGTGTTGACTCTGTCCTAGGTCAGGCTCCTCTTATGGTCCACAGATGGCTCTAACCCCAGGGCTTCTCATTCAAATACAGCAGGGGGGACATAGAGGGTTTATCTTGCACTCTCAGGAAAAGTCCAGAGAGTCACTCTGAAGTAACTGGCTTAGGTCACTGTCACTGTGACCACGAGAATGGATGTGCTGATGGTGTAGCCTAGGCTACGCGTTCCCTCTTTACCAGCAAGATGGGAAAGGATTAGCCTTTCAGGAATCACGTGGTTTCCCAAACAGAACTTGAGGGGCTGCTCCAAAGAGGAAAGTGGAGAATGGAGGTCCACGCACTCAGCAAGAAGCGCACTAACCAATAAGGATTTACCATTACAAGCAAACAGAATTTGGGAAATCCCCTCTCTGTTGTTCCTAGTTTATGTGACCAGAGCTGAGATTAGACTCAGTGTACGTGGTTAGATTGAGTTTGTTTTTTCATTTTTTGGCGAGTTTGAGATTTTCTAAAAGTTGAAGGAATCCTCTAATAGGATTCAGGAGAGCAAACAAACAACAAGTTGACTTTAAGGACTTAAAACAATTGTTGCTTCTTCATTCTTCCCATTGATAGAACTTGCCAGAGTTGTAAGAAAAGCAGTCACTTCACCCCTTTTCATTCTTATTCTGCATTGGTTCACCAGATGCTGGTACTTCTTCATCTCCATCTTAGACTTCTTGTCCAAGTCAGGGAGCATAGATAGAGGCTCCAAGCTTGTAGCCAGTGGCCATGAAAAGGGTGTTACCTCGAGCTGCTCCTGGCAAGGCAGAGCTCATTGCTGCCTGGAGAGGGCCAACTCACAGTGAAAATGGCTCCTTCCTTACCTTTCCTCATCCCTATATTTATTTAGTTTTTAAAATTTTTTTAAAGATTTATTTATTTTTATTTTTATCTATTTAAAAAAAAAGAATTTTATTTATTTATTTGACAGAGAGAGACAAAGTGAGAGAAGGAACACAAGTAGGTGGTGTGGCAGGCAGGAGAGGGAGAAGCAGGCTTCCCAATGAGCAGAGAGCCCCACACGGGGCTCGATCCCAGGACCCCGGGATCATGACCTGAGCCGAAGGCAGACACTTAACGACTGAGCCACCCAGGCTCCCCTATTTATTTATTTTTAGAGAGAGAGAGAGTGTGCACATGGGTGGGGGAAGGGCAGAGGGAGAGAATCTTCAAGCAGACTCCCCGCTGAGCATGGAGCTAAAGGTAGGACTCGATCCCACGTGAGATCATGCCCTGAGCAGAAACCAAGAGTCCTATGCTCAACCAACTGAGCCACCAAGGTGCCCTGTCCCTATATTTATTAACTCAGTATTCAAACCCATGTACAATGGTGTTTAATTTGGCTATCTGCAATTTTATCATACAGGGACGGGTTACTATAGGTAAGTACTGGAAATGGTGCTGTTTCTTAAGTTATGTATCAAGTCAGCATATGTGCCAGAAGGTGTAATTCAGACTCCAGGATCTTGGTCTCCTGTCTTATTCATAAGGGAAGCACTTTCATTTTCTCATACATCAGCCTACAGAAATAATATAAGCGATGATTATTTTCATTACTCCAGCTGGCTCCTCAGTACAATATTGTTCCTTTGGAGTAGTGTTAATCAAGCACGAATTACTCTGGGAAAGGAAATATGACCACATACCCATGCACGGTCCAGTCCCTGCCTGCCTCCATGACTCCATCTCAGGATGATTTCCCCTTTTGTCTTTCTATTTCAAACACATTAGCCTTTAAGTTACGCCTTTAAGTTACTGAAAGAATCTAAAATCTTTCCTTCCTGAGGGTCTTAAACTGCCTGGATTCAAGTTCTGCCTTCACCACCTGTGTAACAAAGGTGTTATTTATCCTGTCTGTGTTTCATTTTACTCATCCGCGAAGGGGGCTAGCAATAGTTCTACTTCACAGAATCTGTGTTAGCAGTAAAGGATATATGTGAAGTTCTTAGAGTGTTCCTAGTTCATAGTAATTAAAATGTTAGCTCCTGGGGTGCCTGGGTGGCTCAGTCAGTTAAGCGTCTGCCTTTGGCTCAGGTCATGAGCCCGGGGTCCTGGGATCGAGACCTGCATCGGGCTCCCTGCTCAGTGGGGAGTCTGCTTCTCCCTCTGTCCCTCTCCCCCGATCATGCTCTCTCTCACTTGCTCTCTCAAGTAAATAAATAAAACCAAAAAAAAAAAAAAAAGTTAGCTCCTCCCCGTCCTTCTGTTCTTTCCCCCCTCCTTCCCTCATTTCCTCCCTTCTTGAAGAAACTCCTTCCTTTCCTCTTTCCAAGTCTGGATTTTTTTTTTTTTATTGAAGTATAGTTGACACCCAATGGTACAGTAGTTTCAGGTGTGCAATGTAGCAATTCAACAAGCTCACAGGTCACAGCAAGTACAGCTACCATCTGTTACCATATGACACTATTATAATACCATTGAATGTCTTCCCTATGCTGTCTTAGTTGGTATATAAACTGTCACTAGAGGCCTTTTCAGAGCACCCTACCTGAAGTAGCTCCTTTGCTATTTTCTCTCACACCTTTCGCTTCCCTGCACTGCACTATTTCAATGTGCAGTTATATATTTATTTGCTTTGATTTACTTGTCCATTATCTTTCTCCATGAATAGACTCAAAATTCCATGGTAGCAGGGTCCTTGGCTGTTTCATTCATTACCGTATATATTACATGTGTCTGCACACAGCAGGGAGTCAATAAATATTTAGGAATGAAAGCCTCAGTCCCCTGAACAGTAGGGGAACTGCAAGGGGAAACTGAAATTCTGAATCATTAGTAACTCTGTAATATACTGGGCCAGAAGCCACACCGCTGTGTGCCTTCACTGGGGTTGGGCATGGAGTTGGGGGAAGGGAGCATCTGTCCTATCTAAAAGAGAATGTTGTGCAACCTGAACATCTCCAATTTGCAGGGCCTCAACTGCAGAAGTGGAGGGAAGTGCCAAGAAGGAGATGGTGGTGGCCATTGAATGGCTGGGAGAGACTTCAGACTAGCTTCATGCAGGGATCTGATTCAGTAAGATGTGGATGATACCTTCTAAGGACCTCCAGGAATATTCGGAAAACACCTTTCAGGGAGGGTTGAAGGTCTGCTGCTCCTAGGCTATGAAAGAACCAGGGAAACCTGGGTTGGTGTTCTCATCTCTACAGTTGGGTAAGGCCAGAGGAAACTTGAATTACAGTATTAGTATTATCATGGCCAGGACTCATCCCCATGTGCAGTTTCAGAGAGAGAAATAGTCCAGCAAAGGTCCATTGCTTGTTCACTGAGGAATGTCACAGTAAGGGAAGAAAGAGCACAGTTTTATCAAAACTTCCGTAACATCACCCATGTGAGCTTAACAGGCTGTAGAGTGTATTGATGAGGAAAATGGATCATTTTCTATTGTACGGAAAGCTTTAAAAAAATCACATTTCCAACATTACCCAACAGAAGAGAATGTGGAATATGTTTATCTTATATTATCTGGACCATTGGGAAAGGGGCAAGCTGATAAGCACATTTAGTAAGCTGGGGAAATGTTCACACTGACACTTCTAATGGGAAGGGTGATCACCTGGGAGGAAGTTACACCCAAGCTCTTTTTACCCCTTCCTAGTTCCGTTTTAAAAACTTGTAATAGCAGTGTATAACAGAAAATGTGAACAGCCCTCATCCCCTGTTGTTTAGCCAATCCTATTCCTTAGAGGCAACCGCTATTTTTTTTAAAGATTTATCTATTCATTTGAGAGAGATAGAGAAAGTTCAGAGAGAGAGAATCTTCAAGCAGACTCCCCGCTGAGCACAGAGTCTGACATGAGGATCAGTCTCAAGACCCATCAGATCATGACCTGAAACCAAGCAGACACTTAATCAACTGAACAACCCAGGTGCCCCTAGAAGCAACCACTAGTAAGTCAGGCTTGTGGGCATTCTCTCATTCTTTCCACATATGCTTGCACTCACACATACTCCCATCACTTTGTATGATCAGCTTTTGATTGATAGACATCCTCTTATTGAAAGGCTGTTTCCAGTATTTCTTGACTACAGACAATGTTGCAATGTGAGCACTTGTACAAATGTCTTTGTATATATTTTAGGGTATCTATAAACTAAACTCTTAGCTGTGTAATAGCTGGGTCAAAGTTATATGCATTGAGAACTTCTGATCACATATCTGCTTGTGAATGTTGATGTGGGCACCCCAACTCCTTTGGTCTGAGTTTGAACTAGATCTTTAACAGCCCTTCTGGCTCTTACCATGGTTTAAGTCTGAGGTTCTCAGGCTCCTCTAGATGATGGCTGCTTTACCCTGACTTCTAGGCTGTGATTTTGAGAATGATTCTTGATTCTAGAAGCAAGCGAGAGAGAGGAGAAAGATGAAAAGCAAATGAACAAATGCGGCTGAAAATGAACACGTATTTTCCATAAACATCGAAAGAAGACAGAATTGACCCAGTGTGGGCTAAATAAATAGCCTTAGCTATCCACAATAGGATAGAGCTAAAAGTAGGGCTTTTACCATGAGCAGAGAACATAGATGCTCGAGCTAAGTAAGAGTCTTGATATTTAAAGAGATTAGATTTCTTTGTACCGAATGGAGAGCATCATACCAGGGTTGGCACCCACCCAATCCATACCCTCTGAGCTGTAGTCCTTGTGACTGTGTCATCAGCTGGTTTCATAAGAGAATTTGGCTAAACCTGCCCAATCCTTGGCTGAGGACCCTTTTAGGAAAATCCGGGGTGCTGCTGAAGTGTTGTAGGTGACTCAGGCAGTAGAATTCTGCCTTTGAGTCAGGACAGAATTTTACCTTTTCCCTGGCGTGGGGGTTTACTCACTGGAGCTAGGCTCTAAAGTCATATTTAAGGATCTATAAACGTTTCTTACAGTATTCGTTATCTTGAAAAGGCAGTCTTATTTTAATGGAAAATTTGTCAACTATTTCCTAAAGATTCTACTTCAAGTGTAGTTGAAGATGTTGTTATTCATTTCCTTTCTAGGAATAGTAGGTTTGACCCTGGAGAATGATTACCATGTTTCCATCTGTAACTCAGATAGAACTAAGATATCTGAACCCTATGACAGAGGTTTTAGAGTGTTCCTAAATAAAAACCAATAGTCAATCTTATAGCAATTCTCTCTGGATAACTGGTAAAGCTTCTCCTTATTACAATTTTGAACTTTTTCCAATTTAATTCAGTAGTACCTGATCCTCAATCTATATTATTGAAATTTCCTAAATTTTATGAAATGGACAATTGAGGAGTGCTCACAAATCACTAGATTTTATGGGAAGGAATACAGAAAATGGAAATAATTTCTTAAACAAGACATGTAAACATGCATAGAAGTACACGTTAGAATTTCTCTGAAATAGCATGCCAAGAATAACTTCAATGGAATGCCCTAAAGATGAAACCCTGACCTGCACACATGCTTTTCTCTTTGGGGCTTAAATAGGCTGATCCAAGATATTAATAGCTACATTTATTTCTTTAACATAAATCTATATTGTGGCCAATCAAGAAATGTTGGGATAAAGAAGTAGATATGCACATGATTTATAGAGCTGATAGATGGCTATGTCCTGTCTAGAATTCCCAAGTGATCCATAAATTATTATATTGAATGTAAAGGGCTATTTCTGTTTCCAGCCAAACTTTCATCCCAATGTGATGACTTTACTAGCACATTACATGGAAGTGTGAGAGCCTGTTTAAGTGATATATCATACTTCTTGGTTTCATGGCTGAGACAGCAAATTACCCTCCATATCTAGCTTTTCTCCTTCCTCAGTGACAGACTTTTGGCGAGGTCCATGGCTGTGCAGAAAAAGAATGCATTTCTTAGGCTCCCTTGCAGCTAGGTGTGTCTGGGTGATGAACTTCTGACTAATGGGATAGAAGGGGAAGTGCCATGTGGGTGATAGCTTCTGGGAACTTTCCCTAACAGACCAATGACATCTGCACTCCAAGCCCTATAGACTTCTTCTTTCCCCTCTCTTGCTACTTGTAATGTAGGTCTGATGGTGAGACCTCCCTCTTGGACCAGAGCTTTAGAACCATAGCTTTGGGACAGCAGAAGAGAAAGCTGGATGGAACCTGGATCCCTGAAAAATCTGGGGATCAGAGCTGCCATACTAGACCCAGGTTCCTACCTCCAGACTTTTATATGAGGAAAGAGACTTCTATCTTTTCTTAAACCACTGTAAATTTCACTTGATCTTAGCCAAAAGGCCGAGAAGCGATAAACCACTGTAAATTTATAGCCAATTCTTATTATTCATCACCTATTCCTTTGATGGACATTAGCCTGTTTTTCCTTGATTAAAAAAACCCGACACATTTTTTTTTTTCCCCCTGAAATCAGTATCAGGCTTGGTCCAGCAAATAGACAAGAATGTTTCCAGTTTGGATGACATTGAAAAAAAATTCAGAATGGAAGCTTGCCATACATTTAACTTACACATATGTCAATAGTTTGGGAGGTTGCGTTTGGTTAAAATGGTTGTAGGTAATTTAATCCATAGTGATACTGAAATATGTAGAATGCTGTGGAATATTCTAATGGGAGTGGCTCACAGATGTTCCCTTACCTTTACTATGTCAGGGTCTACTTTGGATCTCAAAGGGCTTTGACTGTGCAATTCCTCCCCATCCCCCACCAAACATACCTCTTATTAGGAGCTGTGAGAGCATACATTTACTCTTCTACCCACATATCCAATTTACCTGCTTTTTTTTTTTCTTTTCCAAATAATTTTCATGCCAACAATCCTTAGAAGAAAGAAAAAAAAGAAACAAAAAGAGTAAGGCAATATCCTGGCACTGCTAATGAGCCATATAGATGGATAAATCAGAGGTGATAACATTGTAACTGGATTATTGTTTTGCTGGTCTCATTAGGAAAAGTGCATGTTTAATTTATTTACATTTTAGTGTATTTACATTATTATACCACAACAGTATTTTGTTGGCTTTTTCCTAAAGTATCAGATGAAGTAGGTTACTGTCACTGCTCTCTTATCCTCTTTTAATGAAAAGGACTTTATTTTTTACTTTATTTATTTATTTTTTAAAGAGAAGGACTTTAAACCAAGTAGCTAAAGAATAAGCAAGATATTTGCAGAAGGCAGATGTGGTCTCCAAATTCCTCTAACTTTCTATAGATTATTCTTATTCTTGAGCCCCCAACTTCCCCATGATTTTCCTCCAATGGCTTCCTCAACCTGGGAAGCTTTCTTGTTTGTATTTCACATCCTCCCTATCTACCCTCATAGCTACTTTCCTGTAATTTTGAAATTCCTTTTGAATTCTACTTGCATCATTTCAAATCCCAGAACAAATGCTTCTGTCATTGTCATTTACCTCACTGAAGATATCCCCGAAATGTGGCTCAAAGGAAGGACCCCCTTGGAGAAAGGGGTTGCCCGACAAATGATTCATTCACTGCAGAGGTGGATTTTTTAAAGTGTCATTTTCATTCTGGAACGTGGGAAACTGGTTTTCCTGTCTTTTGAAGGATCACCACAAAACCAGAAACTGAAGAGCAGAGCTTATCATGCTGGAAATTTTCAATGAACACGGAAAAAATGTGATCCCAGAGGTTTGAGACCTGAGAAGAAGGTCCCATAGCTCACGCCTATCCTTCTCTTTCCCAGCTAGCCGAAGAGCTGAAGCAGCGTCTCTAACTAATGTGCAGCCGTGAAGTGACTCATGGTCAGCTGACAGAGCAGGAAGTCACCTCAAGCTTCACTGACAGACGGGAAAGTCCAGAGGAGATTGAACGTACTTTTTAAGAAAAGGAAATAAGGCACTTTGTAGCTGATGGGCTGTGTCACGAGGTTAGAAAGCCCGATTACATTTGATAGTGCCATGCAAGGCATAGCCTGGGAATGCATTGATCTGTATATAAAGTCATTACTATAATATTTGCAAGCCACACTTGTATGTTTTAGTCATTAAATACAGACCAGAGCTCTTGTCGGAAGAATGAAATCACCCAGTCTTTACTGGGCTGGATTAAATAATGAATTAATTGCTGGGGTTGGCAGGGGTGGTGGTAAGCAAAATTGTGAAGCTGGATGTTGTCCCTCTGTGTGGTTCCCTGCGTTTGGAGCTCTTCTCTTGTCTCAGGGGTCCAGAAATCTCAGGGGACCCTTTTTCTTTTGAATGAGAGGAAGCAAACTATTTCGTCAATCAACGACTCTGGAAATACGTGCAGACCTGTGGTGTGCCAAGTACTCTGCAAGGGAGTATGGAAAAACCATAGAAAATATAGGAAAAGATCTTTCAGGAGCTCTGTCTAGTTGGGGCAACAAGCTGTAAACATATTGATAGATGAGTAGCAGTGTAAGAGGTGTCTCAAGGAAGAAGATGAGGAATTACCAAATAGCAATATCAAGAGGACAGACGTGCTGTGGGCGTTAAGAGGAAGGTGAGGTCAGTGTGGACAAGGTTGGCCAGAGAAGTCTTTGTGCCAATGGTGGATGTAAACTCTACTCCACTTTAAAGCTATAAGTAAGTGCCAACGATCAAATCAGTTATCCCCAAATGGCAAAAGCCCAAGTAGATGTTTGAATAAGATGGTGGTGCAGGTATGAGAATCTGAAGATCTGGGTTCGTTCTCGTTCAGAAAGAGTATTGAACAGAGAAGCCTCCATTTTCTCATCTGTAGAATGGGTGTAATAAATGCCCTCACTACCGTCCAGACTAAGTGAAATAATGTGAATCATGGTGTAAATTATAACTCAAGTAATAAGCAAGTTATTCCTAATGATGATGATGTATTATGATTTTAGGAATATAATTTTGCATATAGAGATACTGCTTAACTTTAAGGGCTCAAGTGGCAATTTAAACATCTATACATAGGTTATAAAGAAGAGTTGGAGGTGTGGGAAGTTAACTGTGGATATGAAATCACAACATGCAGGTGACCAATGAACACATGCATAACCTTGGTTTGAGGTCTTGTTAAAAGCAGGCTGGGGTGCCTGGGTGGCTCCGTCAGTTAAGCGCCTGCCTTCAGCTCAGGTCATGATCCTGGAGTCCCAGGATCGAGCGCCACCTCAGGCTCTGTGCTCAGTGGGGAGTCTGCTTCTCCCTCTGCCCCTCACACCACTCATGCTCTCTCGCTCTTGCTCTCTCTCTCTCAAATAAATAAAAATCTTTAAAAAAAAAGGAAGGTTAAGACATTTTTAAAAAATATTATAACTAATACAGGTATTATCTTTCTACCTATATTTCCATTTTCCCCTAACAGTGAGGATAATTTGCTCACAATGTCCAAAATAAACATTACATTTTTAATCTGAACGTATAGAGATTGCACATTGCATGCTACATAGAACACAGTGTATATTGAATGAGGGAGCTTTCTGAATTTACAATGCAATCTGGTAATTGTTTCTAATTTGGGGAATGGGGAACATTTTTTTCCCTCTTCATTTTGATGGAAAAATGCTTGATGTATTTGTAGTGGGATCAAAATACACACAATATGAATCAAATGTGCATAAATAAAAAAAAATAAAGGTACATATTTCTTTGTTTTTCGGCACGAGCTCATCTTGCTCAGAGACCCTGTTTGTATTGAGAGGATGGGAATCTTTTCCTTGACAATTTCTGTTCTCTCCAGACTAACAGGGTTTCTTGGGGGTAAATACTGAGTCCATTCAAAGTTCAAACCTTCTTTCAGGACAGTTTCTCCTCTTCGAAGAATTTCCCTCTCCTCTTCTCTTGGTCTAGACTGGAGGACTGTGTGGAGGCAGAAGAGTGAGAGGAACCCCAGGTTGCCCTCTGCAGCCCCCATCCTTCTGCTGAGGAGTGGGCTCCCTGAGTTCTGCTGTTCATAGTGGGGTAGTTAGCCTCATCTTCCTTGGATATCATGTTAGTGCTCCCTGCTGATGTTCAGGGACCTGTCCCATGGCCTCCATGGGTCTATGGATTCTGCACTCTGTCCTTAGGCCTCACACCACCAGGTGGTCCCCTTGGCACCTATCTCCTCCCTTTCCCCCCAGTCCCATCCTCTCCTTGCCATCTTAGTACCACACCGCTGTGTGTGAGCCCCCCAGGACCTGGGGTGGCCCCAAGCCAACCCATTCCTTCAGGTCAAGATTGCTGGAAATCTGCAAGAACTGGCTATACTCTAAACTCACCCTGTGTTCCCAGGTTCCCCCCAAACTTCTCTAATTGTCCTTATGCTTAGGTCTGGCCTTGGCCCTTCTCCTGTACCTCTCCTCTGGCTCCTTTCTGCAGCCCAGGAAAGCTTCCGTGGGCTTTAGTGAATTAGTCCCTTCTTGGAGCTAAGAGCTTCCTGTCTCTCCCTTCAACCCCAGAAGCAGTCCTCCAACATCCAGCCCATCAGACGGCACATGTTTTCTTTTTAACCTTTTTTTTTTCTCAGCAAGGCTTGACTTTTGCAAAACAGGAGTGTTTGTTTGCAGACCTTTGTCTAACTGTAATCTTTTAAGATCCATTTTTAAACAAAGTGAAATGGTGCCTCTCATTCTCATTGAAGTCTGTCCATGGATCCAATGGGTAGTGATTTCTGGGACATTTAGGAAAAAAAGGAATTACAAGAAATTAAAAAAGATAACGACTTAACATCTCAAAATGTTATTTCTGTTACAGAAGTTTAAAGTATTTTGGTAGTTGTGACACTACTGTGAAGTGGGTGATGGTGACATCAATTTTAACAGATCGGCTTGGTCATTCATTCTGCAACTTAAATGTTCCCGGGTTATGAGTCATTCACAAAATATTTGTTCAACAGCTATTTCATTCCAGACGTGGGAGCAGTAGACCATGTTTTTACAACTGGTTGTTAAACAAGCCATAGGTAAACCACCCAACATGAAGATTAATGGGATAGGAATACAGGTAGAATTTTAGAGGCCCCAAACAGTGGAAAACCCTTGAAAAGGATTGAAGTAGGGCCTTGTCAGAACAGTGCGCCACAGCTTGAAGCCAAAGGTGAATACTCTGGGAACCAGAGAAAAGTGCCTTTCACCTTCAGGGATCAGAACAAACCTAAAAGGCTCCCGGCAGTTCGTCATATGCAATGAAGGAGCAAGTTCCAGGAGATCCAGCCGAGGAGGGAAGAGAGGAAAGCAGGGCAGGGAGGGACCCTACCTATTTTGAACCAGAAGATGTAGTAACCAGTCCAATTCAGAAAAGTATCTTTTTCTGATCACTTATTGTACTCTTAGCATTTGGGATTTTTTCCCCCCTTGCTTTTTGGTTGTTATGACTTTTGCTTGTGGGAACCTTGAAGCCACTGGTGGATAAATGTTCAAGGAGAAATGGGGGTCCCTAGACCTTCAGTTATTTCTGGGGTCAGCTGCCATTTCCGGATTCCAGGGAGATGTGGATACTGATGTGGAAAAGCCCAGCAGGTTAGGGTTCGGATGGACTGATCGTGGACACCGTCATCCTTTCTGCTTGGATGACTCGGTACAAGCAATTTTAACAAAAATCATGCATGTGCTGTGTAATGTCTATACATTTTCTTCCTTAGAAACAGCAGAGCTCTACCAGCCCATGGTTCCTGACACTCTCCTGGTAGACGTGACTAATAATGTCCTTCTGGCAAAGTGGACCCAATAATACTAAGCTAGTTGTTTCACCCACACTAGAATAGACTCGTATGGGGGAAGATATTTTTAGTTTAAAGTTTGGGGTATGGACGTCTTCGGTACTTAATTGCAAGGAATTAATCTATAGACCTGCCCCGCTCAATAAAATAGTCACTGCCATGTGTGGCTCTTTAAATTTAAACTAATTATAATTAAATTGAACTAAAGTTCAGTCATATTAGCCACAGTTTTAAGTGCTCAAAAGCCACATGTGGCCAGTGGCACATTATTATATTGGGCATTGCAAGTACAGATTTCTATCATCACAGAAAATTCTACTGAGCCAACTAGTACAGACCGTAGTGCCATAATGTGGCTGGAAGAGAACAATGGCTCAGGACATTTGCTGTGGGTGTTGCTTTTTTTTTTTTTTTTAAGGTATATGCATGTATGTATGTATTAATTAATTAATTTATTTATTTATATAGAGAGAAAGCACACAAGCCAGGGGAGGGGCAGAGGGAGAGAGGAGAGAAGCAGCCTCCCCACTGAGCGCAGAGCCCCATGCAGGCCCATGCAGGCTTGATCCCATGACTCTGAGATCAGGACTTGAGCAAAAACCAAGAGTCGGAGGCTTAACCGACTGAACCACCCAGGGGCCCCTGTTGGTGTTACTTTTTAATAACACAGTTTGGGAGTAGAACTAGAGGTGACAAGAAAAGAAAAACATCATTATCTTTCCCAGAAATGAGGCCCAATCGTTCCCTTCACCCCAACTGAAGTTTTGTGGGATGGCATTGTGAATTTGGAAACTGAAAAGGAAACTTGGAGAAATCAGCTGTGTTTAAACACTAGCATCCGTAAGTCAGCCTTCCTGATGCTTGGCTTAGCCAATGCCCACAGCCAGCGCCAGCTCCATCCTATGGTCAGTCCCACTGGGCTCAAGTCCACTTGCTCTGTTCACTAGCTGTACTATTGTGGACAAGCTTGTGTTTGACATCTCTGATCTTGAACTGCATGTCTTATAAAGGGAAAATAATTGTGCCCATCTACAAGCATTTCAGGTAGAGTCAATGAAAACATACACAAAATATTTGGCACATAGTAGGGAGACATAAAAAAAAGTTTCCAGTTGAGAGATGGATCTTACTTTAAGAATACATGTAAACATATTAGATTTTTAATCTCACTGAAACCTTAGTTATAAAAAGATCAGATCATAAACACTTTAGAAAATGTATGTAAATATTTACCAGGATCTTTGTATGTGATAGGACTTTTCAAGTTTAAAAGTACTGAGGAACAGAGAAAACTGATAATTTTTTTTTTTTTTCAAAATTCAGTGCCATATGGTGTATTTATTGCTGGCTTGAATGAGAATCGAAGAAATTCAGACAATTGAGTTTAATACCCATATATGATTATTAAGCTTGGCAAAATACAGAGATTGTTGAAACAGACATTTTAACTGAATAGGAGTTTTACAAAATTACACAGATCTTCCAAGTGATCATAAATCAGTTCTCATTACAGGTACTTAAAGCAATTAAAAAGTCACACAAATTACACTTTTAAGGTTACAGTGTTTAATGTTTACTAAGTTAAATTTCTACAACTAGCAAGATAATATAGGAGCTACTAGGACTCAGATCACATCCTAGGGAATATTTACTTGGCGATCCCAATGACACCACAAGCCAAACGACTCCCGGCGTTTCCTGTCTGTGTACTTTCTTGATTGCCACCTTAGCCCAAGTCATCTTGTTTCTCGTGGACCACCATTGTGCGGCCAATGGTGCAATGGTCTCCTAGGAGTGTGATCAGAGACTTTTCAAGGACACGGTGGCCACACCATCCTTGCCAGCAGTCACATTGCCCAGGTCTCCAACATGCCTCTCTTGATCTTTTGGCCCACCCTGTTTTTTGGATAGAGGATTAAAGTGAGGACCTGCACTGGTACAGCCTTGGGTATTATCTCCAAATTGATGGACGTGGAATCCATGCTCACCTTCAGTCAATCCTGTAATGGTTCCTGACACCACAACAGGCCCACTTCCCTTCTGCACGAAGTGGATGGTGCCCTCCACCGGGCCCTGGCCCTTCAGGACGCACACGGCCTTCATCTCCATGACTCGCGAGGCCGCGCTCCAGTCCGGGCTCCGAAGGCTGTGAGGACTCCGAAGGCAGAGGAGGACGCCACAGAAGACGCCGACGCCGAAAACTGATAAATTTGATAACATATTTTTTTTAACTTCTGTGCAACAAGCCAACTACATACACCAAATTAAAAGGCAAACTGGGGAATATATTTTCAACCAACATGATAAACAAAATGTTATTATATTTGATTTTTCAAAATAAACAGTGACAAAAAATCTATGAGAAAAACCCCAATACGAAAAAAAAAAAAAGGATGTCACGTAGCATAGAACTAGAAATAAAAATTGTCAACAAACAAAAAACATTTCAATGTTATAAATTTAAAATATGCAAATTAAAATAACCGAAGATTCTTTTTCTTCTCTTTTTTTTTGGTCGGTAAATGTAGTGATTAAAAAAATAAACAATGAATACATATCAGGAGAGACACGTGAAACAGACACTCATGCTATACTCAGAATAATAATTGTGAGATGAGGATCTAAATTTTTAGATAGCCCGGCAATGTATTTTTGTTTGGGATATTTACTAATTGCTGGTTGTCTCTTGGTCCCATGTCAAGGGCTGAGCCTAGAGAGCTCAGACCATACAGTTCCTTTCACAGCATAGAAAAGATTTCCTTTTGGCCTATTATAGTTAGACCATACGGTTCTCCTGCCTTAAGAAGAGGAGTTCCAGCCAGGGAGGGGAGGTGCCAAGTCAACGCCTTCCTGCCTAGGGGATTATGAGAAGGAAGAAGGAATAGGAAGATTATGGAAGTCTATTGTCAGGGTTCTTATTCTCTTGAACTTAGTCCATTTTTGAGGCAGGATTGTTAGGGCAGCAGTACAGTGATATGGTAGAAACTTCAGAAAGGCATAGAGGAACTGGAGAACAGGATGCCAGTAGTGAGTATGGCGCCATGACCACTTGGTCACAAGTCTTAGTGTTGCACTGCTAGATGGAATTGTCTAGGCCAGAGGGTCAAGGGGGTGGCCCTGTTTGCTGACAGCTTGGCAAAGCGATAAAGGAATGTTTTTGAGGACTAGTGCACCAGAGGCCCTTGGCTGGGGATTTAGACCAGAAACAAATGACCAGGACTTCAGGGTTAGGTTGGAGCACAATGCTTGCGGATTAGGCTGGATAGGAATATGAAGTGCTTAACACAGTGTTTGACACACAGGGCATGTTAATTATCATAATAACAAGAATAAGGTCAATTTTTGCGTGATATTAAAATGTTTATAAATAATTTTTTATCATATGAAGAAATGCCTATGTTATTACATTTTTAAAGAAAGGATGCAGATTTTGTACCTTTAATATTATATATGCACAAAAAGAACCATAAAGAAACATACCATAGTATTTATAGTGTATCTGTAAGAGGTGATGTTATATATACTTCATAAATCTGCCAATATTTATCCATTTTACTGTTGATGGACATTGGGACTGTTTTCAGTTTGGGGCTGTTCTGAATAATGCTGCTACAAATATTCATGTCCATGTCTTTTCATTTGCAAGTGCACACATTTCTGTTGGGTTTGAACCTAGAAGTAGAATATCTGAATCCTCCAGTATGTATACATTTAGCTGCTTTTGCAGTAATGCCACCCAATTTTCCACAGTGATTATATGAATTTCCACACTCACCAGCAGCTTAAGAGAGTTCCCATTGCTGTACATTTTAATGAACACTGGGTATGATCAGTGATTTTAATCTTAGTCCTTTGGGTGGGTGTGTAGTGAAATCTTAGGATGGCTAATTGCATTTCCCTGTTGACTAATGAGGTTGAGCCCCATTTCATGTGTTGACTGGCCTTTTGTGAGTGCCTGTTTGAGTCTCTCACCCATTTTCTTATGTGATATTTTACAGTCATAAAAAATGTTATTTCAACAAACAAAATGAATTAATCACATTTTGCCCTGCCCTTAATATCATTTACACAAGCAATCTGACTGAGGGGTACTATCTTAATGGGCTGTCCAAAAATGGGCCACCAACTTTAAATAGACATTGTTCTGTTTCTTTCTGAAAGTGCTTATCATTTTATCCATTGTTTATTGTTATTTATGCACCTATCTTATGTCTTCTACTAGACCATTAATTCTCAAACAATGGCAACTTTTCTGATTCCCCTTTGTACAATGCACCCAGCACTGTGCACTACACACAATAAAAGCTTTTTAGATGAACAGGAATGCATAAAGGAATGCAAAATTCTAATAATCTAATAATCTAATCTACCCTTTCCTTTCAAATGTGACCAAATTGAGGTCCAGAAACCTGAGTCCAAGGTAGCGGTAGGGCAAATACCTTGATCCCTGGTCCATCCAGGTTGTCCTTACACTACACTATGTTCAAAGAGATGAGGAGAAGATAAACAATGAACTATAGGTGTCACTGTCTCCAAATGTACACCGTAGAAGCTCCTTCAACTAGATAATTTCTAAACTTAGACTAAAACTATTCTAGACAGGACAAGTTCAAGTGTATCTGCACCAAAAGATGGCATCAACAATCATGCACAGTCAGTTGGTGCCATTGTGTTTTTCTTTCTTTGGATGGGGTCTGGTTGCCAAAATGTTTCAGGATCACTACTTACAGATGTTTGTCACTGTGACAAACACATAAGTACAGACAATACACTGAAAATGGCAAACACTGAAGGAAATTGGAAGAATTTCTGGACAGTGGGAAATATTCTAAAGGGCGGAGAGTGAATCATGCAATCTCTGAAAAATGATGTATCTGTACACACCTCAATAATCAGCAATAGAGCAAATAAGGGACTGAAATGGAGATATACAAGGTGGGTTGGGCCAAGGATAGCAGATATGATGGTCAGCCATACTCTTGAGTTCATGCCTAAGATCCAAGGCCATTTACCCCACTAAAATATAGCAAATGAAGCAAGAAGTGAAGGATCTCACAGCCATACCCGGAGCACATCCCAGCGGATAGCCTGATAACAATTCAAACCCCTTCCAGGCTTGTTTCCTGCCTCAGAGAGGAAATGGAAGATCCAGCAAGGGGTTTCCAGAGCCCACTGAAGGGGACCAGAACATGCCACCCCAAAATATGCTGCTTTGGCGTTTTGATTATTTTGAGCTGAAGGCAATTATGAAACAGCAGATGCAGGAAGTTTCTCTGCCCTCCTCTGCCCAAAAGGCATAAATTTCCCATAAATAAGGTATTCTCCTGGTACCAGAAAGAAGAGAATATTCTTATCACTGGAGACAAGAGTCAATGCTGAGATGAATCTGCACAAACAAACCTTATTAAAATAACCCTATGTTCCATTAGTTTCCCCCATATATTTCCTAGTCACTCTCCTAGAAGCCCAAGCCCCTTTCCTTCATCTAGTCCCTTTACAATTTAGTGCCGTTTGCTAAAATGGTATATAAGCTCCTGAGTCTTCTTTGGGAGTTTTCATTTCTTTCTTATAAAATCCTCCCTCATCACATTAAAATAGTAACATCAAATACATTTGTATGTATTTCTCCTGTGAATCTGTCTTTTGTCATGTAGGGGAGGAAAAATTCTCCTCTAGGCTCTTTGGATGTCTTAGGCTGGGCCTAAGAATTAAGCTGATGTAAGACAGGTTAACACATTTATGGGAGCCTTCACAAAAGAATGAAGGCCAGAGAAGAGGCCAGAGCAGGAGGCTAATATACCTTTTAGATAGAGAAACAATTGACTTGTGAAGAATTGAGGCTTGTGAAGACAAGGCAGAAGGGTTAGGCTTTGGGTACTAAGTTGTGGGGAAGTAACCAGGAAGATAAGGGCTAGTTTAACAAGGTTTGTTAATACAGACTTCTTGGCCCCAAATTCCCTGTCTCTGGCCATACACATGCTTTCCTTCCTCTTGGTATGGGGAGGGCATCTTTCATGTGGGAGTTTTATCTCCCACTTTCAGGAAGAAAAAGGAGAATCAGAGTGTCCTTTTTGTACCTGCTGTTTCTTAAGTGCCTAGAATTCAAAATAATCAATATGCCAAAGTGGCATATTTTGGGATGACATACTCTGGTTTACTTCAGTTGGTTTAATTCACAGCCTTTCCTCTGTGTAAGAGTAGAGGAAAAGTTATTCCTTCCCTACACCATATAATACCCTCTAGGAATGTGGGCTTCAAGAGGTAGAAAGGTCAGTCAGCCTACCCTTATATTAATGTCATGTCATGGTCAGTTTAGCCTTGGGATTTTCCCAAGGTTAGAAGGTTCCTGATTGGCGTCTTAGAGACTCTGCAGGTAGCTTTTGTCCTTGGCAGCCGTGTAGTGGAAAGTACTGGAGGAATCAGGATCAAAGCTCAACATTAGGCTTGTGGTGGCAGAAATAAAATAGGATCCACCAGGCTACCCAGACAAGGCATGGAGGCTAGATACACAGTAGCCTAAGGTCAATTTAGGCAAAGTCTAGACTGCGGGCTTAATAACCTCAAACTTAAGCATGGTAAAAATGTGACTGAGGTTTTCATAAATTTAACACCTGTTGGCATTTGCATAACTTCAAAATGTGGTTGCTAAGGGGATTCATAGAACACTGGGAAGATCATCAAGCGAGATACCGTTTTCCTCAATAGATCTCTATTTCAGTTGAAGTTGTTTTCTTTCAGACAAAAGATGTCTAATGCAACTGTAACATATCCAAGTATAGAGGAAGAGAGTATGTCCAATTCTAAAACAGGAAAGAAATCATTCCCACTTCTATTTGGTGGAAATACGTTAAGGAGCAAGACAATAGTAAACACCCTTTGGTCTCTTTTTACTTATAAACAATAAGCGATGAATCCACTTTTGCAACGTAACCTGTTTGTGAGTAGAACTCCCACATTGGAAATGTTTGCAAATGCTTTTCCACCTCTGATACAAAACCGGTTTCTCATAGCAGTGACCTAACTTAAGAGTAGAGAGACTGGACCTTATGATTCTTTGTCCTTCTGACAGTACCAGTGAGATAGCAGATCTTTGATACATACTTATTATTTGCTGACTACAGGAAAGGAATAGTTCTTTACGCAGCTTGGGAGGAAATGGCCACAGAACAAAGATGGCATTGGTTCTGAAGTACATTTAAAGTACAGAATGTTCAGGCAAAGGGTAAAAGTGCATTAGGTTGATTTTCAGTTCATAAATTCTCTTGCTCTGAAAGATATATATATGTTTCTTGTTAGTACAGGAAAGACACAAAGTTTTGAATGTGGCAAGAAATAACTCTTTTAAAAAAATTTTTTTTTTATTTTTCCCAGGCTTTAAGCTGAGAATTTTCCAGGATGAAGGCACTTTTGTGCTGTGATCTGCAGCTGTATAAAGTCTGAAGTGCAGTCTTTGACCAAACTCATTAATTTTTCCTCCAAAGATCCTTTAGGGGATTTAATGAGACTTCAGATTTCACTATAGATAAAGAAATACAGAACAAACTAGAGCTGCAAAAATCTTTGGTAAAGAGAACAGTTTTTATTGTGACTTGCTCTTCTCAGGCATTTCTTCAACCAAACCAGAAAAAAGAATAGGATGAAGAAATAATGAGGCCATTGTTGGCCAACACTGGTCTCTTCTTGTTTCTTAAAGAACATGATTTACAAGGCTGCAGCCCCAACTAGCAGACTATTGGTCCTCAGACATTCTATGATAGTCCAAGCCCTTCTCACATCTGTGTTCCTCTTCTCCCCCTTCCCCGTTCCCAGCCAAGCAAATGTGTGTGTGTGTGTGCATTTTCCTTACTTCGTCCACTAAAGGAGTGGTTCTCAACCTGGAGTGATTTTGCCCCTCTTCCCCCCAAATATTTGGCAATGTTTGGAGACATGTTTGACACACTGGGTGTGCTACTGGCATCTAGTGGGTAGAGGCCAGGAATGTTGCTAAACATCCTACAATGCACAGGACAGCTTCTAAACAAAGAGTTAGCACACCCTAAATTGTCAATATTCCTAAGGTTGAGAAACCCTGATCTAAAGGATCAGATATAGAGGACTCATTGGTAATGGAAGCTTTAGTTAAAGAACAGTTAGAAACTACAAGTTATTTTTGGTAATACAACACCAAGACAGTGAGGTGGGTAGATACGTGGGCTACCAGAGCCCACAATCCATACTCTGCCACTCAGCAGTAATGTGTCATTGACAGGTTACTTAACTTCTCTGAATCTCCTCCCAACCCTGAAAACATCACTACAAAGGTAGAGAGACATAAAACAATTTTATTATTGAGTAAACATTAGACCAGAATGTGATACGTCAGTTAAAGAGATTGTAAAGACAGAAAGAAATCTTACTCTCACGTAGTAAGTGGATCCAACCCATTTCATTAGGTGGATTTTGCAATTTGGAATCAGGTGACCGGTAGGACCTTCTCTTCCCAGGACAGTGAGAGATTAGGTGTTATCTTCCTTAATGACTACATTTCAAAGGGTTGGCTCCTAGTCCTTGAGGAAACATACCTGAGTTGCTAGAGACTGGCCAGAGGTTAATGTAGCCATTTAAAAGATTTGCATATGTTTGAAAAGGACAAAGAATGAAATTCTAAAAGGGGAGAGGAAGGAGAGTCTCTTTCCTTACTTTCAACAGAGGGAATTAAACCTTATTTTTAATTTTCATTTGCTCTTACACACCATGTCTACAAAAAGAGGATGGTAATAATAATACTTACTTCTTAGAGCTGTTGCAAGGGTTATATTAATTAGAACAGGTATAAAGTTGTTAATTAAACCAGGGACCATTAGACCCCCATGGCTCTAATGCTCTGGTGGCTTGTGTAAACAACTCAAACTCTAAGCCTGTAAACACCCAGGATTAGGAAACGGAAATGCCAAGGACAATCAACCACAAGCAGGCTGAAGTGTAGCCCAACTACACTTTAAGCTACAGCCAATCAAATAATGTCCTTTTTTAGGTTTCCTACATTTTTTTTTTTTTTAAGATTTTATTTATTCATTTAAGACAGAGATACAGAGAGAGAGAGAGAGCACGAGCAGGGGGAGAGGCAGAGGGAGAAGCAGGCTCCCCGCTGAGCCAGGAGCCGGAAGTGGGGCTCCATCCCAGGACCCTGGGATCATGACCCAAGCCAAAGGCAGACGCTTAACCATCTAAGCCACCCAGGCGCCCCTCCTACTTTCTTTATATAAGTCTTTCCCCTCGCTCTAGTCAGGAGCATGTTCCTAGACACTTCTGGCTTGGTGCTGCCCAGTTGGAATTAGTTTTTCTTAAATAAACTCTTAAAAATTTTGAATTATGCCCAGTTCATCTTTTAACAAGCTTTAGACCAATGTTCAGCACTCAATAAATGTTTGCTGCTTTAAGACCTCATGATAGAGAAAGACATGTATCATATGACCTCACTGATATGAGGAATTCTTAATCTCAGGAAACAAACTGAGGGTTGCTGGAGTGGGGGGTGGGGTGGGAGGGATGGGGTGACTGGGTGATGGACACTGGGGAGGGTATGTGTTCTGGTAAGCGCTGTGAATTGTGCAAGACTGTTGAATCTCAGATCTGTATCTCTGAAACAAATAATGCAATACATGTTAAGAAAGAAAAAAAGAAGAAGAAGAATGTAGCAGGAGGGGAAGAATGAAGGGGGGGAAATCGGAGGGGGAGAAGAACCATGAAAGACGATGGACTCTGAAAAACAAACTGAGGGTTCTAGAGGGGCGGGGGGTGGGAGGATGGGTTAGCCTGGTGATGGGTATTGAGGAGGGCACGTTCTGCATGGAGCACTGGGTGTTATGCACAAACAATGAATCATGGAACACTATATCTAAAACTAATGATGTAATGTATGGGGATTAACATAACAATAAAAAAATTAAAAAAAAAAAAAAGACCTCATGATAGGCAGAATTTTAAGACAGCCCTAAGATTCCCATCCCTGGTATATACTTCTGTGTAATTCCCTCTCCTTGAGCGTAGGCAGAACCTCTGAACATGAGGGCACATGTGGTGAGGTTATTGATCATTTGACTTTGAGTTAACTAAAGAGGAGATTATCCAGTGGGCCTGACTAAATCACATGGGCCCATTACAACTGGGTCTAGAAGTCAAAGACCAAAAAAAAAAAAAAATCAGAACAAGTCAAGGTGACAGAGGGCTTATGGTGGAGGCCACATGGCAAAGAACTGCAGGCAGGCTTTAGGGGCCAAGAATGGCCCTGGCAGCCAGCCAGCAAGAGAACAGAGGCCTCAGTCCTACAACCACAAGGAACTGAATTCTGCAAACAATCATGTCAACTTGGGAAAAGGACCCTGAACTGCAGAAAGAAATGCAGCTATGGGGCACCTGGGTGGCTCAATCTGTTAAGTGTCCAACTCTTGGTTTCGGCTCAGATCATGATCTCAGGGTCATGATCTCCGGGTTGTGGGATCCAGGCCTGAGTCGAGCTCCATGCTCAGCAGGGAGTCTGCTTGAGATTCTCTCTCCCTCTGCCCCTCCCCCTTCAAATAAATAAATAAATCTAAAAAAAGAAAGAAAGAAAGAAAGAAAGAAAGAAAGAAAGAAAGAAAGAAAGAAAGAAAGAAAGGAAGAAAGAAAGAAAAATAAAAAGAAAAGAAAAGAAAGAAATGCAGCCAGGCCAATCCTTTATTTCAGTTTTGTAAAACCCTGAGCAGATGACCTAGCTCAACTGGCCCTGGGCTTCTGACTTACAGAAACTGTAAAGGTAACATAATTGTTGCTTTAAGCCACTAAATTTGTGTACTTTGTTATGAGCAAAAGGAAACTAATACATGCCTCAAAAAAAAAGGTAACATTTCAATCTTATGTCACCAACTTAAATGTCAGAGGAAGGACCGGACCCAAAGAGTCAACTCTGTTACAACTATATGTAAGCAACACCTAAAGTCCGTTTTGGAGGAGGAAAACTTTTGAAAAAATGCACTAAACAAACAGACTGGGTGTGAGACCTTGGGCAAGCCCCTTCAGCTGGGTTTCCCTTCTATAAAAGGTTAGTAAGTTGAACCAGATGGTAACTAGGCTGCTCTGTTTATTGTTGTTCTTAATTCTCTCAGGATCCCAAAGAGTAAGTGCAGCAGGAATAAGGGTGGCTTGTAATAGAGACCATTTTGTGGCTTGAGCAAACTGGACTGAACATTCCAGCTCCCCTTTAACAGGTGCACTTTGGATGTTCCTGAGAGTGTAGACAGGGATTCATCCTAGGCAAGCCTTAAACATGTAGTGGGTTTGGCTCAAAAATATCTTATTTATAGATACCTCTTTTTCTTAGAAGTTTAAATCACTTGAAATATATATAATTAATCTTTGATTCATCCTTAAAGAATAAAGAGGGGCTTTACCTGAGGGTTCTGGAAAGCTGTAACAGGCCCAAGAACACATCCAGGTGCTAGCCACCTCTAAGCAGAAGTGAGACTCGTATCGTATGAAGGTCTTTGGTTTCAGTGGGGCTCCGAACCTCCTCAGGAGTGGGTTAAAATGAAGATGGCCTGATGGCCTGATCTCCACCACACATTCTGATTGGGAAGGTGATGGGATGGGCCCCAGGAATCTGTACCTTTAGTGAGTACCTACAATGATTCTGAAAGCAGGTGGTCTGTGGGCTGAACTATGAACCACTCAAGGAAGTATCACATATAGTAAATTGGAGGTTACTTGGAGCATCATAGAGCAGAATCTAACTCCTGTAGCTGAATAAAAAAAAAAAAAATCAGTGAAGAAATTATGGAAGAATGGGCAGGCTTAAGGGAAATAATGGGGTTGTTAAAGCACTCAGAGATCTGCAACAGTGGGAAGCCATCATCACCTGCAGGGCTGAAGGAGCAAGGGGAGTGCCATAGTGTCGCCAAATCCCATGAGCAATGGCGGATGATGAGGAGGGCTCCCAGCAGAGGCCATGGTTAAGGAGGAATGCAGAAAATGTTAGAGACTCTACATGGAAGCAGGATGGGCACAGTGAGGGAGGAGGTGGAACCCAACTGGAAGCCAGCCTCAAGACCCCTGAATGCATTCCTCCAAGAGCTTCAAGGGCATGGAACAGGGCAGAGAGGCAGTAAATGGATGATGGTGGTACAAGGGGCAATGAAAAATAATCATCACATTCTAAACCTCAAGGACAAGATCACAGACATGAAGAATGGTGGGACAATTCCAGGAGTGAGTAGACCAAAATGAAGCAATCACTACCACTATGAGAATCAGTTACAGGAGATGGCCCAGGCCATGTGCCTGGGACTCAGGAGGGGATGTGGAGGAAGAGAGAGTGTGAGGGGGAGGAAAGAAGATGGTATGGCTGGGCTCTGCTGCTGTTGCAGTCAGGATTGAAAACAGTGAGGATTTCATTTGAATGTACTGTAGTAGCCTTCCAGGGACATTCAGCCTGAGTAGCATCAGCCTCCAGAGTACCATCCAATGTCTTCTTTGCTAACAGCATTGCCAAAGCTCACTGCTGCCCTCTGGATAAAACAAGTCAATGTAACTAATACTCAGAGCACTCATAAACTGTCTTGTCATTATGATTAATGATGAAGCATCTATTTCCCTCACTAGATTATGACCACTATTTAACAAATTTAAAAACTCAGTGTGTGTGTGTGTGTGTGAGACTGGGCTATATATTTCAGCTCATCGTATAGCTGAGATATACTGAGAAAAAGGAATTTCTTTATCTTTTAACTAAATTGGCTCTCCTCCCAAGTCCCCACACATTGGTAAGTGGAAGAAAAGCTAACTGTTCAATCTGATTTAAATCCCCAGTAATTTAAAGAGTCCCTTAGGCTATCTGAGGTCACTATTGGATAGAGCTGCCCAGTGGCTCAGTTAGCCTGGCTTTCCCTGCACATTACAACCTAGTTGAAATGGTGGAGTCTAGGTGTAAGCGTGGAAGAGAGCATGGCTTACTGGTTCCCAATCATGTTGGTGGCGTATGGACAGGACCCTGGCCTCATGAGGTTCATGAGTTGCCCTGGAAGGAATCTGTGTATCTCCAGTGGGCAGCCATCACCCAGGTCACCCTTCAGGGCTGAAATCTGCAGCTGGAAAACTCTGGCTCTAGCAAGTCTTTTCAAGAACATTTCCTACTCACTGACTCTGCTTCTCTTCAACTCTGAAGAGCTACCAGACCCTAGGTTTCTGCTGTTTTATCTTGAGCTTCTTTTTTTTTTTTTTTTTTTAAGATTTTATTTACTTATTTGACAGAGAGAGAGAGAGTGAGAGCAGGAACACAAGCAGGGGGAGTGGGAGAGGGAGAAGCAGGCTTCCCGTGGAGCAGGGAGCCCGACGTGGGGCTCGATCCCAGGACCCTGGGATCATGACCTGAGCTGAAGGCAGACGCTTAACGACTGAGCCACCCAGGCGCCCCTTATCTTGAGCTTCTTGTCCTGGTTATCTACTTGCAGCCTTTGCTGGAGGGTCACCTTGCTTTGTCACAACAGGCCTGGCTCTCAACTCAGCATCCTGGGGGAAAAGAGAAACAAGGTAGATTCCAGATTGCCAGCTAGACCTTTCCTGTCTGCTCATGTCCTTCCACCCTCTTAGATACCTAGATGACCATGACGTGTTGGCATAGGTCTCCTGTACTATAAACTTCTCCCAAAGATCTAAATGGGCATGTTGGGCAGCTCCTTCCCTTGAATGATCCCTTCAATTTACCTAAAATGTATACAGTCAATCTTCATTTTTTGCTGTTTTTGTATTTGTGGATGTGCCTAATTACTAAAATTTGTCTTAACCCTCAAATCAGCACTCTTACGCTTTCATGGCCATGTGCAAAGGGGTGAAAAATTTGACTTGCCTGTTTTACATGTTTCCAGATGAGGTAAAAAAAGGTGACACTCTGCCTTCTCATTTCAGCATTCACACTGTAAATGAGTATTCTTTTTTTTTTTAAGATTTTATTTATTTATTTAAGAGAAAGAGAGACTGTGAGCAGGGCAGAGGGAGAGGGAGAGAGAATCCCAAGCAGACTCCCTCCTAAGCACAGAGCCAGACACAGGGCTCCATCTCATGATCCTGAGATCATGGCCCGAGTGGAAATCAAGAGTCAGACATTCAGCTGACTGAGCCATGCAGGTGCCCCTCAACAAGTATTCTTTACATGATTTATTTAGTGCCCAACTTTTCATATTTTTGCGCTTTGTTTTGGTGATTTTGATTTTTAAATGGCCCCTAAGTGTAGTGCTACAGTGCTGTGTAGTACTCCTAGGAGCCAGAAGGACCAAAGTGCCTTGTAGAGAAACTACATGTGATATAGGCTGAATGTTTGTGTCTTCCACAAGTTACATGTTGAAGCTCTAACTTCCAGTATAGCTGTATTTGAAGATGGGACATCTAAGAAGGTAATCAAGGTCAAATGAGGTCTTCTGGGTGGGCCCTAACAAATGTTATAAGAAGAGATGGGAGCTCTCTGTCACGGCACTCAGAAGAAAGGCTAGGTGAAGGCAAAGTGGCCATCTAAAAGCCAGGAAGAAAGCTCTCACTAGAAACCTACCATAACGTAGGGCTTAGACTTCCCAGCCCCCAGAACTGTGGGAGGGAAATTATATTTCTGTTGTTTCAGCTATTCAGTCCGTGATATTTTTTTATAGCAGCCTGAGCAGACTAAGACATGTGTTGGATTAGCTTACTTCAGGCATGTTTTATAGAACTATTGTCTTTGAGTTCAATGTTAACGAGTCAACGGTATCTATTAAATAAAGTGTTTTTAAACAGATAGATACACACAAAACAGGGTTATATATTGATTGTTTAATGAATTAAAAACTTCTGCTCTGTGAAAGATGCTGTCAAGAGAATAAGAAGATAAGCTACAAAGTGGGAGAAATTTTGCAAAAGACACATGTGATAAAGGACCATTATCCAAAATACATAAAAAAAAAAAAAAAAACTTTTAAAACTCGACAACAAGAAAATGAACAGCCTTATTTAAAAATGGACAAAAGACCCGGACACCTCAGCAAAGAAAATATATAGAGGGCAAATAAGCATGGGAAAAGATACTCTACATCATATGTCATTAAGGAAATACAAACTAAAACAACAATGAGATACTACCACATGCCTATTGGAATGGCCCAAATATAGAACAGTGACACCACCAAAAGCTGGTGGGGATGTGGAGCAATAGGACCTGCCATTCACTGCTGGTAGAAATACCACATGGTGTCTTCACTGTGGAAGACAGCTTGGCAGTTTCTTACAAAGCTAAACATATTCTTACAATGTGATCTAGTGGTTACACGCCTTAGCATTTTCTCAAATGAGTTGAAAACTTACAGCCACACAAAAACCTGCACAATGGACATTTATAGCAGCTTTATTCATAATTACCAAAGCTTGGAAGCAATCAAGATGTCCTTCAGTAGGTGAATAGATAAATAAACTGTATATTCATCTGCTCCAGCTGCTGTAACAAAATACCACAGGCTGGATGGCTTACACAACAGAATTGGTTTTTTTTTCACAGATCTGGAGGCTGGAAGTCCAAGATCAAAGTGCTGGAAAATTTGCTTACTGGTGAGAGATTTCTTCCTGGCTTGCAGATGGCTACCTTCTCGTTTTGTCTTCACATGGCCCTTCTGTGTGAGCATGGCTCTCCTTCCTATAAGGATGCCAGCCCTATCGATTAGGGCCCCACCTTTATGACCTCATGGCCTTGTTTAGCCTTAATTACCTTTGTAAAGGCTTGTCTCCAAATACAGTCACACTATGGGTTAGAGGTTTAGCATATGAACGTTAGGGAGGGACATAATTCAGTCTGTTACACTGAGGGATACCCAGACAGTGGAATATTATTCAGCATTAAAAAGAAATATGCTATAAGCCATGAAAAGATATGATGGAGGGGGACCTGAAATGTCTATGACAAAGAAGCCCGTCTGAAAAGGTTATATACTGTATGATTCCAACTATGTGACCTTCTGGAACAGGCAAAACTATGAAGACAGTGAAAGATTAGTAGTTGCCAGGGGGTGGGGAAGGGGAGGGATGAATAAGTGGAACACAGGAGATTTTTAGGCAATGAAAGTGTTCTGTATGATATTATAATGATGGATAGGTGTCATTGTTTGTCAAAACCCATAGAATGTACAATACCCGGGGTGAAGTCTAATAGAAACTCTGGACTTTGGATGATTCTGATGTGTCAGTATAGGTTCCTCAACTGTAACAAGTGGTGGGGACTCCACTCTAGGGGAGACTGTACTCTGGTGGGGACTGGTCCTATTCTAGAAGACAGTGAATATGTAGGGGCAGGAGGAATATGGGAGCATTCTGTGCTTTCTGCTCAATTTTGCTGTACACCTAAAACTGCTCTAAAAAAAACACCTTATTTAAAAGGAAAAAAGATGTGTCCAGAGGCTCACAGAAACCTAACCATTTATGTCCCCAAGGAACAGTCGTCCAGTATTTGCTAATTCAGTGTTTGTGGTGACTTTATAGACCAGAACTACAATGAGTGAGGAGAATTGACTAGACACAGGCCCACTCAAGGCCCAAAGCCAGGAGGAGCAAATAGGACACTCATCTGGCTATCGACCTCTCACACTTTCCTTCCTCCTTTTCTTCTTCCCACTTCTCTGGGGTCAGAGACAGACCCCCCTCCCCACCACACAAACTGGCCTTCACTAACCAACTTCCTGTTTTTGAAGTACCTTACATAAAGCTCTGGGATCTAGCTGGCCAGGAAGACTCATTGCTAGGTGATAGGGTAAAAGACGTGGGGACAATCTTTTCTCAAAATGTTAGGCAAGTCTATAAAGCTAGTGTTACACGGCAAACCCCTACTATGGAATGCTGGAAGGTGATTATTATCTTCGCTCTCTTTGAATTCCTTCTCGACCCATCTCCCTAATCTCCTGACCCTCCCCACTGCCTTCCTCACCTCACCTCTGGATATTCCAGGCTGATGAGGAAAAGAACGAATCTACTGGCAAGGCAAAAAGAGCAAAGTTCATTAATTATTTGTGACAAGCCATCCCCCTTTTCTCCGAAAGCATTGTAGGACAGAGTTCTGCACCTTGAATATGATAGGTGTTCAGTCAGAGGCAGCCCCTGAGTCGGAAGCTATCAGGTAAGAACTACCACGTGGTTGCCACACCTTCTAACTGCAGGTGTTGATTTATATCTTTTCCCCTTCCTTCTTCCTCCTTTGTGACACCCTAGTGATCCCGTAACCAATATCCCCTTAAGGATAACCCTCCCCCCCCCAGTGCCCAATCATCTTGGCAACACCTTTTCTCTTATTCTCAGTCACTGCCTCCTCCCATGAGCTACCAGCTCTCAAGGAACCATACAGTTTTAAGGTGTTCATCAAATGTCTTCACATACTTCCTTTCATAATGGAGGAGGCATTTCGGTAAATACCGCTAACAACTTGAAATGAGACTGCACTTGATGAGTTAAATTAAGGAATCAGCACACCAGGCCAATACAGCCATAGAAGTAACTCTGTTGAATGCCTATTGATAAACTTAAGGGAAAGTAGTCACATAAACTAAAAAGAAATGTCAATCAGAAAAGGCATTAATTAGGGACGCCTGGGTGGCTCAGTCAGTTAAGCGTCTGCCTTCGGCTCAGGTCATGATCCCAGGGTCCTGGGATCGAGTCCCACATCGGGCTCCTCAGCAAGGAGCCTGCTTCTCCCTCTGCCTGCCTCTGTCTCTCTCTTTCTGATAAATAAATAAAATCTTTAAAAAAAAAAAAAGGGCATTAATTAGCATGGACACAGAGAAAAAGGAGACTCACAAAGGTATGTATCCCAGAAGAATGTACTCTATCAGTGACTATGTATTTGGTCTGCCTGGCAAGGCTATACGTCTATCTCTAATATGGAGGTGGATAAAACAGGTCACAGAATCCAATGCCATTGTGCTCCCATTACCTTGGTTTTTACCCATGCTCACTAGTTTGGTGCTAATATGGGTTGATCAAAAAGGAAAGGGGGGCTACTCAGGCCACCATGAACGTAAAATTCTAAATTAGTGTTCTAGCTTTATACATCCTATCTTTCAGGCTTTGCTTAAATGAGTCAGCATCTCAAGTCTAGCCAACCCTGGGACACTTACAAGATCATTTCTGCACCGACAAGATTATGAACCAGATTGGGGGAAGTGGTGAGTTCTCCAAGGTAAATGCTGATTTGTGGGGTCTGTCTGGGAGAGGACAGTTTCTACATCACTCTAAAGCTTCTCTACCCTACTAAAGCCTGTTGGGGCTAAACAACAATTCTTGGGTAATGCAAGAATGATATTTCCTTTGCTGGATGATTATAGTGCTTCTCGCTGCTGGTTGGAAATACCCTGGGGGCCTTGTTATCCCACAATGCTGGATACTTCTGCTTCTGGTGAGACAAATGTTTGTAAAACATTGAGTAAATTCATTAAAAATTTACCAATACTTTTACAACTTCAGGCAAAAAGTTTCTGGGAAGTTTGGGTTTAAGAGGAACTTCTACCCCATTGCCACCCCTCCCACCCAGTTTCCCTGTCTAGATCACAATGGGGGCTGCAGGCACATTGGTAATGTGGGATTTCTTTTCTAAGTTTTGTTGTTATTGCCTCGTACCAAACAGAGGTGGCATTAGTCAAAGAAGTGGGTTGAAGCTGTTTCACTTTGAGAGTTAACTGCAGCTACCATTTCTACTGTCAAATTATATCTATGAATGAGCTTAAATTATGCCCGAGATCTTGGTTGTCTGCTTTGGCTATTTTCTAACAACTTCTCTTCATTTCTGGACAGGTACTGGTGCCCTGCCTGGGTGCCCCCCTGCCCCCCGCCTTTGGCACCATGAGAACACTTGTACAGAAAGCAGTCTGTTTTCATTCCTGAAGAACAGTGCATAATAGCATAGTAACAGCAAAAGTTAACCACTTGTATTTTAAATAGGATTTGGTTTGGAATGTGATCCTAGCTCTATAACAAGCTATCAATCCTGTGCATTCTTCATTTATTATATGACTCTAGTCAGACTTATTCTTAATAAGGTGGCTCTGGTTGTGACCTTCAACCATCTCTCCAGAGATTTTAGCTGGTGTCTTTCTTGTTTTATACTAGAACTCAGGACCTTATTATTTGGATTTTTTTCTAAGATCTAGACAATCCAATCCCATGAAAATTGTGAAAATCATTGGGAAAAGCTATGTGGTATCTACCTCTCAACTGGCTGTCAGCTCTTGTACCTTTATAAACAAAAAGTAGCATTTTCAACAACATTGTATGACAATTCCTAGGTAGGAAATTTGACATGGTTGGGAACTATTTTAATAATGGTTGTTTGATGTACTCAACCACATATTTACATGGGTCAATATCAGTGTCCGGTTAGTTAAGAAGTTTTGCCTTATCATTCTCTTTGTTACCTAAGTGGGGAGTTGGCACATGGAGCAACTTATTTTATTTTTGGGCTGGTTCTTTGTTCTTTTTGTTCTTGCTGCCAGTATCCCTACTTCAGATTTTGAGGAGATCTGAAAGATCTGCCAGTTATCTGTGCTTCCAAAGATGGGGATTAGAGTGGAGTTCCCTTCCCCTCTCTACCCATTCCCAGTTCCCATCAGTTACCTCAGCACTAAATCAGATCTTACCATCAGGGTAATGTTAGAGGACTCTTACTAGAAAATAGTGGTGATATCGATGCATATCTTATTTTTAAGAAAATTTTTAACATCATTAGGGAACATGTGGCTGACAATAACCCTATTATGTTAGGTTCACAGTTGCTGTCACCTGCAATGCCATTAATGTTTAATCTGATAATTTTCCAAGGCAAAGAGACTCTTCTGTAAGGTACCTAATGTACTATGCAGAGAGGGGAAATCTTTCCTGCTTTATGAAATAAACATATTTATTTATTCTTATTTTATTTAGTTATAAAAGTTATTTCTACAGTCTTCATGGAAATTTATGTTTATGAGAGAGAGCACCTACTTAATTAGCTTATAAATCATTTCAAATCTAAGGTTTCATATCAAATGCCTCCTAAAGATTAAGTAATTTTATGCTTGATTTATTTAAAAAATAAAACTTTATTTTAGGCAACACAAGGAATTTTTAGAAGATGTAAATATTTTCAGAACATGTAATATTTTCATCCAAGGTTTTCAGTTGTTCTGACAAATGAAACAACTTACATGTTTCTAAGCTGAAGACTTACCCAACAGTTTAAGAAAGCAAAACAGTACAAGATACCTTTTTTGACAGATTTAAAAGCTTATTTCTGACTTTTGGTTCAGTTCAGAACTTGATTAACATCTTCTGGCCAGCATTTCAAGGAGCAAACTAAATTCTGTTGCAATGAAAGAAAATGAAATTGAGTTTCATATTAAACTTTAGACCTTTGAGTTTTTTGACGGAATGTGGAGTCTAAGAATGAACAGGTCATTTGTGTGCCTCTATGTCCAGTCTCAAGAAGAACATGTGGGAGGGAATTGGAAATGATTAAAATGGACTCAGTTTTGATTGGTGAATCAGAGGTCTCAGAAGTCAAGTTCAGATCCCCAGTTGAAAGCCACAGACTGGCAGAGACAGAAGCCTCTCAGTCCAGGTCTCTGTATTGTTCATCTGGTTGCGAGATGGGCACGTTGCCCACCTTTGACTCAGCCTCAGGCAGGGAGGCTAGTGCTTCTCATATGATACAATGCTATCCCAAAACCTGAAACGTGGGGGAAAAAATCAATTCATGTCAGCTTGTTTGGTTTGGGGAACCATTATTGAATGTTTAGTACTAGGCATGATATCATACTTCAATGATAAAATTCTGTGGCTCAAAGGAGTAGCTATAGTCTATCCTCATATAGCATTTAATAGCTATGTAAGTGGCAGTTTAAGAAGACAAGATATTCTGTGATTTCTGCCACGTTCCAGGGTGTGTAACATCTAGCAAGATGTAGCCCATGTGAATCCAACCTTGAATTATCACACACAACCACTTAAAAGAAGTAGCTTGTGAAGAAGGTGTTTAAGGAAGTTTCTGGGTAGTTCCTGGGTTTTACAAATGGTTCTACATGGAAGAATGAACAGAAGCAAAACAGAAAGGACACTGATGAGGCAGAGCCCAGGACAGTTTCCACTGCCTGCACGTGCCTGCAGCAGCAGAGAGGATGAACCAACTTCTAGTTGGAGAAGCCCAGCCCTGGTCACTGCCTTTGGCAGGGACCCTGCCAGGAAGAATCTGCTTCTTGGCATTGGTTTGCTGGGCAAGAGGTTTAGGCCCAGGAGAGATGACTGGAGAAATGCAATAAAGTCTGTTATCCTTTGCCATGGGGCCAATACACAGAGAAAACAGGAAAACAGGGCTGTCTTTCTAAGTAGGAAACTGTTTGGGCACCATCTGGGACAGTTTTTGTGGTCCTGCTGCTCTCCATTCTGGTGGCAGCCCTACGTTCTCTCAGGCCGCAGGCTGTGGAGGAACTGCCAGACACATAACTAGTTCAAACTGGGTCTGAATTCCCCCAGGAAGTACAGCCCTGAATGTGTGTGTATGTGTGTGTTGGGGCGGGGTGGGGAGGAGGCAGTCATCACCCATCAGTATGCCTGAAAGTCCTAGTTCCTGGGGGGGGGGGGGGGGGGGGGGAAACACCAAGAATAAGGTGGCTTATTGTTTGGGAACTTAGAGAAATTCTCACTTTGTAGTAAAGCATTAGGTTGTAAATTATGTACAATTTGGAAAAATGTGCTTTCCTGCAGCTCTATATTGGTAGAGTCATTTAATGCAGAGGAGAACACAGAACGATGCATTTTTCTTATTGTTGACTGAATTTCTGTGTTGTAAATATGTATATAATGCTGGAAAATAAGAATTAGAAGAGTAAGTGAAAGTGAAGGAGGGGGTGCTTCCTTTGGGGCAGAATGGTGGGAGGCAGGAAAATGAACCATCCACCTTCTACCACCATCACTACCACTATCACCACACACACACACAAATATGAACACAAATATGCATCATTGTCAAAGTGTCCACTTCCCCTATACCACTATCAATACTCTTGGTTCACAAGAACCCAAAATTACGTGAACATGTCCTTCAAACTTACAGTTAATATTCCTAATGATTATTCATTTTATTTGCCATAAAATTCACATATGTTAAATTCAATGAGTTTTGACAAATATAGACTCCCAAGTAACCACCATATGAAGATACAGACCATTTCTATCACCCTAAGAATTTTTCTATGCTCTTTTGCAGTCAGTCTCTCCACCTCACTCCAGGTACCAGGCAACCATTGATCTACTTTCTGTTCATATAAATCAGATTTGCCTGTTCTAGATTTTCAAATAATGGATTTATAGCATGATTATTATAGCATAATGGAATTTCATATAAATGGAATTATAGCATGATGCTTTCAAAAATGTTAAGATCCATGTTGTTACCTTAATGAGTAGTTTATTCCTTTTTATTGCAAAGTAATACTCCATTAAACGGATATACCACAATTTATTTACCCATTTGCCTCTTGATGAACATTTGTGTTGCTTTCAGTTTGGGGATATTGTGAACGAAGCTTATATGAATATTAATGTACCAGTGTTGTGTGGACATACATTTTCATTTCTTTTGATAAATACATAATAATAATATTCCATTTTCTATTGCATTAATTTCTACTCTTTTATGATTTCACTCCTTCTAATTACTTTGGGTTCAAGTCACTCTTCATTTTCTAGCTCATAAGGTAAAAATCTAGAAATTTGAACTTGAGAATTTTCTTATTTTCTACACCCCTCAGCTTTATTGAGGTATTATTGATACATAACATTGCAAGTTTAAGGTGTACAATGTGATGATTCAATACATGCATATATTGCAAGAATTTTCTTATTTTCTAATGTAAGCAAATAAAACCACAACTTTCCCTTTGGGGACCACTGTGACTTTACCTCATAAATTTTGATACACAGGCAGTTTTTACATGGTAGTGAAGGACCATAAAAATGATCATGCAAACTTACATCCTGCAAAGTGATCTTAATAATCAATGGGAAAATTACAATTGTTCTGTGATCCTTAAGATTTTTGTTATGATATTAAATGTATAAGAAAATGAAAAAAATGATGAAACTAATATTTATTTAGTACACTGTAATTTAAAACATTAGAAGCATTAAAGTGTTTATAATGAAACACTGAGAATTAAAGTGTTTTCCTCCCTTATAAAAAACTTAGGAAATGGATACAGAGTTTCAATTTGGGAAATGAAAAAGTTCTGGAGATGGATGATGGTGAAGTTTGCACAATGCCACTGAACTGTGCACTTCAAAATATTAAATGATAAATTTCATATTATGTATATATTACCACAACTGAAAAAAAGATCAAAAGATTTTGAACAGTGCTTGCTACCTCCTTGTATAATTTATGATGAGGAGTGATCACTGTTTCTATGCCTCTGTGAATTTTCATATTCAGAACTTCCTAAGTTTGAATCAGCTTCCAACATTTTATCTTTTGCACATATGAAATATTCAAGAGTCCTTTAATATAAGTTTTTGCCAGTGTCACTTTCTCTGGGACATCTTTATCCTTTTCATTACAAGCACTTTCCTCATTTATGTCACTTTTACTACATTCCCCTGACTATAAATCTAGACTCTCTCAAAAAGCAGAAATATTAAGATTTCCACATTAGCTATTTCTTCTTTAATTCCATTTGTATTTGATTCAAATTGTCCTTCCAACATGATCACGTTTTGCTTGTTTGATGTACTTTCATCTCTGTTGGCCAGTTCCTTCTTTGGGTCACCTATTTTTGTAAAATGTCATGTGGTTTATCAGTGGGAGACAAGAAGGAAACAGCTTTACTATATGTGTGTGAACTGAATAATAGAGGAACAGCAACAAATCACCAAAGAATTTTGGAAGAAGTGATGTGATTGGCCACTGACCATGATGACTATTTGTTATTTGCATAGTGATTCATGGACTGACAAGTTAACAATGAAGTCTGTAGAATTGCTTACAGTAATATACTGTGGTAACTGGAATTTGAACCATGTTGATGGGAGACTTATATTTATGGTAGCTGAAATCTGTGCATATTAGAAACTGTGCAAAGCAAGGATTGCCTGTACTGTGTTCTTTATTTGTGATTTCTTTTTGACCCATGAGTTATTCAAAAGTGTGTTTAATTTCCAAATATTTGGAGTTCCCAGATTTCATTTTATATTGCTTTTTATTTTAATTCCATTTTGAGCAGAGGACATAGGCTGTATAATTTAAGTCCTTTTAAATGTATTGAGATTTGTGTTATTGCCTAGCATATGGTCCATATTAGCTAATGTTCCATGTGCACTTGAAAAAAAGGTTTATTCTACTTTTACTGAGTGTAACATTCTATTAAGTCAAGTTGGATTATGGCATTGTTAGGGTTTCTAGAACTTTAATGTTTTCTTTTGACTTTTTCTATCAAGTACTGAGAGAGGAGTATTGAAATATTCAAGTAGAATTGTGGATTTGAATATTTCTCTTCTCAGTCCATCAGTTTTTCTTTCATATATTTTGAAGTTCTGTTATTAAGAGCTTGATGATTGACCCTATTATTGTTATAAAATGACCTTCTTCATCCCTGATAATATTTCTTTTCCTGAAGTCTATTTATCTGACATTAATATAGTTACTCTAGTTTTATTGTGATTAGCATTGACATAGTATAATTTTTTCCATCCTTTTACTTTTACTCTATCTTTGCCTTTATATTTAAGGGTATTTACTGTAGTAGCTTATAGTGGGTCTTGCTTTTCATTTAGTCTGGCAATCTCTGCCTTTTAATGGGAGTGTATATAAATGTAAAATATAAAATCCAAATGCAAGTTGGAGACTCTTTATATTTAGTGTAATTATTGAAACCCTCATTGCATTTATATTTTCCTTTAAATATGTGAGTGTATTTAAAGAGCTGTTTTAAAATTCTTATTTGCTAATTTCACTATCTGTGCTGGCTCTGTTTCTTTTGACTTATTTTCCTCCTGGGTATAGGTTTTGTTGCTTTATTTTGCATATCTAATGACTTTTCATTAAATGCTACATGTTATCAATGTTGTGTTGCTGAGAATTTAGATTTTGTTGTCTTCCTTTAAAGAATGTTGAATATTATTTAGCAGACAATTAAGTTACTTGTCATCAACTTGATTTTGGAGACTCATCGTTGAGTTTTGTTAGGAAGTATCTAAAATAATTTTTACTCTAGAGGTAATTCAGCCTTCCTCCTAAGATATGACCCTTCTGTGGTCTCTACTGAATGCACTGGGTATTGAATGAAGCCTCTTCACTCTAGCTGGTAGGAACTCAACTTTCTCCCAGATCTGTATTAGCTGAGGAAATTGTTCAGCTTATAGTAATTCAGGTAGCTGTTCTAATGTTAATCCAACCTACCAGGCACAGATTAGTATTCAGACAAGGGGTGTTAGTATTCAGGTCTAAGGGCATTCTTGAAGCTCTTATTTAACTTCTTCCTCTCTGGAACTTTGCCCTACAAATGACAGGTACCTCAGTCTTCCCAATCTCCTACATTGCTCTCCTCTACTCAGAGAGACCACGGCCTAAACTGCCCCCTTCCTATGGTTCAGAAATTGCTTCCATCCAAAAATTTGGAACAATCAGAGGGTCACCTTGTTTGTTTTCTTGCTCTCAATGGCATCTAATATTTACAGGATTAAGTTCCAGTTCCTTTACATAGTGGCATCTGTTCTGTATAGATAAATGTTTTTGTGATTTGTCCCCCATAACTGACCACCTGGACCTGCACATACACAGATAGGCTAAAGAATGTTTTTTGTGGGGCGCCTGGGGGGCTCAGTCGGTTAAGCATCTGCCTTTGGCTCAGGTCATGATCCCAGGGTCCTGGGATCAAACCCCACATCAGGCTCCCTGCTCAGCAGGGAGCCTGCTTCTCCCTCCCCCACTCCCCCTTCCTTGTGTTCCCTCTCTCGCTTTGTCTCTCTCTGTCAAATAAATAAATAAATAAAATCTTAAAAAAAAAAAAGATTTTTTTTTTTTTTTTTTGTAAGACTTGTGCTGTGTGAATAACTTTGGGAGTCTAATTGTTTAAAATATATTATCTGGCCTCCAGGTCAGAGCTGGCCCTCCTGTTCTGGACGCCAAGAGCTACAAATCTTGTCTTACATCCCCTCCTGCTCCAGGCTGGGCTGGCCCCCTGGAATGGAATCCAGGAGGGGAGGCCAGACACACATAGCCCAGGCTCCTTGAAAATATAGAAACATGGTAACATGGAAATCCAGTTTGCTCCAAACTGCACATAGGCAAACAGATGTTCAATTTCAAATCCTATTATTTGCCCTATAAATATGGCCATTGTGGGGATGGCCAGTTGGAAGTCTCACCTGAGGGGAGAACGCTCTGCCCATGCCTCTCAATCAAGACTCCAGCCTGGCTGTTTCCACAGGGCTTCCCCAGCTGATGAGATTGGACATTGTAAATACCCGATTTGATGTAACTTTGCCTTGTTCTCATTTATTGCCTACTATTACCTTCATCTATGTGTAGATTCCTTTCCTTTTCTGTTTCTATTAGGTTTCTATAATAATAATAATAAAGTTTTCTTTCCTTTTCAAAACTGAAACACGGCTGTTGTGAATCTTTTGTGCAGAACAGCATCTTAATTAGATTTCTTTTCCTACTTAGTATTTCAAGTTTTTCCTCAGGATCCTTTATGTTATGAAGACCTAGCCTCAAGGAAGAAGAGAACATAAACAGCTGGAATAAAAAAACTTTGCTCAGCATTGAGCTCAGATGCTAAACTTGATTAGAAGACAAGTCTTAGAAATCAGGCTTTTAAGAGACAGAGTTTTCTGAGAAATCCCACAGTTTTCATTCTACTTGTCAAGAAACTAAACTTAGAGGGTTAACTACAAAGTAGATCACAGATCTGGGAAAAATGTGGGATAGGAGGAAGTTCCCTCCTCACGGTAGAAGGAAAGCCCTAATGAGGTTGGGCTGGGGGATAATGGGGAGAAGGCCAGAAAAGAGGAGGATCCTTTGGCTTCTGCATCACAGTCAGAACCTGGGATGGAAGTAGGGGTAGGGAAATGCAGAGAGTTGTGAGGGAACGTGAGAATGTTCTAGAACCCTGTTTTCCTAGGGATAGCTAGAGAAACTGCAGACCTTCCAGAGAAGCAGGTAGTGAGACTGGTATCTAACCTGCATGACTGGGTGACTGAAGGAAGGGCTGAGGAAAGTGGACCTCATAACAGCCTCACTGAGCTCTGCACACTTGGGTGAGGTCAGAGCACAGTACCCACATTCCAAGGTAGAAGAGTGTGAGATCACTGACAGGGTCAGCTGCTAGAGTCTGGTAATGCCTAGGAGATCAGACCCCAATACCTTCCTAGATCTTGGCACCCTGTGACCAGGCAGGTTACATTGCAACAGCAACAGAGGCTACCAGTAGAGAGGTCTACATCTGGAGAGGATGCAGGTCAGTCAGCTGTGAGTGGGAGACCAGAGAGCCACCTTCCCTAATACAAGACACACATGATCCTGTCTCTCCCCACAAAGTTAGAAAAGAGCACGTGAAGAGGGATGTGGGGAAGTAATCAGGTATTAACTCTAAGAGGATTATGTTTGAGCTGGACAATGACTGAGGTAAAATATGTGAATTTGGATGAAAAAAATCTTGCATTGAGCTGAGTACTGTAGAAAAGGAAAGACTTCATCTCCCCCCTCTTAGGTTTGTATCTCATCCTGTAAATTAAACTGACAAAAGACACTACCAGAAGAAAAGCAAGAAAATTTTACTTGATGCTAGTATTTTTATGTGACATAGGAGACTTCATAGAAGATAAATGAAGACCCACAGAAATAATTAGACCCAAGAGCTTACATACCACTTTAACAAAGAACAATAAAGTGTGGAGATGTGACAATGGAAAGGGAAAAAGGTTTGGGTCTCTAGAGGTCATAAATTATGAGGAAACTATTGGACGATAAGGGTTATTTTAGTAAGGTTTATTTGCACAACCTCATCTTGGCATTGACTCCCCATCTCCAGTCACTAGAATGTCCTTCTCTTCCTGGTACAACAAGGGTCCTGTTTTTGCAGGAAATATATACTTCGTTTTTAGACAGACAGGGGAGGTCAGAGAGACCTTCCTGCATCTGCTGTCTCTAAGTTGCCTTCAGCTCAAAATAATCAATATGCCAAAGTGGGATATTTTGGGGTGGCATATTCTGATCCACTTCAGATACATTGAATAGTATAGAACAAAGTCTCTGCTCCAAGTAAAGTGTGAGGTTTACAGCAACGTTGAGTCAATTTTAGAAATAAAATCAGTTATGTTTCTGCATGTATTTGTCTTGTAACTGCTTAATTTTTACCTACTAGAAAGGATAAAAATAAAATAAGGAAAGCATTCCTTATGATGTAGTCCCTCTTACCACCTGTCCTTTAGACTCCAATATCACTAAACTGCCATCTATCACTATCTTTCACCAATGTCACCACTCTGTGATTCATGTCTGCAAACTCCAGTAGCAAGCAGTTCTTTAAAGGCTGGGAACAAATCTCATTCACCCTTGCATTCCCAGAACCTAGCACAATGTATGTCAGGTGGTAGGTCTCAATAAACATTACATGGATGTCTGGATTAAAAACATCCCAACACTCATGGCCAAGCCACAGTGAGAAAAAACAAGAGATGGCTATGTGATTGAAAAGGTCTAAATACCTTCCTCTGAAAGCTTGTCCTAGGACCTGAGATTCTTCCACCAGAGACTCTGCTTTGAGTTACAAATTCCTTACTACTCATTATTCCATTGTTAGGCATTAGCACCTTATCACAAATAAATTCAGCTGAGTGGGGGTAGAGAACAGGGTTCTAGAGGAAGGAAATAAAGAAAAAGGGGCTCTATGGGGTACTGTAGGGAAGGCAGTTCCCCTGGAGCAGCCAGGGTGAGGCTTCTTAGGGAAGCTTAAGCTGCTGGTGAGGAGTAGGGGGCAGGAATGGCTTCATGGACATGTGACCAATACATCTGCACAGGACCCCACACTTAAGAGGGCCCGTCTTGGTTTAATGCTTTGCTGTTGCCATCTTGAAATATTTAATAATTTTTGAACAAAGGACACTGCATTTTCATTTTGCACTGGACCCCTTAAATTATGTATTTGGGTCTGGTTGAGGGATGCCAAATGAAAGGAAAGGGCACAGAGAGAGAAGACAAGAAGAGGCACAAAAAGAGTTATTCCACCTTCATGGTTGTGCATAAGGTCAAGCTACAAACCAGCAGGATGGCCAGGAGGACTGAAGCAGCAAAGAAACCGGAGTGGCCACCAACTAGTGTTTCATGTATCTCATAATTAGAGGTGGGCTTTTCAACCATCAGAGCCCGTGGGATTCTCTCACCTGCTTCATATACTCCTGGGTTTTCAGCCTCCTTTTCTGTGGTGGCACTTCAGTAACACCTCCTGGGTTATGTCAGTGATCACTCAGGCTTCCTTCCTTTGAAGGACACCTAAGCGTTGGATTTCCTTTGCTAATGTCATATCAGTGACCTAAGTGATACTCCAGGAGGTAGCCAGACACAAAGATCATCAAGGCTGATCTGTACATGAAGAAAGAGTGGCCAGGAGAGGTGCTGGAGATCATATAATAAATTAATCATTAAATTGGACATCTTCATCTTTTTTTTTAATAATCAGTGGTTACAATCATTAATATCATATCTGAAAACCTATAAGATACCCTCCTGGTTGACACACTATAGTTAGGAGTGTCCCCCAATCCCTTTTGCATAATTTGAAACAAAAGATGACAATCTGCTTTATCTAATGCATTTCCTCAGTGAATTCATCATTAGCATTGTCATCTTCCTTTCCAGATAAGAGTTCTTCACGTACAACTAGTCAAATATTTATGTCTCTACATGTGTTTTTTTTCTTTAGTGCAAACTGGACCGAAAACTGATTAAACACTTTGTTCTTCATCTATAACTATAATAAGACTAAAAATTGACAAGCACTGCACGAAGGAAAGTCCCCTCTTTGTCATTTTTATGAATATCTTTATAAGCATTTAATATATTTGGCTCTGTGCTAGACTTAAAGCAAATCTGAAGATAATCCTTGTCCTCAGGGAAGTAATATTATATCTAGAGCACATGGGAGAACACACACAAATACCTCTTCACTGCTGAAGGAGGGTTGTCAACTGCAGATATAGAATACCCAGGAATGGTGTTACAGAAATCTATTATGCTACAAACATAATATACTAAAGATCAAATGAGCTTTTAATTTGAATTTGAAGGAGCAGGGCAGGGACTACGATTTTGCTAATCCTCAAATTAAATAGCAAGACTTTTTCAGAGTGACATAAGTGAGAACACAGCACTGGTGGCCAAAGAGAACTATTCATTGTTTATGTGCTGTTCTGTGCTATGTCCTTGCAAACAGTCTCTCATTTAGTCTGCACTAGACACTTTGCATTGCCAGCACTGGATCAATATTTGTTTAATGATAAAGAATATGAATTTAAATCCTGTGCTCCCAAACAGAAATGTCATTTGGGCTCTCTTAGTCCTATAGAAATCATTTAGTAAATGTCACCAGAATAAATGATGTTTTCTTTTATCAGCCTTCACCAGTTACCATCTCCCCCTACTCACTCCTAGGGTCCCTCTCTTTAGATGGGGAGGGAGGAGGAGGCAGCTGCAGAGTGGATCTCCTTACTCTGGCTGGAGTTGGTTCTTCATCGTCCCAATAGGTAAACGGAGAGATCAATGCTTGGAGGCTATTTTATCTGTCCTCTCTCACCCCAATAGGATGGTCTTTTAGCTTTGGCATAAGCACCATAAAAGAAAGCTCACCATTTCCTGGAGTAGTCTATTCAACTTTTGAAATAAACATTTTAAGAAAGTTATTCCATGTGTCGAATTAAATATCTATCTTTTTAAAATTCCTATACACTGGGTTTCAACTTCTGAAGGGCAATCCATCTCCTTTATATCTCCAACCCTTAATAGTGGCCTGACAAAGAACAATGTTTGTAGAGCAGTGGAAAGCTGGAAAGGGTCAAGGTTATGAACAATCTGGGAAGTTGGGATGCTGTACAGAGATGATGCTTAGAACAAGAGAGAGGCAGAATCTGGGGGAGGTTGATGAGTTTGGGTTTGATAATATTAGTAATCCCATTTATAAGTCGCAAACTAGAAAAATCCAGTAGGCAATCAGGAGTTGAGAAGAAAGTGACAAAAACTAAAAATTAGATGAAATCATTCATGACAAGTGTATAGCGATAGAAGAGAAAAATGAGATAATTATAATCCAACACTGTCATGTTAATTAGGTTAGAAATAAATTAACAGGATTATACCATTGTATTAGTTATAGTAAGATAAAGGATAGTATTATGCTAGTAAATCAATGAGAAAGAGCTGAAATGTACAATTTGCATGACTGAGTGATGTGGAAGTAAAGTAAGAACCTAAATGGGAGAAAGCAGGTATTATCAGCAATTGGCCTGAACCTGAGACCTAGTTGCATGATGGACATTAGCAGGTTATGTGGTGATGAGAGTTACATCCTCATATTTCCCAGATGACAATAATCTGCCAAGAGAGAGAGTGAGCTAATAAGTTGGGGCTTCTTTGACTCTTGCACCTTACTGCTTCCCTGAGATGCCATACTATTTCCCTGCAACAGGAGACAGAACTCCCTGGAAAGGTATCAGTTCATAGGATTTAGGAAGCTTCTACTAATTTGCAATAAGCCTAGCCCAGTGCCTGGCCTGGTGTGAACAACTGGAAGACTAGTATCACCAACAGGAGGTTCTTAAGATTGTCAAAGAATGAAAATATGGATCTAATGATCATTTTCTGTCACTCAGATAGCCCTTTGGACTAAGCCACAAGATCTTGAGGAGGCATCCTGGGGAGGGGGGCTCCAAATAAAATCTCAAGGACAGTTCTCTATGATGGTGCAAGCCTTTAGAGCATGGCTTTGTGTTTCTTCATGTAAATGAGGTTGGCACTCAAGTTGGGCAGAAATGTTTTTCTCATTTCATCCAAGTGCAGACCCTAGCAGAGCACTGGCTTAGAGGTCCTTGCACACAAACACTGCAGGTTCTTAGAGTCTTTGGCTCAGTTTGTCACCTTTAGTTCTACAGAGCTTTGATGAGGGGTAAGTCAGATGGACATTAGTGGCAGATGGTGGTAGGGTCTCTGGAAGGTGACTTCACAGAGCCACAAAATGTATACATTACTTCCAAAATATGCAAATAATATATAACTTCAATTTCTATATTTGATTTGAACTTTTGTAAGAGTCCCCACTCCCTGGTAGCAGATACCAGGAAAAATTGTGAAAGTCTGTTGGGTTACATCTGCCTTTCGTTGACTTGGAGCTATTTTACAACTCCAGTAAGTTGTAGAAAACCAATAGCAATGCTAATGTTTCTTGCAAGTTGTGACCCGGTAGAGATGCAGTTAATAATTGCCCTGTAGCTATTGACCAATTTTTGGTATTCATTTCATTTGGTATTCATATTCATCAGTCTTCCTGATGGCCTGTATGTGTGTGTATGCGTTTGTGTGTGTGTGTGTGTGAATTCTCCTTTGAATAAACTATAAAATCTTACCAGTTTCCTCACAACTTGACTTAATAAAATCTTTAACATGGAAGAATTATGGTTTTATCCTTCAAAAAAAATCTTTTGACATAATGTAAAACTGACTCCAAGCTTGACATTCTATGATATTGCTATTTCTTCTGGTTTAGGTTATTTCCAGGAGCTACTCAGTCTTTTTTAATTTCACATTCCCCCAATGCTCCTTGCCATCTTCATAGCACATCAAGGTGGCACCTTGATGTGAGGGGGATGAGGCACATATGACTTGTGGTGGTGGAGGAAAGACAAGATCTGAGGGTCACATGGTGCCTGTGTGATCATTTGGCCATCATCCTGACACCTCTCACAGGAGACTGTAGACCCAGGCATATACTATGTCTTCATCTTTACCAAAGGTCTTGGTGTCCTGCAACATGGCACATGGAAATTTCTAGTTCCAGTGCATGTTTGGGTAGCCCATGAGAAACCTGGAGTGCTGTCCTCCATCAGTGCTGTGCTGTGGTTCCTTCTCCATGCTGACATGACTGCATCTCAGAACTAGAATGATCTCAGTCTTCCTATTCTCATATGGGTATTTATTCCATTAAAGTGTTGACTTCTAAGTCCAAACCTTCTGCCCTTTCTCTGTCTCTCTCTTCCTTCCTGCCATCCACCAAGGCCAAATGGGCAGGCATTTCACTTCCTCTTGCTGTCCGATGGACCTTTCCCCATGCTGTGCCCTCTGAAGTGTCACTCACTCTCCTCCTTTTCCCCTGGACTATGATGGCAGAATGGTCATTATATGCATGACATATGGAGAAAGGGAATGAAAGGCCCATTGATGTAATAGCTTCAAAACATCATCACTCTTGTATAGGATATTGGGGTTCTCAAAAGTAGGAATCATCACTGGAAGACAGAGCCAGAGGAAGAGAGAAACTGTGGAAGTCAGAAAAGAGGTGGGAAGGTGGCTTGAACAAGGACAGCTAAAGCACCCTCTGGAACACCACCTGTGAGCTTGAATAATACAGTATCTTTATAAATACACTTGCATAGCAGGCAATCATTCTGAACCACCATCAAAAAAGTATTACTTTATTTTGGGACTTTATGCTTCTAAAAACCCATATTGGCCCCTAGGGATAACTGCATTTAAAAAAATCTGCTTTCAAACCACATGCTTAATAATAGGTTTAGGAAATTTGCCAAGAATAAACATTAGCTCACTCTTCTGTATAACTCGGTTTCTACCTTCTCTTCATTTAAAAAAAAGAAAACCACATTTTACTATTTCAGTGTTTTTCAACTTTTCCTATTGCCCCTAACACCAGAAAGTGAAAGAGAATAATTCTGACATTATATGGACTCTCAATAGGCAAATAATATTCTCAAGAAGTATGAATTTCCATGAACTTTTGACCACTCAAATGAACTATGAATTTAAATGCAATGTGTTGAGAAGGCTCTAAGATTTCTGGAGGTTATCTTTTTCTTTATCTCTCAAATGAGACAGACATTGTGACTATAAGACAGGAATTTTTGACTCTGGTTAGTAACTATGACAATACTTCCTTAAACAAATCTGTCCACATGTGCAGATTAAGCAGCTCCTTACAGAATTTCCCAACCAAAAAAAAAAAAAAAAATGAGGTGAGAATGGAATTGTGTAATTAAGACAGTAAATGATTCTTCAATGTAGCACAATCAGTATTAACCTAGATAAAATTTCCCATGAATTATGTGACCTTATAAAATAAACGTTTACACACACACATATACACTTAGTCATCCTGGAAATAAGTGCTTGGCTCTTTCTTCATGTAGAACATGTGTGTTGGACTGATTCTCAGAGGAAGTCAGTGGCTAATGGTTCTTACAGTGGAGAGAGACACAAGAGTACCACTAGGTTCCTCAGTAGCTTATGTTGTACCAAAAAGCTCAGTCCTTGTCCTATAAAATCCATGCAAAATTATCTTTATTGACTATATCCAGATATGTTCATACATATCACAATATGCATATGCCTCTCCATATAAAAACATCAACTCAGAAATCTTTCTTGTCTTAAACCATGAAATATCTGTCATCATCCTCTAATATTTATGAAGGATCCATTCTCTGAGCCAAACAGTGGGCATATAAAGATGGGAAAAAGAGAATGTCTGTGATCCAGGAGAATGTATTCTAGTTATTCTCCTGGAATGTGGGTCATTGCTTATTGTAGTTCTTTGACCTCAGGTCTCTGGTCCACTGCACCAAATACAAAACAATCCCAGCCCAGCCTTGCCTGGGTTGAGCTCTGTCTTCTGGAAGCTCTGGTGGGATTGCTGATGTTTTGCAGTCATCACAAATTGCTTTCCTTTTGAGACACATTGTAAATTCTGTTGTTGTGCACTCAGTCTTTATAGCTCACTGCTTTGTATGCCAGAGATGGCTGCCTCTAGTTGTCTGTTCCTCAGACAGTGATTTCTTTAGAACTTGCTAAATTTAAGAAACACTAAATTTGAACTCGCACAAGAACGCTAAATATCACAGTCTTTATTTTCATAAACACTAATCTTGCTTCAAGGTCATTATCCATACTCCATGGATCCCCACTGATCACAGTGATATTAGTGTTGATAACGGTAGCAACTATCATGGCTGTTGGTGAGCTGTGCTCTAAGAAATACCTCATGAGACCAGTGGTCACAGTGGCTAAATGCTCTTCTTAGATAGCCTCATGTTGAATCCACAGGAGGTGTAGAAGGGAACAGGTGAGGTAAGTCCTGGATCTGGACACCTGCCATCGACCTTTAGGACTCACGCCACTTCAGGTGTAGGGAGTATCTGGCTCCTGACAGTAGTTCAGAACCAGAGTGGTTTTGGATGACTGGTCAACTGTAGGGGAGGGGAAAAAAAACAACAACCTTTTCTTAATCCTCCTGGGTTCTCTGACCAATACCCTGCAAATGAGTCTGACAATAAGAGAAAAAGAGAGTTTATGAATGCGTGCATGCATGGGGGCATCAGTGATGAGTAACTCAGAGCAGTGGTTATAACTGGGGCTTCTCTAGCATCCTAATAGAGGACAATAAATTTGTAGAGAAGAGACAGGACGAAGGAAAAGAGGCTTAGGCTTTAGGGGTGGCAAACTGTGGTGAGGTCATTTTTTTCTTGTGGCTGCATTTTTCCTGTGCCTCCGTCTTCTCAGTTGCCTTCAGCTCAAAATAATCTTTTCAAAGTGATAGACTTGCGGGTGGCTTATTCTGATTGCCTGCACCACCCAGGAAAAGGTGAGCCCAGTAATGACAGCTCTGTTTTGCCCTAGTTTTTACATGAGAAGCACGAAGTCCAGTTTGAAAAGGAATGAAAGGTGTTGCCTTGAAGAATTTTGCTCTCATATTGGGGATCCCGATGGTCCAGTAGACAGCATGACACTGACTAGCATTTACTGAGTGTTTTCCACTAACCAGGGCCTGACTCAGGACTTCATACACACTAGATCATATAATCTTCATAACAACCCCCAGAAGGTGGTACTGTTCTAATTCTTTTTACGGATGAGACCCTGGAGCTATAAATGAAAGAACTTGTCCAGGGTCCAGAGTTAGGGCCGGGGCCAGGATTAGAATGCTGACAGGCCCTTCATTAAAGCCCAGTCAGTTAATGCTCCCAGATCAGCGCTACTGCAGTCCCGTTGTCCTTGCCAGTCAATGGGGTGAACACGAGGGACTGTGACTAGTCTCTGCCGGAAACACTGTAGAGCCCAGGTTTGAACTCTGGTATGCCAGACTCCAGAACCCGCTTCTTTCTTGTCAGCACAGTGCTGCCCCTCCATGAGAGGTCTTGGCTCTTCATGCTGAGATGCCCTTCAGGATTTGGAAATGGCCACCATCCCAAGCATAAAACTGCCCCCTTCCTACTCTCAGCTTAGGAAATTGACGATGTGTTTTGTACCGGACGTTCTCCTCTGCCGCCCGCCCCCCCCCCCCCACACACTGCCCTCTATACACAGTCTATACTTGCTTGTTCCATCTTTCCATCCTTCCACTGAGCTCATGACTTAACCCTTCCTGAGTCTTGTGTTCCGGGCACCTAGCAGGGCCTGGCACAGAACATGCACTGAGGGCACTGCTGGTGACCTAGGAAGGAATGACAATGGATCACGTGTTGCCCTCCCAAATATCAACAATGCTCATACACGCAATAAACGAGAGGAGGGACTGAAGGTGACGCTTCCAAGGAAAAGCGCACCCCTGGGGCCTCTCTGATCATCCCCTGCCTCAGAGAGAAGTTCTCTCGAAGAACACTCAGGAAGCCTCACTGTAGGGGCCTGAGGCTGGTGCACCTGTGCAAACAGAAGGGGTCTAATAGGTGTTTGGCATCCCCAAAGTGACTCTGCTGCAGCAACTCCTCAGGCAGAGCTGGTGACAACACTCTCCTGCTCTCTGGTTCCCACCCTCCCCCACCTGCATCCTTTTGCAGAAAGAGCAGAGGATCAGGAGTCAAGAAAGGAAAGTCTCCCTGTTCACCCCTGCCTAGCTGCGGGATTTTAGAAGTCACTTTGTCTCCCTAAGCATTCGTTTTGTCTGCTCTGAAATGGAAATTACAACATACAGCCTGACTACGCCATAGGGTCATGTAGATCAAAAGCAACTGTAAAAATGAAAGTCCTTTGTAAACCAAAGCACGCTACTCGCCTGGGTACCATCTTCATCTGCACATTCCACCTTCCCAGGGTGATTTATGTGCAGGGGTCCCTTGGACACATCTCGGGACATTGCTGGAGGCCCTGACACTCAGGGGCAGTTGACTTGTCACGGGGTTTTAAGACCTGCTAGGAGCTTCTCCTTACACCATTTCTTATAAAATTTTTTGTCTGAGGCTTCCATTTTTTGGCATCTGTAAAATGAATGTATGATGTGCCTTGAGGCCTGTAAGTAAAAACCACATCCCTCTTATCTCTGTTCTGAGAAGGAGGTCAAGTTACAGGTCCTGTGAGAAGGGAACATCTTGGTTCCTGTTCTCGCTAAGGCTGAGGCTTCAACTGCTAAACCACCCTCAGAGGTACATGATGGGGCTAACCGAGGGGTCACCCTGGCAGCCTGCATGCAAAAGCAAGTGGCTTCACTGCACTTCAGTGATTTGTGAGCAGAAGAAGCAGTTCTTTTATGATAGTGAAGGGAGAAGGAGGGGAAGCGAGAGAGTGGATGGGGACATGGAGCCAGGAGGGAGTCTTGGTGGTGGCAGGGGCCCGTCTGGGCTGGGGTCCTGAGGACAGTAGGTGATTGAGAAGGAAGCATGGCTGCCTGGATTCTGCTCTGAACCTTTTTATTCCTCATTCCTGTTCATCATGAATTCCTTTTACTGCTTTTTCTGCCTTCTGATGTCATGTTCGCAACCATTGTTGCGAATAAAGATTGTTATTATTTGTTTGCTAGTGAGGGTGAGAGGCAAAGCAAAGCATCCTTGCTCCAGCTGAAGGCTCTGTGTTCTTGCCTGGACCGCTAAGAAGGCTCAGGGGATACTCATGCCGTGTGTTACCACCTTTGGGTTCTCTGTGGGGAGAGGAGGTGGGAAGGGTGCTAACCTGACCAGAAAATGCAAGCCTCACTGGCTAGCTATGTGCTTGAAAAGTACTCTGCTATCTGCCCCAGGCCCTGGGAACCTGAGATTACACTGTGCTTGGTTCATTAGTTCTCCTTGACCCAGTGCAAGGCCTTACCCTGGGATGAGGTCTCTGACCCTGAAGGCAGTCTGAAGATGTAGAAGGAAAAAAAATCACTAATATTTCAGTATTATGAGGGCTTTTAGAAAGTTCTAAACCAACAACTGTTTTTTTTTCCACAAAAGGAGACTGAGTTTCAGAGAAAGGATTGTCACGGAAGGTTGAGCAGGTTGTTCACTGCTCAGTTCTAGGGAATACCAGTTGCACTGTTGTCATTACAGACATTTTTCCCCCCCACTGAGGGTAGTACAGTGTCCTGAGGAATGGATGCCTTTCCCTGGTGTGCATGGGGACACTGTGGGGATTAGCAGCTGTGTTGCTCTGGGCAAGAAATTGGCTTATTCAAGGAATAATAAGAAGGGAAAAATTCCCTACACACTGCCATTCTTCTTAGCTGGTTGAAGCCATTCAAACTATGGTTTACCGAGAATTTTCTATATAGGTACTGTTATCATCCCTATTTCACACATGGGGAAAATGAGATGCAAAGAGACCAAGCAATTTTCTTTTTTTTTTTTAATTTTATTTATTTGACAGAGAGAGAACAAGCAGGGGGAGTGGGGGTGGGAGTGGGAGAGGGAGAAACAGACTCCCCGCTGAGCAGGGAGCCCAATGAGGAGCTTGATCCTAGGACCCCAGGACCACGACCCAAGCCAACGGCAGACACCCAACTGACTGAGCCACCCAGGCGCCCCAGACCAAGCAATTTTCTAAAGGTTGCAGAACTAATAAATGGTAGAACCATAATCTGAACCTAAATAGTCTGGCTCCAATGCCTACATGCATAATCACCTCAGTTATCAAGACCGTATCTTCATTTTAGTAAGGATATTGTTAACCCAGAGAAATCTCTGGTGGACTAAGTTGAGGGAATGTGGATAATCACCTACGACTCCTGCCTTATTCTAAGTTGCCCAGCAAAGAGAATAAAATAAGGAGGCATGTATAGCTGCATCCCTTACCCTCACGTCCTAACTTTTAGTTCCAGACTTGGTCTTGGTTTGCATGTTTCATAGGTCTGGCCACAGCATCAGAGAATATAGCGATTTTTCCATTATACTCAGTTGTCCTATAATGATGGACATAATAGTTACATTTAAATAATGATTTACTTTACAGTGTGCCTTCACATTTACTTCCGCCTTTGAATTTCATAACAACCTAGGTAAGGAAAGCATTATTATTCCATTTTATAAACAGGAAACCGAAGCTCAAAAAATTTCCATAGAGGAAGCCCTCAGTCAGATGGCAAGCCATCAAGGTGTGTCTAAAATATAATCTTCAACCAGGAACTTGAAACTCCATGTAGACTTTCAAATCTGTGCTAGGTCTGCACACCCCTCCAATCTGCTAAGGTCATGTTCATTAAGGAGCTAGAAGGCACAACATTAGAAAGCACACATGTTCTTAGGAATGAAAAAGCAAATTTTATGACCTTCCCAGTTAGAAGTGTCTTGGTCATTAACTGATCTCCCCCTTTCATCCCCCTCAGTTTTATGGAATGCTCTTGCCTGCCTACTTTTGTCTCACATCTATCCACATATTCCTGAAGAAACAAAAAATGCCGTGTAGTCCTTTTGTAACTTCATTTCTTCTCCAAGACTTAATTGGGTTGGGGCTCATTGGTACTCCAATGGAAGGGGTCCAAAGAAACTTCCAGAGTATTCAGGAAATGCTGTTTTAGGACTCAAAAATTACATGAATGCAGCATTATTTAAGTGTTTTTAGTCTGAAGTGATTTATACTTTATCTAGTCATAATAAAAAAAACATATTTCTTCTCTGACAAGGATGCCTCTTTGTGACCCAGAGTCAATCACTTAAGCTATCTCCCTCCAACTTCCTCCGCTACAAAAAAAAAAATGGTGCCAGGCATGTCTATTGATTTTGTGATAAGGAAGGTGACCGAGTCCTTATTTATAACATATCCTGAATATCAAAAGCTATATTTATATATACATACACACACACACCAAAATTAGTAATATTCTGTAGCACTTGGTGTAACCTATCAAATTACTGACCTTGAATTACTATGACTCATCCCCTGCATTATAGTCAATAAAGTCATTCTCAAAAATGAAAGTAACATAAAATAAGGTGTTGACCCAACATTTTGACCACACAGCAAACTGAAAGAGGACTAAAGGAAAAATCTTCAGTGGGGATGTGGTTTCAGTAGACACAAAATAACCAAAAGGGCAATCTGCAGGGAAGACATTCTAAGTGCCTCTGAGACTCCACTTTCCCGGACAGCCCCACTTTGCCCAATTTATGCAAGTTCTATGAGGTGGACCAGCTATCTGCTCAGGCAAGCAGAAAACCCTGAGGAGGTATGGGTGGGAAATCTTTGGAGGAAAAGAAGAGCCAGTGGGCAGGAAAGGAATGATTTTAGGAACTGAATATGCTTAGGGGGGAGCAGATGTCTTGGGGCAAAACTGTTTTTTTCTTCTTCTTCTTCAGAACTTACTTGTCATGATGGCTAATGATGGACAGTCCCTGAACTCAGTCATGTACCCCATGAAACAGTGTACCCTGTAAAAATGCATCTCAGCAAACATCCTTCTTCAAAAAGCAGCTTTAAAACCTAGAACACATTTAGCATGGTAAGTGAAAATAAACAAAACAAGGCGTTCTATAGAAGCCCTGTGACCCACTGTTAAAGGAACCAAAACCTGCAAGCACAAGACATGAGTTATTATGAGGCAAACAACAGCTTGTTAGTGAGCTCAGAGGCTATCCTTGTGCTCTTACAGTTTGACCACTGCCCCCTGCTGTGAATGACCCAGTGTGTTAAATGCCTGTTCTTGCTTCCCTAGCTCTCCTCATAAATGGGGTAAGCAGGTGGATGTGCACACACAATTGTATCAATTCCAATTCCTTCCTCATCTTTTAGGGTAGGAATGAGAAAGAGGCTAGGAAGGGTTACTGAAATACTCCCCCCCCCGCCACGCACACAAACACACACATAGAGTAAATCAAGAGAGACATCAAGTAAACAATGTTGTAGACTTGTTAAAATCCAAGAGATTTTTGTGTGGAGAAGAATATTCATTCCCATCTGCACTTTGTTGAAAGTTTAATTTATTGATCTTATGTATTTATTTAAAATTAACTTTTAAAAGCAAGTGGCATTTCTTTAAATATTCACATACTTCTTGTCCAAATAATACATACATATATAACTCCTTAGGGGCACCTGGGTGGTGCAGTCGGTAAAGTGTCCGACTCAGTTTCAGCTCAGGTCCTGATCTCAGGGTCGTGAGATCGAGCCCCGAGTCAGGCTCCACGCTTAGTGCAGAGTCTGCTTGAGATTCTCTCTCTCCCTCTGCCCCTCCTCCTGCTCTCTCTCTCTCTAAAATAAATAAATCTTAAAAGAATATTTAAAAATATAACTCCCTAAACTGTTGTACATTGATTATAAACTTAAATGTATCTAAAATCACACGTCAAGTATATCAGATTTCCTTAGTAACTCTCTGTAGTAGGCTCAATTTTGACCACCCAAAGATTTCAGATCCTACTTCGTAGAACCTAAATGGTACCTTGGGAGGAAAAAGAATCTTTGCTGATTTCATTGAGTGTCTTGATATGGGGAGATTATTATGGATTATCTGGCTGGGCCTCAATCCAATCATAAGTGTCCTTAGAAGAGAAAGACAGTGGGAGATCACAGAGACACACATGTGACCACAGAAGCAGAGATTGGAGTGATGTGATCCTGATGAGGTCCCATGTCAAGGAATACCTGCAGTCCCCAGAAGCTGGAGGAGGCAAGGGATGGATTGTCTCCTAGAGCTCCTGGAGGCAGCCAAACCTTGATTTTGGACTTCTGCCCTCCTCCAGAATGATGAGCGATTACATCTCTGTTGTTTGAAGCTACCAAGTTTGTGGCAATTTGTCATACAGACACAGGAAATGAATATACTATTTAGCACCTTAAGAAGCAAACAAAACAATATAAAATGTCCCTGTGGTTACAAAACCCTTTTAAAATCTTCTTAATTATTCCTGATTAAAAAGTGCAATAGATTTGATTTTGCCTCTTAATATATTTTTTTAGGTTTTCCCTAAGTCTACCTACCTAGGTTTTCAGCAATTATACTGTCCCCAGTATAAAGATTTTCAGATCAGCTGAAACCTCCTTAACTTGCGTGGGTCGTTGGACTGGGTTGTACAGGCCAAGATGATTCAAACCTGAGCCACTATTCAGACTGAAGTCCTTCTGTGATAGTGCTCTCTGGGTTTCATCATAGGATTTTACTCACCTATCCCACTGAGTTCAGGTTTTGTTTTTTGTTTGTTTGGTTGGTTGTTTTTTTTGCAGCTCGAGGTCTTTAAGTTCTTATGGCCTATAACTGTAACATCATGTCATCATCTATAGGATGATTATATATGTCTTACTGGTAGTTCATTATACCAGTAAGGAAAATCTAACAGATTCATTTTCTTGGATGGGCAATTAGTTCTCCTTTTAATGATCTGAGAATGCCCCTGTTGAGATGGCTTCTGAACTGATTGTCATCCATACCTCCTTGCTCTCAACTGTTTCTGCCTAGTGCTTATGTGAGACCAGGGGCAGTGAATGGCTCTTCCTCTCACTAATACAACTCCAGAACTCCCTGGATGGTGTGCTCACCCACGGTTGTCTCCTCCTGGTCCTCATTACACTTCTATGAAGTCACTAAAGATGTAAGCATGTTCCACTACATACATACGCCACAAGCAAGGGTGAGGGCATTGGGTCTTTGACTGGAGGCCTTTCTCCCGTTCTGCATCCTTAGTGTGTGGACTCTGCTGTGTCTCTTGCTTCATGAATTAAGCTGTCTTGCTCCAGATGTTGCACAGGAAGAAGTGCAAAGATGGCCAATTGCCCCTGTGGCTACCATTCCATCATGAAGGCAAAAGATTTCCCAAAATGTGCTCTCCCAATAAAGCCTTCCATGTACCTCTCAATGGCCAAAACATGTCATAGGACCTCCTGGCATCAAAGGAGACTGGGCACAGGTGTTTAGAATTTCTAGTTTCTACTAGAGTGAGGCAAGCAAGGGGGAAGGTTTGGGAAGAGTGATTGATTAGACAGCCTCTCACCTGCCACACAACTTCTCTGTGCACATTTGCTGTATGCTTCTCTCTATAGATAGACCTCCTTCTTCTGCTTACCTTTTATGTAGCTAAAAATGTCCACCTTAGCTCTAGAGAACGGCCTAGCCCAGAAGCCTGTTTCTCAATTTGTGAACTATGGCATTTCTGCTTTAGATTCACTGGGGAATCTAAAGGGGATACTTGTTAAAAGTATCCTGTGCTCCAAACCTGCTGCATCAGATACATCCTGAAGATCAAAGATCCTGAAGATCAAATATTCTTCAGCTCCCATCCTGAAGATACGGTGGTGGAGCTTGGGGATTTCACATGATTCTTATGTACACTAAACTTTGAGAGCCCTTGTGTCCCAATTCCAGATTATGGGGAAAGGGCTCCAGGCTGGCCCGTCTGGGTTCTGTATGCATAACCCTCAGTCCACTCCACTGAGGGTGCCATTAGAAGGCAGGAAGGCTCAGAGCCCATGCCATCAACCTCCCATTGGTGATGTGAGGAGAAGACTCTCTAAGGAGCATGAGCAGGATAAGAAAGGTGACTCTGTTAACTCTTCTGCTACAGGGCTCATAATTCCCAGCATGTGGTTTCTCATTTTACAGGAGCCCTGTGAGGATTGCAGGTACCCATCTCACCCAGCAGGCTTCTGCTTCTGCAGCTCAGGCCCTGCCTCTGACCCAGTGTCCTGCCCTCTCCCGTCTGGTTGGGCCCAGCCTGCAAGGAGGCCACTTCATTTCACCTCCTTCCCAACCATTACCTGACGATTCTTGGCCCTACCTGTGTTGCTCAACTTTGAAATGCTATGGAGCTTTTTGCCAGTGTATCACAACTCAGGCCAAGTAGCAAGTTCAAAATTTATAGCCACAAATCAAATATGAAGAAATGTAACGTTTTGAATTTTTCTGTGATTCAACTCAGCTCAGTTCCATCTGTAAAGTTCATTTTTACTGATAACTGATAACCTAAAGTTCTTAATTTTTCCATGTTAAGGTAGCTCCTTACTTCCAGTTTAAAATTTCATCTCTTTTTGTAAGGATGCAATCATATTCGGAGCCCCCAGGGGTGACCTCAGTATGTAGGGGCCTTACGAATAATCTGGGTTTTGGGCGCTCCTTTGCCTTTGATGGCCACTGTGTGGTCATGCTCTGGGCTTCGGAGAACTGTGCCAGACATCCATAAGGCATCACTCCTCTTGCCTGGTCTTTGATGTGGCGTGCTGGCAGTCCTGCTGACTCTGGGCTCTGATCTGGCTCCAGTCAACCATGACACACACATACTGCTATGTCCTCCAGATCTGCTCCTAGACCTCTCGTGACTCACCAACTCTGGGACTCCTTTCACACCCCTGCCCGGGTATTCAAAACTCTCAATTGCCTATCCTCGTTATTCAGTGGTATGCGGGATTCTGCAAGGCTATGCTAAGGCCTGTCTGCTTGGCCACTTCCCTCAGTCATTGCTAATCCATGGTCCAAGAACCAAGTTGCTCCAGTGCCATTCGAAATCCAAGCTTTTCTATGAGACTCACTGTCCTCTTGGGCTCTGACTTGGAAAGTGCTATTGAAGTCTCTGAAACATAATGAGTGTCTTTATCACACTCCATGTAAAGCTTGACCACGGGAGGAACCAGATTTCACTACCAGCTGTCTTATTCATATTAAGTACCATGTGTTATTCTCTCTGAATCTCCTCCTCTTGCTCACTGGTAAATCTTCCATTTCCTTTTTGGATAGAAGGGTAGATACATCGACTGTCATTCCTCACTATTTTGTGAAAGTTAGTGCAAACTCAGTGCTCCAAACATGGTTCTTGATCACTAAAGTTCAGCTCTTAGAATTCCATGGAACCCATTGATTTCTCTCAACAAATCTGGTACTTAGAAGTAAAAAGCCCTCGGCTTTCAGATGATTGGGCCTACTCTGCTTTTAAGAAACCCAGTTGCAATTTTTACAGACTTTCTTCTTATAGGCTGATTGCTCTCCCTGACAGCAGCTCATATAGAAAGTAGAATTGATAATTGAAAACTCTGGGGAAGTGTAGAATAAAAGTAACGAAGAGCACACAGGTCAATATAAAACACTGTCCTCCCATTCACACACTCAGTCACATTGCCTTACATATGTTTCATGTGTGCTAACCTCGTCTCTCCCCATAAACTAGAAGCTCCCTGATGGCAGCACTGGGATCCTACCAGAACAGAATAGAGGAATTTCCCTTAAATCAGTTTATCGTAATCAATGCCAGGCCAGCTTGGATATCATTAGATATGTCAAGAAAAATAAAACTGAGGGGGCCTCTCTATCTTTCTTTTCTTTTTAAAAAATAAATAAATAAATAAAATCTTTTAAAAAAATTAACCAGGAATGGTCAAGTAATGGTTGGGAAGGAGGTGAAATGAAGTAGCCTCCCTGCAGCCGGGCCCAACCAGACAGGAGAGGGTAGGACACTGGGTCAGAGGCTAGCTTAAGAGCCATTTAAAGATCTACTTTCATGAAAAACAGTGAATGTCACTTGTTATTAGTATTAAACTTTTTTTTTCAATTTTGTAAAACCGAATTGGACATTTTACATGATGCAAGTCTCCATTACACTTTATACAAATATTCTCTCCCAGGAGTAGTCTTAATCTCCAGACTGTATGTCCAACTGTCTGCTTGGCATCTCCACTTACATGTCTGACAGTCCTGACACCAACCATTCCAACCCTCCTCTTTACCATCGTAGTAATGGCATTACCATTCTACCTGTGGCTCAAGTCTAATAGCTGGGAATCAGTCCTGATCTCTTTAGTTCCTTCACATCAATTCTTTGGGAAGTCCTGTCAGCTCTATCTCCAAAATATACCCTCAATCCAACCACATCCCACTCCCTCTACAGCTACTAGGCTAGTCCAAGAAGCCATCCTGTCTTAGCTGAACTGCTCCAGCAGCCTCCTAATTGGTCTACTTGCTTTCATACTTTCTCCATCCATGACCCACCCCCCCTTCATTCTTCATAATCACACAGAATGCTCTTTTTAAAGATTATATTTAATCATATCACTCGCCAATTTAAATTTCTCCCATAATCTCCCATTGCAATTAAAATAGAATCTAAACTCTGTTAGAGCCCAAGGGCTTCCCTGAGCTGGTCCCACAAATGCCTAGGACCTAATCTTGTACCCTTTTTCCCACCACTCATTGGCCTTCTCTTTGTCTCTGGAAAATGCAAAATTTGTTCTGGTTTCATAGTCTTCTCCTTTTTGACATTTCCTTTGGTTGGAATGCTCTGTTCCAAAATCTCGACCTACTCTGGCTTCCTTTTTCATCATCCAAGACTCAGAGACCATGTCACCTCTTCAGAGAATTCTTCCCTGACTACCTAGCTGAAGTAACTACCCTTTGTTGTAAGACACTCTCTACCCTACTACTCTGGTTTTTTTTTTATGGGACTATTACTCCCTGAATCTCTCCCCATCTCTTCTTCTTCCCTTTCTCCCTGTCTCCTTCTTTTCCTTCTTCTTTTCCTACTTGTTTGTTGGCGCCCCCATCACAGCATAAAGGTCACTAAGATAAAGATTTCTCCCATTTCCCACTGTAATCCTAGCCCCTAGAATAGTGCCTGGCTCATTGTAGGTGCTTAATTAATAAATATCACTTATTGAGTGGCTTCTGTATACTGGGCACTGTAGTAGATTCATTAGATATCTATCTCTATTTCTCAAAACAAGCTTTCGAAGATTTAAGTGTGCATAAGCTGAAGCATAGAAAGGTTATGTGGCATAGCTAATTAGTGTTAAACTCAGTTGAATCCAGAAGGTCTGTCTGATTTCAAAATCCATGGGTTTACCTTGTTTGTTTGTTTGTTTTTATTCAACATTGCTTCACTCTACTTGATTTTCAGGCTCCACATTTGTGACCAAGCATCGTTGTGTTTGTTTTTCATATTTGATTTTGCCAAATGATTGCCTTTTTACAGCTATTGATATCTAGTGTCATTTTTGCTAAGATTGAGATTAATAAGTGGACTCATCTTTTAGATTATTTTCCTTCATAAGTATAAGACAATTTTTAATCAAATATAACGAAACTGATGATGCTAATGAGTATCATGGAAATGAGATTTTTCTGAGACCTTAGTAGATATTGGTAGTAGTATTTAATAGTTTTGTCCTCCTTAATCGATTTCTTTGTGGCTGGCTCTTTTACAGTCATTAGGTCAGCTTGTATGTTTGCTGTACATACTTTGTACATAGAAATATTGAAAATAATTTAATTGGATTGAAGTTTACCTTTACCCTTAACTTTAACAACTTGGTGTTTTTTTCTCCTTTCAGAACTAAAAAATTATAAAATTTCTAGTACACAGAGATGGTAATTATTCACATAAACTTGGAGATTAATAAGCAGATTGATACACATTGAACTATACTTTTAATAAATCGGAAAAAGTTTTTAATTTTCTTATTTCAATTTATATAGAATTTATCAGCTTATAGACCTCAGATCCTTTTTTAAAATGGGTGTGGGTAGCGAGAGGAGGTGGAAGTGTAAACCAAAAGGAATGCATACATTCGGAAGTGTCCTGGCAATTGAGTGATGTCATTCTGAACATCTTAAAGACAAACAGTGAGAGTGGGAGAAGCTTGTGGTACGTCAGGAGGACAACGAGCCCAGGGCTGACTGAATGGAGGGCAGATATTCCTGACTTGGGCTTCATGTCCCAGCTGTATTTTTATATCTCTACATGGTGGGGCAAACCCAGACGCAGTGGGAATTACCCAAGATCTGTGGTGGAAAGTGCAGATTTGTGTCCATAGACCTCCTCCCACCCTTCTTGCCTTCAGATACCCACAGACTTCCCAGAATCTCCTCAATTTACCCCTCCCTGCCACAAGCTGGTGGATGATACCCGGGAGCCCAGGTTCCCAGCTGCTCCCTGGTGCCTGAATTAGTTGTTGTATCTCTTGAGGGTCAAGGGGACCAGAGAATAGAGAACAAGGAAATATGGAAGACCTAAGACTTACTCATTGGTTTGAAAAAAACTAGGAGGCCACACCATGGGCTCCTGAGGTACTCCCTACTCCAGCTTCCTTATCCTACATCTGACCCCGTCCCTTTGCCATTCTTCTTTGTTCTTTATAGTCAGCTTCTTGGCATCAGCTCACACCCTCCTTTACCTGTGCTTCCTGAGGTTCCTGTGCACTACCCTTGTCCTGCCTCATCCCACTCACCCATCAACCTGTCCTAACTCTCTCGGGTTCCTGTTGCTCGGGGCCGAGTATCTCTGGCCTTGTCTTTTTCTGTCAGTGCACGAAAGGAGATCAGCTGGCCCATCTGCACTTTTTCACTGAATTCCACCTTCCCTTTTACACCATGCCACCCCCATCCTCGCCATTCGGCTTTAAAAACATGAAAACTAGTTCTCTACCATCAACAGTGCTCGTGCACCCCCCAGTCAGCAAATGTTAGCGGTCTGCTGAGATTTTAGTGCCCGTTGCCTAAGAAATTTTATTTCATGCATAGGGTATCATGCAAAAAAAAGTGTGGGTGTTCCCTACTTCTATTTTACAGTTTTGAAGCCTCAAGAAGTTAAAATTTGCCTATCCTTTGTTGGTGCTCAGTCCACACTGAAAGAAAATCTGCACCATTCAAAATTGCTCTCAACCATTAAATTTTGCTTAAAGAGGTTTTTCTTTTTTCCTCCAGGTAGTTAGGTCAGATAATAACCTAACAAAAATATTTAACTACTTTTTTTCCGATTTATTAAAAGTATAGTTCAATGTGTATCAATCTACTTATTAATCTCCAAGTTTATGTGAATAATTACCATCTCTATGTACTAACTTGAAATTTTATAATTTTTTAGTTCTGAAAGGAGAAAAAAAAACCAAGTTGTTAAAGTTAAGGGTAAAGGTAAACTTCAATCCAATTAAATTATTTTCAATATTTCTAGATATTTTAGGTGATAAGCTTTTAAAAAATAAATGTTATGAAAATGTCGTGAAAGTATATATGTAAATATATAATAAAATATATAAGTAAATATTCCTTGAAAACATGATTTGTGATGACTGTATACTATTTGATTAAGTGCTGTTCCATGATTTTGTTGCTGTCTCATGAGATTTTGGTTGGTTCTTATTTTTTCATATTTAAAAAAAATAGCATTATGATTTCTTATTTTCCCCTGACCTGGAAGAGCAATGATCAAGTTAAGACCAAGTCTAAATGCTACTCCTGGATGCTTCAGTCCTTCAGTATTTGTCTTGTGGATGGCATGGGGAGTTTTTGGTTTTAAGTTTCCTGACAGCTTTGGCCTACCGCTTCTTTTCTTCCTGGCTGATAGCCAGACCACCTGAAAACAACTGGGTCAGGATGGGTAGAAACACGCCCATTTAGGCTCCGATGGCCAAGACCAAGCTGGAGGGGAGGTTCAGCCTCTCTCCTTGACCATTCTTCAGCTCTGGGCCTTCTTTTCCCGTTGGATAGCTTGCCTCCCCTTCTTCCTTAGTCAGTCCTCATCTGATACTATAATGTGATGGCTTGGTTTCTTTCAGTTCTAGTTCTCAAATTTATCTTCCAGTAGCTGCATAGACAAATTTGATATTGTGATTTATAACAAGATGTTTGGTCTTTGACCCCATTCCAGGCACAGATCTCCTAAAACCCTTGGAATTTTTTAAGTGGTGAGAGAGAGAGAGAGAGAGAGAGAGAGAGAGTTGTCTTTTGTAATGTTAATGAGGGATGTTTGGAAACTACATAAAGATGGGAGCTGGTTGTCTGGAGAACCAACCAAGTAATTAGAAGGTTGGAACACGGTCCTATTGGCCCTGACCTCTAGGGAAGGGAAAAGGGCTAGAGACTGAGTTCAATCACCAATGGCCAGTGATTTAATCAACCATGCCTATGTAATGAACCCTCCATACAAATCCAAAAGGATGTGGCTCAGAGAGCTTCAGTGTTGGTGAACACATGAGATTTGGGAAGAGTGGTGCACCTGGAGAGTTCATGGAAGCTCCATGCCCTTCCCCCATACCTTGCCCTATGCATCTCTTCCATCTCTCTCTTCCTGAGTTATAGTCTTTTATAATAAGCCAGTAGTCTAGTAAGTAAAATGTTTCTGAGTTCTGTGAGCTGCTCTCGCAAATTAATCAAACCCAAGGATAAGGTTGTTGAAACTTCCAGTCGACAGCCAGTTGAGCAGAAGCACAAGTGACAAGCTGGCTGGCAGTTGGTATTTGAGTGGGGGATGGGCAAAGCATTGTAGAACCGAAACTTTACCTTGTGCAATCTGATATCATCTCCAGCTAGACAGTATGGGACTTGAGTTGGATTGTAGGACATCTAGTCAGTGTCAGAGAATTGTTTGGTGGCGTGGGGAAGAAACCCACACACTGGAATTAGTCGGAATCAGAATCTTAAAAACCTAGACTTATGTCAATACCACAGTCCATGTTGGGCTTTCACATTCCATCCCCAGAATTGGATCCTGACCTGGCAGCTGGGTTCTGCTTTCTGCCGAGGAGCTCCTTAATACCCACAAGCCCTGTCTGCCTCCCAGACCTGGAGGACTCTTCCTTCACACATTATAATCGACTCCTGTATGCTAAACTCAATATTCTTGGTTTTTTCTTCAAATGTCCTTTTCCTGAAAAGCAGAGCTCTCTTCCGGTGTCTGCAACTGCATCCTTTCTCTAAGTGCTTGTCCCACACCAGTGACAAGGATCAGCTCCTCCTGTGAGTCATCACCCCTTCTGATCCTGGCTCCTCTTTACTCTGTTGGCATGCGACCCTGCCTCTCTGCGCCTCTTCTATGTCTTTATGTGGAGGTAATAATAGTCCTTGCCTCATAGAGTTGTGAGATGCAATAAATTAACATGTGCAAAGAACTTAGAATGTTGCCACATAAGCGTTTAATGCGTCTTAGCTTTGTTATCTTAGAAAATTTCTTTCCAAGCTCTGTTAGCACCAGTGATGAAATTCAGGCTTCTCTTTCCTCAGAGTCCCACTGCAGGGGTGGACAAAGGCAGGCGGGACAAAGCTCTTGGACTGCTGCTTCTCTTTCTAGGACATCACAAATGGCCTAACAGCCCTCCTGCCAAATTGAGAGCCAGCAGTCAATCGGATTTCCCTTTTATCTTATTTGAAGCAAGTTAATAAAAAGAAATATTGACTTCTGAATTGTACACAATGGGACTCTAATGGGTATTTGCTAAAGGGAACATTGAACACGTGTACAAAGGGCTTGCTTTGAGCTGTATCTCTTTAGTTTCACATTCCAGGTTCAATGTGAGGTAAAAGGAGGCTGGCAAAACTGTGTCAAAATTCAGTATATTATGTAACTCTCAAGAGGTGGACCACAGAAAAAGGGATGCTGACAAATTCATAGAAACAGAGTAGAATGGTGGTTGCCAGGGTCTGGGGAGGGGGGAAGGGGAGGCAAATGGAAAAATATTGGTCAAAGTGTACCAAATTTTAGTTTTAAGATGATTAAGTTCTGGGGATCAATATTCACTGTGGTGACTATAGTTAGCAATACTGTAGTGTATATACTTGAAAAGTTGCTAAGAGAGGTCTTAAATGTTCTCACCACATAGAAAAAAAATTGTAATATTGTGAGGTGACGGATGTGCTAACTAATCTTACTGTGGTCATCATTTGGCAATATACGTATGTATCAAATCATAATACTGAGTACTTTGCATTTATACATTATATGTCAATTCTATCTCACTAAAGCTGGGGGGAAAAGGCATGCTGGGAATCCTTCACAGGTGGGCCGGCAACTTGTGATCCAATTTCCAAATTTATTGGTGGCAAAATCAATTTATTTCTGTAATGTCTATTAGTGAGAACACTGAACCAAGCCCAGTCGGTGATGTTGAGCAGAACAGGTGAATATGTTGCAAGAGGTCAGAGTCATAGCTGAAGATTATGCACTGAAAACTAGGATGGCCTGTTCACTGGGACATGCAAAAACTTGTCTTGTGACTCTGGAGGAGGATGTCACCAGGGCAGTGTACTGCTGTCCCCACCAATCATGACTCCATGTTGAAGGTGGACAAAAAGAATGAAGGGATGGTTTTAATAGGCACACAGAGACACTCTTCGGAGTGTTGGCCGGTTCCGTAGTAATCATTTCTGACTTGTTGCACTTTGTTTAGAGCCTATTAATCCTTCATACATGTGCTAAAATTCTTGTGCTGAATGAGAAAAAAAATAAGGTTGCCACTGGAAGATTCTAAAAATGGACAGGAGAGCTCTTTCAAGTACATATTCAGCACGATTAGAAGTCCCATGATGCAGATGACCAGCGTTGGAAATGACAAGGAAGCGTGTCAAGTGGAAAAATGACTGGTTAATTCTCATCTTCCCATTGTGCCCGGTCTGAGGCATCACCAGAAATAGCAGCATCAGGTCCTGGAAGCCGTGGCTGTCATCCGAATAGGACATGAACACGGGAGGAAACGGGGATGAGGAGGCCGGTTATGCCTCATTCCTTCCAGCCCTCCCTTACGCACACAGGAAGTCACAGCCAGGACTGTCATCTCTTTGGACAAAGAATGATGATGTAAAAAGAGCCTGAAACATAAAGATGGCAAATACTCATCCTTAAGTCATGCAAACTGCCTGCCTGACCCTTCATCTGCTTTGTTTTTTTGAACCTGGACATCTCATCGTGTAATTTCCTTGGTCGTGTATCCCCTTCTGTTCCCTGGGAATGAGACGCACTTTCCTTTTCTCCTCATTGACCCTGCAACAGCTATTTTAGAATGGTTCTAAATCCAGTTTAAACACGAAAAGAGGGAAGGTCTTTGAAAAGAGGTATCTTTGTTTGGTTTCCTTTCTTACAAAAATAAAACGTGTCGAGGTAAGTTAAACAATGGACTTAAATGTCGCTTTGAGATCATGTTCGTTCTGAAAATATAAAAGTTGGCTCCTCTAACGTCCTCACTTTGACCCTGATGTTTGCACATGTAATGCATTTAAGTTGTTGGTATTTGTTAGATATTCTTAGGCATAATTTCATCAACCGCTTTTTAAAAACTTAAATTTTCCCTTATATTTGGAACATCGTTCACTAAACACCAAATAAGTTAATAATAAATTCAAGGTTTTGAAGCTTTCTTCATTAATATCATTAAATTTAAAAAAAAATTGCTTTTTTCTATATATGCATCATTTTAGGATTTTCAGAATACTTTTACAATAGTTGCCTTTGATAGATATGCATTCAAAGCAGTAGCATCTAGTATATTTTTAATATCTGAATTCTTGCAGAGTAAGTTTCTGGATCATTTCCTTTTCATTCCTTTGAGAAATTAATGTAGGCAGCCCCTGCTTTGTGCATGCTGTGTTAACTGAAACTCATTTGTATCAGAACCATGCAAAGTGAGAGCTGCTATGTTTGTTTGTTTTAATGTCATCAGGATTCAAACATCACTTTAGGAGACCAGCATACCTTGGTATTCTGATAGCAGTGTCATTTTTCTCTAAAATTATTGAGAAATAATTTAGCCTGCCTTTAACAGACATATATTTCTTCTGTTAGTACCAGCCTCTGGCTACTCCCCAAGTGCAGGACAAACACAAAGGGCTCTCTGTGCAGTTCAATATTCCCACCAAGTGCTTCAGCTAGCATTCCGGTCCTTGGTCCAATTCTTCCCACTGTTCATGAAAAGAGCAAGGAGAGTCCCCTCCGTGACCCTTTGTGTCCCACAGGGTCTTGTGGGTTCCCATCCATTGCCATAGTAGCCAGCTACTGCTGAGGAGCCTGGTGAACCTGTGCCACTGTCCCGACACCCCTTACCAGTAACCTGCCCCCCAGGCCAGCACATGCCCTGCTCTCTTGCCCATGCTCCACTCCCTAGCTCTCATGCCCTTGGCCCTTGGCAGTTTATTCAAATGGAAGGTACTATTAGTATGTACCTCATAGGGTCGTTTCAAGGGTGCAATTAAATGCCTACAATGCACTTTGCATTTTGCAGACATGCTGTAAATATTCAGTAAGTGTTAGCCGTTATTACTGCCCCATAGAAAACAATTGAGGCTTGAAGCCATTCTCTTATAAGACATTAACTCGCACTTTTCAAGAGCAATTCGAAGCTTCCATTCTAATCTGATCCAGGCCACTGTATTAGTTTTCTGCAGCGGCTGTAACAAATTACCATACATTTGGCGCTTAAAACAGCACGGATGGATTATCTCACTGTACTGGAGGCCAGAAGTCCTACAGTCCAGGTGCCACTTAGGGGACTCTTCCAGGATGCTCAAGGGGAGAATCCATTTCCTTGCCTTGTCCAGCTTCTAGAGGCTGTGGCATTCCTTGGCTCGTGGCCCCTTCCTTCATCTTCAAAGCCAGCAGCACAGCATCTTCACATCTCCCCTCTCTCTTTCTGTGAACTGCCTCCATGATTGTATCTTCTTCTGTGACCCTGACACTCCTACTTTTCTCTTCTCAGGAACCTCGTCATTCACCTCGTCAACCCACCCTGATAGTCCTTGATAATCTCCTCATCTCTCTATCACAAGATCACAGGCGTAGGAGATTAGGATGTAGACATAATTGGGGGTCCGTTATTCCATCTACTACCACCACTTTGAAGATTTCATTTGATTTCTCATCTTTAATAAAAACCAAATTCTAGGTGACATTGAAGTTTTGAACTCCACCAACTCAACTCTCAAAGCTATTCATTCCTAGGGCTGTTTACACATTATCATGTATCAGAAATATCCAGACAAAAACTCCAGCAGACATTGTGAGTTGACTGATCCATCACCCATTTCTAACCCTTTTCTCCCTTTATTGCCTCTGTTCAAAAGTCCATACTTCTTTGGAATGGCCACGTGGCACAGTTTTTGCCAATGAGATATAAGTAAAAATCTTTTGCAAATTTTGAGAAACTTTGCTTGCATCATTAAAAAGGACATACATCCTCCTTTTTTTGGATGCAGACCTGATAGTTGGAGCTTCAGCAGCCATCATGTAATCATAAGGAAAAGCCTGGGCCAGGGAATCACAGAGACATTGACCCTACCATTGCTGAATTACTGAAACAACTTCAGTAACCACTCTAGCAACTTCTGTTATGTTAAAATAAGTAAACTCATATTGTTCTAGCCACTGTATTTAGGTTCTGTTAGTCATAGCTGACTAAGTATAATGGTAGTTTATTTTTATTTATTTATTTTTTAAAGATTTTATTTATTTATTTGACAGACACAGCGAGAGCAGGAACACAAGCAGGGGGAGTGGGAGAGGGAGAAGCAGGCTTCCCGCTGAGCAGGGAGCCCGATGTGGGACTCGATCCCAGGACTCTGGGATCATGACCTGAGCCGAAGGCAGCCACTTAATGACTGAGCTACCCAGGCGCCCTATAATGGTAGTTTAAAAAATTACCTAGCCTAACCATAAATGCCTCATCCCTCAGAAGCCATACAGAGGACTGACAAGAGTGGGAATAAACACTAATAATATTATAATGAATAATGAATTTATGCAATTATATGACAATTTTTAGACTTATTAATGGAAAACCCCTCTTTTGAGTCAAGTCAATAACTAAACAGAACCAGAAATAAATCGCTGGCTAACGTAAGCTGGCCAAGGAGACCTTGCCAAGTATTTTAAAAACATTTCCCATTTTTATATTTAATCTCAGCTCCTGCTTGCCCTTAAATGCCTTATTTCTATAATAAAAAATAATTTTCTGCCTCTGTTTACACTAGACTTGGTTTACTTGTTTTCTCACCATTGTTTTTTCTTGGGTCATTGAGTTTTGTTTCTTTCAGTTCTGAAATGTCAAGGTTCTGTATCACTGAAGAAGCAAAAACCTTTGTTTTTAAAGGCTGAAATACTTCTCTCACAGGGGCTTTCCAAAAGAACTGAATGGCATACTCAGGAGTGCAAATTATAGGGAAACCCCTTAGTTTCTCTCATCCCCTGACAGCAGCCAATTTTCCATGAAGCATTGACTATAGACTCAAAAAAGGCATGTGCACATCTTCTGACCTCGGAAGACACTTACAATGGGCCAGAAGGATGAGTGGTCAGTAGCATGTATGTAGGATCATGTGGAATTCAGGTTGCTTAGTGAGAACCAGAAAAAGCCTAGAAGTTAAGAGAGAGAGGTTTAGTTGTCAGCCTGTCTTGGCAGAAGCTTTACTCTTTAGAGAAAAGTCTATAGTCCTATCTAAAACACTTTAATTAAATCATGAGAACTGTTCCCAATGTAATTCTTGTAATACTAGAAAACTCATGGAAAATTTTGTAATTTCAGATATTTCAGCCCCATTTGTAGTATGAACATTTCGGGAGTATTCATATATATACATATTTTAAATTTTAAGATGCTGTCGATTTTGTAAAGCACTATCAATTTAAATACAGCTTTTGTGTGTGTAAGAAAAAAGGCAAATCACTTGAATGGACAAACCAATTCTTACACAGACTAATTTCAGGGAGACTTAAAGTATGCAAAGCAAGAATTTTAGTCTTTGAAGGAAAACAGTTCTTTGGGCTCCTTTGGAGAGATCTAAGCTCAGATTTCTCATTTTTGAATGAGAGGAATATGAGCTATGGTGATGGGGGTGGGGTGTCGAGGGGCTGCTAGAGAGAAATGCCAAGAGAATTAGGAGAAAGGAAAGATCAGATGTAACTTGATTGATATTTACAACAAATGTAAAACTTGGTTATCTTCAGAGAACAATAGAATTTCCTGCGTAGATTTTACTTATCCTGGCCCATTTGAAGATAAACAGGCCTGCCCTTGGCAATATTGTGAAAAGATGAAGACCTTTTATAGCTCATGGGAAAACACCCAGGAAAATCAGGAATGTGAGTTTGGGTTCTAACTTTACAATTAATTTATGGTGTGACAGCAGCATGTTGTTTAACCTTCCTGGCCTACAATATTCTCTTTTGCAAAATTAGCACAATAGACTGTCTCCCACAAAATATCTGCGCCACTGGGAGCACGGAGATGTATTTCTGTGGGATTATCCAGTGAGTTGTGGGCTGGGGTGAAATAGGGGAGTTCCCCCCATTGTAGCAGAGTGGCCTCAGGGCCTTGGCTGGTGAAATGCCACCTCTGGGCTGAGTGGGCAGCAGCGCTGGGGTCAGGAGCTGACACCAGACACCCATCAGCAATGTTCAAGCTCCTTAATGACAGCCCCCCAGGCAAAGGGGCTGATGAGGAGTGAGAGCAAAACCCACTGAAGACCACAAAGATTAGCAGAGGCTGAAAAAAAGAAACACCTTCACTTTCCAGTCTGCGAGACAAGGACAGGTGGTGAAAGCCAAGTGGTCAGTTTGTCTCTGCCTTCAAGCCTTAGCTTCCTACTTACCACGTCTTCATGGTCTGTTCTGAGGCACTAGTAAGCACTGTTAACCTGACTGAATATGCTAAGTGATGGAGCAGTGGGTAAGAAGAGTTTTAAGATGACAAAGTGACCAAAATGTGAGATAATATAATAAACTGAAAGTAAGGGAGCAAAATCTGCAAATGCAAATGGAATGAATCTGATAATAGTGAAAGGAATTGTGGAGAACAGATTTATCATAACACTCAGGCTGACCAGTGTCCTGTGCCATGCAATCAACAACGATCACATGCTTTCTCTTTGTAAATAAATAAACTTAAGAAGGATCCTTTAGAACCTAACCTAATCAGAAGAACAGGAGCTTTTGTTCTCATTCTAGAATGGCATTTTTCAAAATTCAGGTCATAACACAACAGGGTGTCATAAGATCAATTAGTGGGTCATGAGTAGCAATTTTTCTCTCTGATGGAATAAAGTAGAAGAGGAGATATCAGATTACTTCACAGTGTAAGTTATGTGGAACTTTGGTGTGTGCGCACCCGCATTCGCGCATGTTGCTACATGATATAAAATATATTTCTTACTATGGGAAGCTGTCCATAAAAATTAAAAAAAAAAAAATCCTGGTGTGACATTAGGTGAGGCTTCCAGAAATTTGGGGGCAAACTTTGTGTTCATGGTTTAATTGTGTTCCTCAAAAATATATGTTGAAGTCCTAATCCCCAAGACCTGTGAATATGACCTTATTTAGATATAATGTCTTTGCAGACCTAGTATAGGCTGATACAGTCAGGAACAATTTAAACATAAGGGGAATTTCACATTTGATTATATGCAATTTATTCTGGAAGAAACTCTCTGTGAATGCATAAAATGGCACTAGCAGAACTGAACTGTGTAAGAAAACCCAAAATACACACCCATACCTCAGACACCTAGACTAGCTACATCAGTTCACCACGTATTATGAACCACACCCATCCATGTCCGTCATTACAACTTACCTGACTGACTTCAGAAAACTTTGCTTCCATGACTTCACTTGAACTCACAAGTTGTAACCCCTTCACAGGCAAAGTTCTTTGGCAAGGTAAAGTACCATATATATTGTAATAGTGACGCATGCATGTTCCGTTTAGTAAGTGTGAAACTGCTACCATTTTTATCAGGTTCTCTCTCTCTCTCTTTTTTTTTTTTACAGGTCACTGATGACGTTTTTTAGTTTTGTGCCCCAATCACTTTTTTCATATAAACCCTGTGGTTGTCACTGTGGGATTTTGCAGGGCACAGTGATGTTTGGGAATGCCACATCACGTCATAGTAGAATTGAGTGTATGGTATTTAAAACTGTATTACTGGTTGAGATCATCAAGTGGGTAAGTGTAGATACAGAAGAGACCAAGGGTTGAGTCCGGGGACACCTCAACCTTAACAGATAGAGAGGAGGAGTCAGCAAAGGAATCATCTGGTGAGACAGGAGGAAACTCAAGAGACACGCTGTTCTAGAAGCCAAGTGAGAATAGCATTTGAAGGAAGTCCTCATCAATTGTATCTGGTGCCACAGAGAGATCAAGAAGGGAGAAGACTGACTGAGAAGTCACCACCGAATTTAGTAACTGCTGAATTTAGTAATTTGGTGGCATAGTGGGGATAAGCCTACTTGGAGAGAATGTATTTTTTGAATAATCATGAAATCAATTTTATTTGATTTTAATATAAGTCTTTTTCAAGTAAGCTCTGTCATTAACATGCACATTTATGTCTTGTATGGTATCTTATAGATGAAGTTCTGCTAATAATTTTTAAATATTGCTATCGAGTCCCTCCTATGCATCTGACAGTGGGATAGAAGCACTGTGTTTAAAGGAGCAGATTCTAGAATTGAGACAGATTCATTTGTAAATTCTGGTTTCACCACTTACTAGTTGTCTCAAGTACGCCTTGCTCTTCAGATTTCCAAAGTGAGGTTAATATCCTATCTTAGTTGGTCATTGTCAGGATTGGGTAAGTAAAGTGCTTAGCATGGCATCTGACACACAGGATGCCTCATAAAGGTTATTAATATTTTTTACAATGATAGATGTAATATTTGGCTTTGAATTTACAACGGAGTTGGGGAGATAAGACATAAAAAATTAAATAAACATAAATAAGTATAGCCAAAGTAACCAGGGAAAGTGATACTTAAAATGGGACTGAAAGGAGGAAGAGCAGTGAGAAGGGTCCCCTGGGTTTGCTATGCACCTGCCACTCTGTGATGCCATAGCCACACATACTTGGTTGGTCCTCATACCACACCATGAGGAAGTACTCTCCCCAGTGTGTGCGTGAGAAGACTGATGCTCCAGGAGGCTCATATCTTCCTCCAGGTACTCAATTGGCAGGGGGCTGGAGATGGACTGGGTGTGTTCATCTCCCAAATCTACGCTTGTGGTGACAGAGGAGAGCAGCAGAGAGGTGTGGGGCTACCTCTCCCCTCTCTGCCATATGCAAACGCTAACAAGACAGCCAAACCAAACCAAATCAAACCAAACCAAACCAAACCAAACCTATGGCATGCAAAGCTTCATTTTAGCCTGATATCTCATCTAAAGAACTACATCTAAGAAACAAACCCAACAGAAGCTAGTTGCATATTCTTACCCTGGACCTTTTCTTCTTCTGGTAGGGTTAATTATGTGGCAGAGCAGGGTTTTAAGAAAGGCATGGAAGGACAGGTGGGAATGAGCAACAAGTGCGCATCAAGGGGTGCTTACAGGAAACAAACACTGTGGTGTCTATTTCCCAACCTGGCGGGTCCACAAGTTTACTCTGCAGTGGACTGTGCACCTGCAGCCCAGGCTCCTGTGGGGTTCCTGTTGGGATAACTAACAATGGGCGGGTATTTGGACTTTAGGAAGTCTCCATGCTAGCTGAGCCTCTCACTCAAGCTGGTAGGAAAAGGACAATTGGTGTCCTGCACAGCATGGTTTGAGAATGGCTTATATCACTCTCCTCCAATGGGCCATTAAGGGTTCTTAAAGTGCTTCCTTGAGCAGACAGGGAGCTCTAATTGGAAGAGATATGCTGTGCTGCTGGGCATCAAGTTAACTAATTGTGAAGCCCTAGCAGAGACACTCAGGTCTCCTCACCTACTCTCAGTGGGTAAAGGCCATGACCTTGAAGGATAAACCCATGACAGGTAAGATTTAATGGGCTGAGAGAAAACGAAACATGAATCTTTGTAGAGCTCTGTGGGACTTTGAAGGAGAGCCGGCCTTGATGAAGACGTGTACTAGTTTTCTAGGGCTGTCATAACAAATTATCACAACTAAGTGATCTAAACAACAGAAATGTATCCTCTTACAGTTCTGGAGGAGGCTAGAAGTCTGAGATCAGGTGTTGGCAGTGTTGGGTCCTTCTGGGCATTGTGAGAGAGAATCTGTTCCATGCTTCTCTCCTATCTGCTGGTGGTTGCTGGCAGTCTTTGGTTTTCTTTGGCTTGTAGACATTTCTCTCCAATCTCTGCCTCCATCTTCCAAGGCTATTTTTCCTGAATCTCTGTCTCTGTGTCTCTTCCTCTCTTCTTATAAGGGCATCAATTTATATTGGATTAAAACCTCATCTACTCCAGTATGACCTCATCTTAACCATTAATTACATCTGCAAAAACGCTATTTCCAAATAAGTTCACTCTCTGAGGTTCCAGGAAGGACATAAATTTTGGGAGGACACTTTCCAGCCCTGTACAAGAGGGGAGCATAAAACCATTTGGCATCATTGTCTGTGAGAGAATAGTGGGGAAAGGAGAGGAAGAGTCTCTGAAGGAAGGCTTAGAAGGACACAGAATATCAGTGAAGTAGGCAGGATTGTAATAGGAAGCACATGAACCAAATGGGGTAGTTGAGACTTTAAAGAAGGAACCATTTATATTAAGTGGCGGGGTTGGGCGCCGTCATGGCAGGTTTGCTGAAGAAGACCACCGGCCTTGTGGGATTGGCTGTATGTGAGAATCCACACGAGAGGCTAAGAATATTGTACACAAAGATTCTTGATGTTCTTGAGCAAATTCCTAAAAACACAACATATAGAAAGTATACAGAACACATTACAAATGAGAAGCTGAGTATGGTTAAAGCGGAACCAGATGTTAAGAAATTAGAAGACCAACTTCAGGGTGACCACCTAGAAGAGGTGATTCTTCAGGCTGAAAATGAACTAAGTCTGGCCAGAAAAATGTTACAGTGGAAACCATGGGAGCCTTTAGTGGAAGAGCCTCCTGCCAACCAATGGAAATGGCCAATATAATCATCATTGTATGACTAGTGTGTTGATGGGAAACGGATGTAATTAAATGTTCTATTATATAAAAATGTTTCTATATTATTGACATAATCAAGAAAACTAATACAGAACATATTTAGGACACCTTAAAATTGATGACTATGGTAATAGGGACTTGTGAATCCATTTTTGATATGTAAAGCATTCATTTAAGCTATCTTAAAGATTTTTGTTGTTGTTGTTGGTTTTTGTTTGTTTGTTTGTTTGTTTGTTTTGTAGAGAGGTTGTGGAAAGATTTGGAAGTTAATTGGAAAAATTCCTATAGACTTTCAATGCAGAAGCCATAACCAAAATGTGAAGTATTTATAGTGGTATCTTCAACACATCATTTAATGATTTTTATCCTGAAAAAAAAAACCAGGAAAGATACTAATTATTATTATTGTTTAGACAAATTTATAGGTCACTAAAGTGAAGTAGTAAGAGTAAAAACCATCGAGTTATAGTTGTGCAGTTGAGGAAATTGATTTGGTATTTGAAAGAAAAATTTCTTTCTTGAAAGAAAAAATTTCTTATAGTGGTAGTTGGAAAAACTTTTCTGTTTGTCTCATTTAAAAAAGTTAGCTTTCTGTTCTTAGCCTTTAGTTTTCTTGATCAGCCAGAGTACATCAGGATGGGGATAGAATTTATGTAAAAGGAAAGACATCAAGAGTTCCTAAAGTTTTTCATAGGCTTATATTCAGAACATCTTACTCATATGTGGGTTATAACTTCAAAGTGGAATCACCAGGTAGTTTTCACTAAGTTTCCAATATGAGTGCAGTATGGTTATCAAACCCAAGATAAGTGCTAATTCAAGGAAAGAAACAGTTGACATAAATTACTTTTCACATGTCCTCACCCTTTCACCCTAGACCCTATCATTTCTAAATACTTAAATTTGGTATTTTTTAACTTCAAAGATAGTACTTCTGTGTGTTTTTTTTCGCATATGCTTTTGCGTCTTTTGCTATCCCTTGTGGCAAAGTAGGATCATTCAGAATTTTCAGAAAGAGAAAATTGTATTTTTTTTCTGATATATTTCTCCCCTTACAGAGCTGTAAATTGAATGGTAAATAAATATTAAATGAAGTGGGGAAAAAAAGTGGAGGGGTTAAGTAAAAACAAACAAACAAAATAAGAGAGTGGTGAAGAACTCCTGAGCTGGCAAGAGCAGGGTGTCATTTTCACAAGCCCTCTCACCCCTTCCCCTTTTTCCCACCACCACAGAAAGGAGTTCCACTTAGGCTTCTACCAGCTTCTCTGCCATTGATCTGTTCTGTGATGCCTCTTCTGTCCTGTCCTGGGGCTTCTCAGATGCAGTGATGTGGGCTGCCTGATGTCCAGGCATGCACAACGTTATGATGGGCGAGTTAGTGCCAGTGCCCACCTTTGAAGAAGGGGAGATGGAAGCCAGTTGATGCCCATTTCCCGATTTCTTCCCTAGCTGACTGTTCTGTGATGTATTCTGTAAGATTTCCCAGAAGATTCTATGGGATTGAGCACCAGTTGACAATAGCAGTGACCAATTCAAGAACTCATCCTTGTTTTGGGGCTTACTCCCTCCTCCTTCACTGTCCCTGCCTCTCACACCTGTTTCCTAAGATAAGTTCCCAAATAAACCACATGTACACAGCCTTCACTTCAGGCTCTCCTTCAAGGGAAACCAAGGCTAAGCAGCCACTCTCAGCCAGTAGATTCAAGGGGAGTAAGGGATTTCTGGGAAAGAGTGAGAGAGAAGGGGGGTGGAGAGGAAGGGAGGGATGGAGAGAGAAGGAGAGAGCAGGGGAAGGGGAGAGGGAGGGGAAAGGAGAGAAAGAGAGTTAAAGCTAAAGAAAGCAAACTTCAGTCTTCTGAGGAGGAATACAGTCAGACAACCCTCAGGCTAGGGGGCAGGTGGGAGGAAAAATACACAGCCCAAGCACAATCTCCTCCCACCCACGGTCCCCTTCCAGAGCCTTCTATGGCTGAACCAATTCCCAGAGGGTGAGGAAGGGTTAGCCTTCATGCAGTTCATAGAGGTCAGCCTCCCAGGGCACAGACTAGGCGAGAAGGTTAGAAAGCAGAACTGGAAGTAAACAGAATTGCCAGACAACCACGTTTACCCACACACCAGTTTTCTCTCTTGCTGACCATGAGTCTTAACAGAATTGACTGCAGCACTGACATGCTTCACAAAGCCATCTTTTCAAAGTGGGAAATGTTTCTAAGATGAGGTTGTTCTTGCAACCACACAGAAATAACTTGTTGGCTACACATAAATTTTATCACCATTGAACATAACCATCCTAGTAAACTCAGTTATCATCTGGGTTAAGCAGCCTAGGATATGAAGACAAGTGTGGACGTGCATTCAGAACATCCCTTGATTCAAATCCCAGAGCTGCTACTAACAAAAATGGTGCCCTTGAGCAAGTTTCCTTCTCCGAGTCTCAGTTTTCTCATCTGCAAAATAGGATTAAAATATCAACCCCACCTCACAAAAGTTTTCTGAAGATTGAATGAAAGAAGACATTGTAAATGGTGGCTGTTTTTTCTAGTACTGCTCTCTTAATTACTGCTCATTTATTATGCCTCAAACTTCTACTTATCTCCATAGAGATGTATGTATGTTATTAACACATTCATATTGAATAGGATTAACAGTCGCAGAAATCTAAAAATTTCTTCAGATATTTGAAGATTCCTCTTAAAATTATAGTTGGATAAACTGTAATATTTTATTATCCCTCTGTCTTCTTGCTCTTAACTGTATAAAATATCCTGAAGTTCATCTTAAGTGACAGGTGAACTAATTGTTCTTCAATTGCATTCAGACTTCAATGGTCTTTCAGTCGACCGTGATGAAGTAATTTATGGTCAGACTCTGGACACAGTTGCCTGTTTGCTGATGGTGATGAATCACTGAGGGAAGGGCCCACATTTCTGTGCTGTTGGAGCTTTTCACTTAAATTCTGAGTCTTCTGGGTTGCCTGCAGGTTTACTGGAAAATGGCCTCTGCTTGGAAGCCTGGTTGGAGGGGCTTCTTGCCACAAGGCTCATCCTCCACTGTATTAAAAAGGTTTTGTGAGAATCTATGACTTACATGTTAAGGAAAGAATGTGCTCTGTCTCAGGTGTAATTCATCTTGTATCTAAAAATGTGTGGTTCTGTAAAACATAACATATTTAGTTCTTTTTCTCTTGTCCTTTGAGGAAAATCTACCCATTTCTTTTGAAGTGGTGGTGCTATATAAAGGAAATATATCTTTCTGGCCTTATAAACAATTTTCTCATTATTTTTTTCCTCTTTCCCAAATAGGATTTTTTTTTTTTTTTTTTAGTGTGAATGAAGAGAGAAGAAAAAGAATTTAATGAAAGAGAAACATGGATACAAATTTATGGTAATACTAGCCTTATTTTTTTTTAAGGAAAATAATGAAGCTAAAGCAAATTGGATCACAAATAAAATCAGATGTATTATGAAAATAATAATGTTTATGTTTTGTCCCTGGATTATGTAGTTGTTAAACCATATATTTAATTTGTTGAATATTTTGTGGTTATTGCTCTGTTTATAAAAATGATTGCCAATTTCAAGCCTCATTCAGAAGAGTGAGCCAGAGGGCATTGTGGTAAGTGTACACTAATCCTAAAATAGTGTTTGAACATGAGAGCTGGCACTCCTTGGCAGGGCTCAGGTGTTACAACAACAGAATCAGAAAAATATCCTACATGGAAACTTTTTCTCGGAGTGAATCTCTGATGGTGTGAATTGCTGATGGTGATGAATCACTGAGGGAAGGGCCCACATTTTGAATATATTTTGAATCTCTGCTTTCAATGAACGGAGCAAGAAGGAGCTGTAAACTACATTTTCAGTTGGGGAGATGTGAAGGGGGCTAATGGAAGGTGGTAAATTAAAGGATGAATTAAATCTTTCCTTCAAAAAAAGAAATCAGAAGAGCCTTATTTGGACTAAGTGTTAGGAATGCTATGGCCCTTGGTACTCAGTCAATGGGAAATTTTAATCATAGATCCTTGGGAAATTGATGAGACTACTCATTGCCCCACACTTCCCTCTGACAGCAAGTATCTACCTGTCCTAGAATTGTTGAAGCCCTTCCTCTTCTTAGAATTTGGACACCACTCTTTGGGGAGAGGTGGATTTAAGGAAGCACTCTCTCAGGGTGTAGGATGGGCACCTGGCAGTAAGCATCTTGTATTTTGCATCCAATGTGCCTCACTGGCCTCATTCTAGTCTTGGTCCTGAGAGGCACCCAACATTATCTGAGAGGTCTGAGATTTAGGCAATACAGTGATTTGGGTGTCTCCCAGGCACATGCAGAGAAGGGGAGCACTTTGGCTTGGGTGCTGCATCAGTTCCAGTAAAGAGAAAGTGCTAGTTGCTGTGCCTCAACCTCAGCTGTGTCAAGTGACAGTTTACTCCTCTGACCCAAATGCACCTAGAATGTCAGAATGCATCTGTGACTGATTTGTCTCCCAGAGTCAGCCGAGGCTGGTCTGCCTGCCTGCTTGAGCAGCTGAGAATGTGTCTTTTCAACGCTGTCTAGTTTGACTATTTCTCAAGTGGCTTACAAATGGCTGGGTTGGTCTTCTAGTAGATTCTTCTGGAGCATTCTCTCCAATTCTGACCTTCTATCCCTACTCCAGGGGCCTTGAGATCCACCGCTCGATTCTGTTTGGTGATGTGGCAAGGACCGTGGACATTCTTCTGGTCAGAATGCCCAGATGCTGGTTCTCGGCTGTGTCCTCTCCTCCATAGGGGGATGAAATTGTTCCTGGAAGAGTCCTAGTACCTAATGTCTTGACTTCTTGGATTTTGCATATTTAGACAAAGCTTTTCCTTATGATTCCCACATCTGGCTTCTTCTTCTCTACTCCCCAAAGCACCTGGCCAATATCTTGTTTATTGCTCTCTCTGCCCTGTATCCACAGTGCTGGTGTACACATCTTGCCCTCCTCACCAGATTATGGGCTCCACAAGTTCAGGGACAATGTCTCATTTAGCCCTGATTCTCCACAGCAGATAATCCAGTACCTGGGACTTGGGATGTGTCCCAGAAAGAATTCTTAACTGAATCAATGAGTAAATAATTGAATTTGTTACTATGGAAGGGAATTCATCAAAATTTTTGCTTCTAATTGGACAAGAAAGTATTCTTCTTGGTTCTCAAGCTTCTCTTTGCTAGTCAAAGGACTGCGATAGGAAGGTGTTGTGCTAACTGAGGGATGGCCAGAGCATGAAAACAGATGCTGGAAAGAAACATGGTCATGAGTCAAGCTTAGGCATTTGTTTAGATAATAAGGGGGTAATGCCAGAGTTAGTAATGAGGTAGACTAGAGAGTTTAAAAAGTACAAAATGAAGAAATAATTGTTAGTTGGGATCCTGCTGCTTAGGGTGTCCATGAAAATATTAGCAAACTGTAGTTATGTTGGATAAGATCCCTAGACTCTATTATTCCAAATATATTGTAAAATTTCTCATGACTCAGTAGAGCGTATCCATGTGGTTGAGCCAGGAATGTTGTGATGTGATAGAAAGACTCCTCAATGTCATGCCCCTCTACCATTGTCTGGTTGGTTGTTTTTGAATGAGGCATTTAAGCTATGGATCGATTTTTGTTATAGAAAACAAATAGAAGAGGCTAAGTGATACCTACAATCTTTCCAATCTCCAAAATGTTATAATTTTATACTTTTAAGTGGTTTTGGAAAAGACACAGTTGTTCAGAGTGTTCTTTTTTTTTTTTATTGTTATGTTAATCCCCATACATTACATCATTAGTTTTAGATATAGTGTTCCATGATTCATTGTTTGTGCATAACACCCAGTGCTCCATGCAGAACGTGCCCTCCTCAATACCCATCACCAGGCTAACCCATCCACCCAACCCCCTCCCCTCTAGAACCCTCAGTTTGTTTTTCAGAGTCCATTGTCTCTCATGGTTCTTCTCCCCCTCCGATTCAGAGTGTTCTTTACTGGGAAAAGAAAAGATCCATACATACTTCTCTCCATGAACATAACTTAAATATTTCAATGTAATTTGGTACATGTTCAGTGATTCATTTGAAAATATTAATATTTTAATAAATAACATATTAGCAAAAGCTTAACATGTGTGAACTGTTTAATTCTTAATACAATATCTGCATTTCTCTCAAAAAACAAAACAAAAGTACTTTCTACTTGAAACTCCACACCATGATGATATTCTCATTATAGTTTGCTGAATGACATTTTGTTAGGACTGATAGGAGGGGATTACTCCTATAGTCCTGGAGCCATAGAAGCCTCCCTGATGGGAAAAGCGATAAGCGTGTCAACAGGGCATAAGTAGGTAGGTAGGTAGGGAAGGGGCGGGAGGGGAAAGAATCCCTCATGTTTGATTCCTTCCGCTATCATTTTATTCTACCACCAGTACCTCCGTGGAGCCAGAGGAAGCATGGAGAAGACAGAGATGACTTACCTATGTATTACACATGAATTGAAACCCAACAGTTCTCCTGTCCTTTCTGGCACCCTATTTCCCCAGCGCTCTCAGTTGTGAAATGGGGTGACCTTACATCGGACCCAGAAGAAGGAGTTTTGGCACTGACTTAAAGAAAAGCTCCTAATGAAAATAGAATTCCTTTTGCTTTACAAAAATATATAAATTATGTACACAGAAAAATTCTTTATGGTCTGACTTGAGCATTAAATCCCACTGATGCATAGCATGCTACATTCGTTGGTTCACCAAAGTGTGTTTAAAAATGAGATTTTGCAACTTTCCAAGTTGGTTTAATAATGAGGAAGATGGTCAGGCTTGACTTTTCTCTGTTTTAAACTAATACAGGTTATGATAAAGACAAATCAAACTTCCTTCCTCTGTGTTTCTCCTCTTTTATAGGTTGGATCCTTACAGAATAACTATCTTCTCAGATTAGGGTAGGATGCCCTTGAGAAGGCCCTACCCAAAGGAAACCAACTTTTTTTTTTTTTAATCAGGCGCACTATGCTATATGCCTTGCATTCGTGATCACCCTGCAAAGATATTTCTATGGGGTGAGGTTTACTTGATTGGAATCATAATCTTACATTCTTGCCTATCTCTGATTAGCCACAATCAGTGTCCAGGGAATTGTGCAGCTGATCCAGGACTTTTATTTCAGAGAGAACCTGGGCTATGCATCTATTCTTTGTGGACAAATTCACCCTGAAATCCCAGAAAGTCCGGAGATGAGTCATCTGGAATATGGCTGCTCTGGTATATGAAACTGATCAAACTGGTGTTATCTGGTGTGTGATCAGAGTGTAGCTGAGATTTGGGGATGTAGGAAGAAGGCAATTTGAAGAATGACAGCTATTAAAATGAAACAAGGAAGGAGCAGCGTTACACTGTGGTCCAATCAACTCTGCCATGTAAGGAGGGACTCTGTGTTGTCAGTGAAAAGCTGATAGGGCAGAGGAAATGAGTTGCTTTGGAAATGTCAAGGTTGGCCAGAGTCCTCTCTGAATAATAAAATCTTTACTGCACCATCAGCAGGGATTAGAGACAGGAAGGAGATGGAGTTGATTGAGTGCCCAGAGAAAAATGGAATCAATTCTGTATACATTTTCCCCGCTAACATAGACCCTCCCAACCACAGAGCAACCTCCACCCCTTGAGAAAAAATCACACAATCTCCTCCATCTCCCTGACTTATTTGTATTTTCCACCAACTTCATGACAAGTTTGAGTTCTTCATCTTGTAACACAAGGTATTTTTTCCCCTTCATTTCTCTTGCAGAGTAAAATATGGAGAATTCGAAAGAAAAGGAGTATCTTCACTGTTCCTTAAGACACAGTCCTCATGCTGCTTTTTGAGAAAGGCAAGCATTTTAACTCCATGAAAAAAGAATAAACTACCAAGTCTGTGCTCGTTTTTGTTTTTCTTTCGTCTTTGTGGATGTGTATAAACAATAGTGAGGCACTTCAGGTGGGCTCTCAAAGTCACCAGTTTGGGCAGAAGAAGACTCGTACCGCTCTTCCATATACTCTCGGCCCTGCCCGGCTGAGGAAGGGCATCCAGTCCACAGCTGTGGGCAGGAACGAAGTTGGAAGAGACATAATGACACCCACGCCTTCTTGTCAGTTCTGTTGCTCTCACTACTCCTTCGGCTCTAGGCTCTTTCAAAACCTTGCTCAAATATAGCCTTCTCGGGAAGCCTTCTTTGGTACATACTCCCTACTGTCCCACCCCCAGTGAATCATTTTCCTTGTACTATTTCTAGACTTTGTGTGTATTTCAGTATCTTGAAACCATCGATCTGCTTTGTTTTCGTGCCTCTCTCTCCTACTATAATGTGAACGCTGATGGAAAATAGATGGGATCTGTCCTGGAGCCCTCCACCTAATAATGAATGGCAAGTAGTAGGGAACAAATAAATGTGTTTGACTGGCTGCAGCCCTTTGGATGGGGCACACAGTCAGTCCAGGATCTATCACACTGATATTTTATTTATTTTCTGGCTCAGTAAGTTTCCCTTAAAGCTAGTTCCGGTCTCTTGTGAAATGTCTTTCTCATGAGCCACTTCCCCCTTCCATCCTATTAACACATATATACACATAATCCAGGCAGAATGTTTCTTTGTGGATTCTAGGCAGTGATGGGGAAATGAAAATACCCTATTGCATTAATTCCAAAACACAGATTTTTGTTTTCACCTTTTGAATTGAAATTAGGGAGTATTTGACAATCGATGGCATCTTACTGTTATGATTAGCAGTGTTTTTTGCTTTCTGAATCATACCTAAAATAATGCATCTTTCAACAATGGTATCTTAGATTTGTTGAGATATGGTACTTATGGAAAAAGTTGTACCAGGGGCCACACCAGCCCTATACCAGGTTATATGGTGAATTCTGGATATGTTCCAAATGCTACATTAAAAAGAAATCCAAAGCAGACTTTTCCAGAATAAAGTGAGAGAGTTAACCTTAAGGATCAGCAAGCATGTTTCATGCAACAGTCATTGTTACATCTCTGGCGTCTGATCGAGTACATGCCTGGAACATATACATACTTAGTACATAAAGATAACTGATAACAGTTTTTGAGTACTTACTCTGTTTAGTCACTGGATTTTAAGTGTTTTTTATATTTAAGCTCATTTAATACTCAGGATATCATTTTGTGTGGGAATATGATCTCCATTTTTCAGATGCACAGAGTGAGGCTAAGGGTAGAAAAGTAATGTGCCCTACATGTTATAGATAGTAAGTGGCAGAGCTATGGCTGGACTCCAGGTTCATTTGACTTCAAAGGCCACGCTCTTGTGCTCTATGCTATGCTTCCTCCCCAGTGAATATTGATTTTGAACAACTGGTATTTCTACTGGTCTTGATGGCAATTTGCTTGGTCAGAGTTGTCAGTTCTCAATTTTCTTTCCAAATTGTCCACTTTCCTGGGCCCCCTAGACTCTACTGGTCATCAAATGACTATCTTAGACTTAACATTTTGATGAATATTGCTTAATTTGTAATAAACAGTTTATTGGAAAAATATTTCCTTTATTCAATGATACAGGGAAAATCCTACCAAAACCAAAAATCCCCTAAGAGCCATTTGTGATTATGATGGTGTTATATTTCACAAGTGCAATATTGTGGAGGTAAAATAAATTCATTTTTGTAAGTAGTAAAAACAAACAAACAAAACCACAATCTCTCTCTCTCTCTTTTTAACGATTTATGTATTCATTTGAGATAGAGAGGGAGAGCAAAAGTTAGGGGTAGGGCAGAGGGAGAGGGAGAGAGAGAACCTCCAGCAGACTCCCTACTGATGTGGAGCCCAATGCGAGGCTTGATCTCACTACCCTGAGATCATGACCTGAGCCAAAATCAAAAGTCAGACGTTTAACCAACGGAGCCACCCAGGTGGCCCACACAATCTCTCTTTTGTAGTATTGCCACCCTGGAGGTCATGGAGAAGAAATTAAATTCAATGGGCTTTGATTGACCTCCTCTTTGGGGGCTGAGACCTGTTTTTCTAAAGCCAAGATGCCCAAGCATAATATTAAGAAATTACTGAGGAAATTCACTTCCAGTATAGAAGATTCTGTTAAACCAATCACCTTCTCCTCTCTATAGTCACTGCAGAGATCAGAACTAGGAGTTGGGGGGGTGTCAGGGGCCACCATGCTGGGCAATGGAAGAAGCGCTGGCCTAGGACCAAGCTCTAGCGTGCACCTCAATCACCTGGAGGGCTTGTTCAAACACAGATTGCTGGACCCACCCCTGGAGTTTCTGACTCATCAGGCTTGTGGTGGGTCCTGAGAATTTGCATTTCAAACAAATTCCCAGATGCTGCTGATGCTGCTGGTCCAGGTGCCACACTCTGAGAACCACTGGCCTCGCCGTTAGAAGGGCCTGAGTCTGGATCCTGATTCCTCACTATCCTAGCTGGGCCTTAGGGAATTTAATGATCTGTCTTGATTCCTTATGAGTAACCTGAACTGTAAACTACCTGTTCTATCCATTTTCTAAGACTTGTACGAAAAGAAATGAAAATAATATATTTGCAAATTACTTAAAAACCTATTATTGCTGGTATTACTCATATTACTGTGAAAGAAGCTGTAGATTTATGTCACCTCAGAGAGGAGCTGGCAAAACTTTGGAGTTACCCAAAGCCAAGTGGGAAAAGTTTGGAGAATTCAAAGTGCATGTTGTACCCTGAAGTACCTTGGGAACCAGCATGGAATATAATGGAAAGGACATAGGTTCTGTGCTATGAACCTGCTTACGTGTGCTCAAACCCCATTTCCCATCTGGAAAATGGGAATGGGAAGACATATCTTGCAGGCTTGCCAAGAGGGCTATTCTCTATAATGCTTTTAGAGAAGTAGCACAGTGCCTGGCCGCAGTAGCCACTCAGTAAATATTAGCTAATATTTAGATTTCAGGTTGGTAATATAGCCATTCCATCGAGCCATTCCATTGAGGTAGCCAGTCCCCTGATCCTCAAAGTTCATACTCTAACTGTGCTGCTTTGAATGAGCTATTGGACTCACTGACCTCCAAGGTTACTTCCAAATGAGATTCTAATGTCAGCACAAAGCAAACGAATCTGGTCAGTTGGCTGCACCAGGACTGTTTTCCTCAGTCTTCCCTTATAACTGACAGCTTGACCACTAAAGTCTTTGCCCTGACCTACTACATAATCATTAAGCAGACTTTCTGGAATCCCCTAGCAGGCAAAGCACTAACAATAGGAAAATTAAAATTACATGAAGATCGATGTGCAGAGCTCTTCCTTTTCACCCTGGATTATGACAATTGAATCAAGTCTAAACCAGAGAACGCGTGACAGTGCAATGAGCTCTTCACTAACAAATGTCAGATCAGCTTCAGCAATCTGCTCTGGGTGGGTGGAAGTTCCAGGCTTGCAAAACCCCATAGTTCACAGAAGCAACAACTGCAGCACAATTGCAGACCAAGTTGTGGAACCTGATGCCATGTCATGGGGCTGGAATGCAGCTCATGGTACCCTGTTGGACAGACTTTCCTTTTGTACCTCATGCTGATGAGAAGTTATTCACTCAGGCTGCGTGTCCTCTTGCACGTTTCATGGACCAACACTCTGCCCATTCAACTTGACATCACAAGTGATACAGATGGGTAGGCTGTCCTTGAACGTGCAAGCCTGTTTCAGAGATCACAAGTGACTGACTCAACAAACATGGGAGAGAATTTGCTCAGCTCCTATCTTTCTCTTTCTTACTGGGTTTAAGTAGACTGGGTGGCTCACGGGAAAGGTGAGGGTAAGGCATGTTGGTTCCATGAGACAGCATTAGTTGCCTCTTCTGACATTCCTTGCCATCAAATACGAAAAAATGTAATTCTTTACACGAATGCCTATTATTTTACTTTTTTCCTAATTTTAAGTTAGGAGTGAGATGATTTTGTTTTCTTATGGAAACATTTCTTGTGAGTGAAAGATAATGCACCATCCCCCTTTTAGACAATTTTTTTTCCTGACTCATGGTAAACTTCCAACTTTTCTGCCCTCTCCCTGCATCGGGGTCCCAGTTACCTTTAATTCTGAGGACTTTTTCTCACTTTCTTCAGTGGTCTTAGCCTCTTAGAGTACCGACTTCCTTTCCATATGACTCATTGCCAGCTTTCATGGTGACTTCCAGATTCATAGTCCTCTGGTCTCTTCTACTCAGATGAACTCTGTTTTCATTCTATCTCAGCCACACCCCAGCAAGGCCATGTCTTACTCTTGGTCACAACTCAGATGTGCTTCACTTCCAGAATGGCAAATTCTGATATCCCTCTCCTTTTCTCACTCCATTCCTTCCTCTCTCCTTCTTTCCCTCTGCTTTTCCTTTCATCTTTATTAAGATAGCCAGCCCATCACCCTTACCTACCCTACCTACGCCGTCACCTGGATGTGGTTCCATTGCTTCTGCAGCAGCCTGACCTCACTGGCTGAGCATATCAATTCAGTGTCACCTATGATTCCCTCTGTGACACCTCTCAAATCCGTCTCTCCTTCCTATTCTTGCTGCCTCTCTCAAGGATCTCCTACCTGGCCGTCCTTTCTTCCAGTCTGCTCTGCTCTAATCCATATTAGTTACCCTTTCTAAAATGATCATCCTGATTTTAAAGCTCTGTGAAAACTTGTGTAACTCTTATCCTCCAAAACCTTCTACTTTTTCTTCTAAGTCTTGCTCATGTTTTTCTCATCTCCACCTGAAAAATACCCTCTGCTTTTATTTAAGTCCACCTCAAATAACACTTCTGATCATCCACCTTCACTTGATCCTTTTTCAATGTTATATTTCTATGCTAGTGGTAATGGTTTGTATATTTGTTTTATCTTCTTGCAATGTGATCCAGCGTAAGGCACATGAGTGCTGGATTTAGAGAGAGATCTGGATGAAGATCCCGGCTGTAGTATTTACCAGTTGTATGATCCTGGGCAAGTCTCTCCATTTTGCTGAGACCAAACTTCCTCCTCTATAAAAAGGGCGTAGTACTACCTACTTCATGGGGTTGTTATGAGGATTAAATGAGATGAAATGACTGCCATATAAGAGTCACTCAACAAATACTATTTCTTCCCTTCTTCCCCATTCCTTGTGTCCTTGAGGTAGAAGACTATGCCTTACTCATTTTGTATCCCTTGAAATGTCAACAGTGTCTGGCCATCAATAAATAAGCCATCAATAAATATTTACTAAATTCACATGTCTATACCATGTGTCTTTCTTTCTTGTTGAAGGTTGGAGCTCCAGAGACAATGCATTTTATTATCTGCAATCCATTTCCTACTTAATTTTGGTAAGTTTAAAGCAGAATATTCTTTATATGCTGAGCAGACACTTAATTACACGAAATTACCCTAGTATGGATAATTGTATCTTCTCTATTGAGAAAGACTTGTGGCTAGGTGTTCTATGTCTGGACTGGAGTAAGGAGACTTGTGTGTGTGTGTGTGTGTGTGTGTGTGTGTGTGTGTGTGTGAAAAAAACTCAGTCATAATAATGATATCTGGGAAACTTCCTCTTCAGGTTATTGACTCAGCATGATCCAATGTGGTTGTGACCTATGGCCCTCTGTGGCCCTCTCCCACATATGGAGTTAATAGCAAATGATCTGGGAAAGCTGATTCACATCTTTAGAGGGTCCCTGTTACAAAAATCGAACGATACTACAGAATTCCTAGTGGAATAAGTGCTTCTCTGAGGAAAACAAGGTTTCCAGCCCAATGTTTATTAAAGGTATTGTGATGTAGTAAAAAGACCATTGGCTTTGGAGTGGAAAGGCCTTCACTTGATCTCAGCTATACTACATATTAGCTGTGGATCCTCATGCAAGTTACTTGGACCTCTTTCCCCTGTAAAAGATGATCACATACCCGCATCACAAGTTATTGTGAACATTGAATGGCATACACACGGAAGCACCTGGTGCAGTGTATGGCATATACAGAGAGAAAAATTAATAGATGTTAGTTAAAACATCAAAGAGTATAGAGCATTTTTTCATAAAAAAAAAGAAAAAAGACCTAGTGTACTTTGGAGACATACAACAGTATCCATTGTGCTGTCATCGACTACCTATGTACCTGAGGGATGGTTTATGTGTCAACTTGGCTGGGCTTTGATGCCAAGATGCCAGGCCAAACACCACTCTAGCTGTTGCTGTGAAGGTATATTTTAACGTTTCCATCAGTAGACTTTGAGGAGAGCAGATTGACCGCTCATGACGTGGGTAGGCTTTGTCCAATCAGTTGAGGTCTTAAGAGAAAAAGACTGAGGTCCCCTGAGGAAGCGGGAATTCTACCTCTAGACTGCCTTCAGACTAGAGCTACAACCTCAGAACTTCACTGGTCTCCAGCCTGCCACCCTGCTTTGCAGATTTTGGACTTAGCAGAGGTGCAAGCCAGTTACTAAAAATAAATCTCTCTCTTTATGTATTTACACCTCCTATCAGTTCTATTTCCCTGGAGAACATTGGCTAAACACAGCCTGCCTTGCTCACTAGGTGGTAATTAAACATCAGAAACTCTATCCAACTCATCTTTACATCCTCAGCACCTAGCACGGTGCCAGATACATGGGAAATATTCATGCTTATTGAACTGAAAAAGAATGCAATAATACACTGTCTTGTAAGAAAGGTGCTTGTACATACTGTTACATTAATCAATTGCACTACTTAGTTTTTCATGCATCAAACATTTTTCATATTACCATGCTTGACACTGATGATGCAGAAAGAAAAGATAGAATTCCACTTCTCTAGCTGTTGTTTTGTGGTGGGTTGGAGTGGATAGGACTGGCACATAAATGGAAGGTAAAATTGGACATTTGGGAATCAGTGTCTCCAGGTGAGAGAGCATGAGAGCCTGACATAAGGCAGGGGCAACTAGGAGAAAGAGAAAGGGATGAATTCAAGAGAGGTTTAGAAGGTGGAAATAGAATAGTGAGAAACAGGAGAGCAAGGTGTCTCCCATGACTCCCTGGTTTCTGGCAGGGCGTCCAGGAAGACACAGAGGAGCCCAATTTCTCATCATCTTATCTGATCCTAACATTCCTCAGCATCATAAAATCCAACCCCCTCATTTTAGGGATGTAGACATCGAGGCTGAGAGAGAACAGATCAATTGTCCCTAAACCTCATAAATCAGGAACTGGCAGAGCTAGTCTTAAAATAGCAAACCATGCTGTTTGGCTACAGTGCGCTCTCTCCAGCCCCCACTATGCTGCTGGCAAACTCCTTGGGCAATGAGGAGTGAGGAGGGGGCCCCAGAGAGTCCCTGTGATTTCTTCGCGGTATAATTCCATTCTCTTGAGTGATCAGCCTGTCATGCTCTCTGGATGTACAGCTCTACTTCATAAATGACCCAAGAGTCATTCACTTCCTTTCCAAGAAACTAGAGAGTGAGGCAGATTTGCTATGCTTTCAGTTGCCTGTCCCAGATGGGAAAAGGAGGAACATCTATTTGTAGCTGGAGAGGGAGAATGTTAATTGGTAAAAATGAAAGTATGTTTTCTCCAAAAGTGTGAGGTAATCCTATTTTTTCTTCAGAAGTACCCTAGTCCTGCATGGAATCAGTGTTCCCTTTCGAGTAAACGACAACACTTGACTTGTTGCCCTTTACAACCTGCCCACCCATCCCCTTCCTGCTCTCTCTGCCAGCCACGGTTGTTGACCCTGGCATCATGAATCAAGAAGCTCTAGCAGCCTGAGCCCTCTTTGTAACCTGGCAGGTGGCCAGCAGCTGGTAAGGAGAAAGTTGCTTTCTCTTTCTTGCTTTCCGATGGACCTGGAAGCTGGAACCAGGAACCCAAAGCCACCTCTGGCCTCCCACATCATTTTCCAAGTCCCTCTTTGCCCACCTCTCAGCTCTCATTTGTCTTGACTCTCATAATATGGCCCCTAAGTTGGGGTGACCCACAGACTGCTAGCCTCTCTTTGAGGACACCTATTCACATAGCCTGACCTTTGCCTGGGTCTCAGTTTTTAAATTCTTTTTTTTCTTTTTTCTGACAATGCTGCTGCCCCTAGACCAGCTGGGCTCATGTTTAATTCATCTCAGGGCTAATTATAGCCTGGCTAGGGGAGGGGCATGATAACCTTGGTCTCCCACCCCAGGCCTGCCTGCTGCCAAGGTAACTAAGGACTGGTTGGGGGGGGAGGAGGGAGGAGACAAGGATTTGTGTCCCCCTCCCTGGCCCCAACTCTGGGCAGCTGTGCCAGCCCTCCAGCACCTCCTCCCAGGGAGCATCCTCAGAGGACACACTAATGGCAGAAACACAGGCGCAAGGCCAATGGAAAAGAGGCATGGCGATTCTAGCTCAGGCCAACTGTGTGCGAGCATCAGGATGCTCTTTCCCTCCCCTCTCCCTCACTTACAAGGTCAGGATTGATAATAATACCTGAGATGATTCTGGTTTTTCCACTCTCTTCCAGGTGGGTGCACCAAGTCAAGTCTGAGGTCCCACAGCAGAAAAGGCCAGTGCCTCTGAGTCTTTGCTCCTGCTGTTCCCTCTGTGTGGATCCTGCCACCTTCTTTCTGTCACCTCAGTTTCGGAATTCTTCTCTAATCCCTCCAAGGACACATTTTTCTAGCACCTCTCCCCACTCCCTGCCTTGCAGGACTGTTCTCATGTTAACCACTTGGCACAGTGGCATAGTGGTGCCCAGGTAGTGGAAGTGGAATTTAGAATTCTGCAAGACACAAGGGCTCAACAACTGTTAGTTCTTTCCACTCCTGCTTGCACTCTGAGGCTTGCCCTTTCTGGTGTTTTACTTCACCCACCATTTAGGACATCTTTGAATCGTGCTTTGAGGCAGGCTTCACCATCATAGAGTGAGTTGTGTATGAGGGGCTGAATCTGAGGTCAGTTGGGCTCTGACCCAACACCTGACTCATTCCAGCGGGATGGTAGTTCTAAGGCCAGGCCTCGGCCCCCACCCCCACCCCAACCAAGTTCAGCTGTGATTTGACAATCATGAGTTCCTGAATCTCAAGGGATGGCAATCAGATCCTTGCCAGATGGCTAGGCAGCTGGATGCTATTTTTATATAAAATCGCTACAGAGCCTGTAACCATTAGAACTACCATTTTCATGGAAGCCAGCTCAGCCTTGCTAATTGAGCAAATTTGGAGCACCTCCAATCATTCATCCAGTTGATGAAATTGGTGCTCTCCAAGCAGGCCATATCACTTTGAGTCAAAATTCATAATTCAGTCTCCACTAGTGGTTTCCTGAGAATTGTTGTCCTGAAAATTGGGGAGAGCACAGGAAATATCAACAATCACCCCTTCATCATCGGATTGTGATTTGTGAACTAACATTCCTGGCCAGAAAAACTTTGAAGAGGCTAAAACTGTCTCTTAGCCCAGATTCTTTTGCAATTTGAAATCACTGATATAATTAGACTTTCATATCCGACTGCTTAATCTCTTGGTTAGATTTCACGCTTCCAATTATTCATTTCACCCTGGGTTTCCAGTTTAGGCAATCAAGAGTTGCCACCCTGCCTATGAGACTCCTGCTGTCCCTGGTGGAAGGTCACGGTGATGGCTAACAGCCTAGGGTGAGTCCCACCCCACTGGCTTTCAGAGCTCTGTTTGCCCTTGGGTGTTTGCCATCTAGTGGGCTGTGTTCCACAAGGTCAGAGCCTGGGGTTGCCATATCTCCTGCTCTGTCCCCAGCACGGACTCAGTGCCTGGCACACAGAAACTGCAGCATAAATATTTATTGAGTGAATGCTTCCAGACCAATCAATGGCTGCGTAATGGCGTTCTTTGTCTTTTCGACAACAAATGCTTCTCAAAGGTCAGGAATGAGAAGATGAAAACAGAATAGAAACACATTAAATCAAGGCACGACATCCCCGCCCGCGGTCCACGTACATCTGCAGCTGGGGTTCTGATCAGATACCAGGTGCTCGGCAGAGTTTCTCTCCCTCCACTCTTAAAAGAAAACTGGAGGGGAGCCTGGGGGGGCTCAGGCGGTTAAGCATCTGACTTCGGCTCCGGTCATGATCTCAGGGTCCTGAGGTCGATCCCCACGTCCAGCCGCACGTCCAGCCCCATGTTGAGTTCTACGCTCAGCGAGGAATCTGCTTCTCCCTCTGCCCCTCCCCTCCAAGCTCTCTCTCTCTCACAAATAAATAAATACAATCTTAAAAAGAAAAAAGAAAAGAAAACTGGAGAATCTTGTGTACCAAAGTAGAGTGGTAAAAAAACAAACAAAAAACAGTGGGGAGAGGGGAGTTCAGAAGGAAAAGTCTAAACATCCCCTTCCCTATAGAAATAATGATAATGGTAAAAATTATAAGGCTATATTATATCAAGTACTTTCTGTGTGTCAGGCACTGTACTGTACATTTATTATTTTATTAATCTTTACAACAAGCCTATGAGGCAGATATTATCATGCCCATTTGTGGAGGAAAAACTGGCCCTTAAAGAATTTAAATAACTTTCTGAAGCTGGTGGGTAGGGAAGCTGGAATTCACCCCAGGTCTGTCTGAGCTTAGCGACCAGCCACATAATTGTGTTCTTTGTCCTTTGCTGGTTTGAATATTTAAGAATAAGTTCCAAGTCTCATTGCAAGTCTCATGAGTTGTTTAACTCATAGCACCTGGCTTAAAGTCATGCATGCCATGTGGAGATAGTCAATATTTGTTGATTCGAAAGTAGACATGGTCAAAAGGCACTGGGATAGGGTTATTTCACTTGAAAATGGAGCATGTATGAAAGGAAATTTCAAAGCCAACCTTGGGAAGGCAGAGTGGCAAGTGGTCTTGCAGCCTACAAAAGACAGAATGTGTCATTAAAGGTGTTTGGAATTCAAATCGAAAGAGTATTTTAAAGTGGCTACACTAGAGGTGCCTGGGTGGCTCAATCGGTTAAGCATCTGCCTTTGGGTGGGGTCATGACCCCAGGGTCCTGGGATTGAGCCCCATGTGGGGCTCTGCTCACCAGGGAGTCTGCTTCTCCCTCTGCCCCTCCCCGCTGCTTGTGCTTTCTCTCGCTCCCTCTCTCTCTCTCTCTCAAATAAATAAAACCTTTTTTAAAAAGTGGCTACATTATAAGAAATGATAACTCCTAGGAAACAGCTAAAAGAATGCTGGTCTTTGCTCTGACTTGATCTTTTCCCAAGGATTATACTAAAGAAGGCGGATGAAACCTCACGGTGGTGCATGGGTCCGTGCTCTCCACAAGGAAATATGAGACACAACTACTGCAGGTTTGCACAGTGTCCCCACCCCAATCTTCAAGCCACATCTCTGTCTTGCTTCTTAGGAAGCCAGTTCCTACTGGGCAGGGCTGTCAAGTCCACTCCCAGAGACATTGTCACAGGGCTCAGCTCCTCCTCCAGAACTCTTGTGAGGCATACCTAGATCCTTCTCAGAATGCTACCTCATCTTCTTTAGTAACATTTAAAGAAAATTGAAGAAAGTGAAACGTTAGATGAGAAAACAAGTACTTTTAGAACAGAATGATTAAGCTCCTTCCAATGTAGACTAGAGTCAGATACTGCCTAGAGCTATGTCTTGTGATCAGTTTATATTTACTATATATTTATCACTAAATGCATACATTAATGAATATCCATCAAGTATTTCTGTAGAGGATACTATGTGTAACATGTTGTGGTAATAGAATCATCCCCACTGATTGGAACAAAGAACTTGGGTTGGATAATGAAGGATCTGGCGATCGATCTTAAAAATGATCAAATGGGTTTCAAAGGAAGGGTGTGACAATTTTTTAAAAAAAATCAATGTTGATGAATTCTTCATAAAAGGTGTTTTAGGTAGCATTTGGCTAAGGGAGAATGAATTAATTGTCCCCCAAGTACACCTGAAAAACCTCACAGTACCTCAAAATGAATAGATCCCAAGCCATCATATTTGTCCAAAGAAACTTCATGTCTTCATTTTCCTGTTAACAGTAGCTCCATTCTTTAATCCTTCCATTCCCTAATCCTCGGACTGTAGGCACAGTTGTCAAAGACAGTCTTTGCTTAAATTCATTCAGTAACTACGACGTACTAGGTTTTTTGGGGTTTTTTTGTTTTTTGGGTTTTTTTTAATGATCTCTCTCGTCACTCTTTTCTATTCCTATAGGTTACTGCTCTAGGTCATACTGTCGTATTTTCAGCTTTTAATATTTCATTGGTAGTCCAACTTGTCTCCTTACTTAAATTTTTCTTTCCATCAGTTGTTATGGGCTGAATTGTGTTCCCCTATAATTCATATGTTAAGGCCCTAACCCCCAATGTGACTATTTGGAAATGGAGAGTTTACGGAGGTAATTCAGGTTAAATGAGATCATAAGAGTGGGACCCTAATTCAATAAGAAGATGAAAAAAATCTCTTTTTTCTTTCTGCTAAAGCACAGAGAAGGACATGTGAGGACACAGCGAGAAGGTGGCCATGTACAAGCGAGAAAGTGAGGTCTTACCAGGAACCAAATTTTCCAGCACCTTGATCTTGGACTTCCAGCCTCCAGAATGGTGACAAAATAAGTTTATGTTGTTTAAGCCACCTAGTCAGTGGCACTTTGTTGTGAGAGTCTAAGCAGACTAATATAACAGGCCACTCTCCGTAGTATTATCAGAATTGTACGCATAAAACAATAAATTGATCTCATGCTTTAAAAACCTTTAAGGTCCCCCCACAGACTTATAAGTCCGAACTTGTAGCTTGGAACCTGAGTCTATCCTCCGTGTCACACCCATAGCAGCCGGCCCAGGCTGTAGGCCTTTACCTTGTTTTCAGCAAACATTCAGTGATCTCACTGTCCTTGGCATTTTCTGAAGCTACAGTGAAGCCCGATGCCTTGGGGGAACTGCCCGTATGCACCATGTCTAGAAGATGAGTTGCATGTTACGGGATGGCAGGTTGTGAGGGAGAGGAGCCATATTGCAGACATGGTGACCGCCTGCCTTTCTTCCTTGTCAACAATCCGCACTGAGATTGGGCGAGGGGATGGGCCCAGGTCCAGAGTGAATACTAATGTGTAAGCTAGGAGTTAACAAACTTGTTTTATTTTTTTATTTTTTTAAATTTTTTTGGTGGGGGGCAAACTTGTTTTATAAAGGGCCAAGTGAGGTAAATATTTTAGGCCTTATAGGCCATGTGGTCTTTGTTAGAGCTCTGCCTTTCTAGTGTGACAGCAGTCATAGGTCATCCATAAACAAATGATTGGCTGTGCTCCAATAAAACTTTATTGACAGAAACAATCAGTGGGCTAGATCTGGTCTGTGGGACATGTTTGCTAGCCAGTTCCTGATGTGCCAATCCCAGACCACTGCCATTGTTGATCTGAGCCAAACTGGGAACTACTTCCAGATTTCTTGTTATATGAAGGAGGGGAAATTGCACTTTTTAAATGTCTTGTTGTTCAAATTATAGGCCTTAAACCAACAGAATCAGCACCATGTGGGAGTTTGTTAGAAATGCAGAATCTCAGGCCCCTCCTCAGACCTCCTAAATTAGAATGTGCATTTTAATAAGAGACTCCAGTGATTGGAAGATACACTATAGCTTGAGAAACGCTGGTTGAAGCCACTGTTAATTGAACGTTCTATTCTTTGCAGGTGAAACCATCCTTAATTTACACCAATAAGCAGGGACCATATCAGGAACAAACTTATATACTTTGCTAAGGATTTTGGTTTTGTCCTGAAGGAAATTAAGATGTTTTAGGGAGGGAGTGAGTTGATAAGTTTTTTGCATTTGTCTCATTTCTCTTATGAAACAATAAACTCCTACAAATCCAAGCATGTACCAAAGAAATACTCCTGTTATTTATCCTATGCTGCAAGGCCAGCCAGGTAGACCCTACACTATTGACCCACCGTCCTATGGAATTCAAAAGCAGCTTCTTCTGTAAGACCTCCTGCCCGTAACCTACTACTCCAGGGTTCAGGAGGATTCTCTACTTCTGGTATATCCTTGGAGCTTAAAAGCGGCTGCTGGGTGGAACTCCATTATAACTGTGTGGAATCTGAGTCTAGAAAGTTTTCATTGTAATTGTATTCAGCACTGCCACCACCAAGCTTGGTCCATTGACTTTCTGAATATGTACTCACCTCTCCTGTAAGACTCTAAGCTACTTCAGTGGCAGCAATCAACTTTTAGGATTTTCGCATTCCTTCCACAAGTTAACAATTAGAGTCAAAGGATCTAAACATTATCAACTCCTTTGCAAGAGAGGTCTTTTTATATCCTTTATGTTTAGGCTCTAACACAACCCAGGAATGCTTTTATAAAGAATTAAGCACAAACATTTGCTTTTAGGGCTGCCCTACTTATCAAGTCACCACATCCTCCTGTGGTTTGTTTATGAAGAGCTAAAACCCAAACACACACCACCTCTAGCCCAGTTACGCAGAGAGTGTGTGTGTGTGTGCGCGCTCACACTCAGGTAGCACGTCATAGTAAGCCCTTTATAAATAGTATCTCATTTAATCCATAAAAGACCCTAGGAAGGGGTAAATTAGTGCTCATATTATTGACGAAGAAACGGAGATAGAGTATGGATGTACCTAGCTTAAGATCAGCTAGAAATTTAGTGGTGGTCAGAGGGGGGTTAGAATCCAAACCCAGAGTCTGGTTCTTGAGTCTGTGCTCTGAATCACTAAGCTGTGTTCCCATGAACAGCGTTCTGGCACATCAAAGGCCAACCTCTCATTGCCCTGTTTTCTTTCCACCTGCAGGCATCTTCAACGAGGCTTTTCGTGTGACAAATAATTTATCCTAAGCCCAGGTACACTGAAAATAAAGTGTGAGAGCCACTCATTCTATGGTCAAGTTCTGTGACAATTTCTATATTTAAAGCTCTTCCCCAGTAGGAGCTAATTATTTCATCTATGATTATTAAGATAGGTGAAATACCTTTAAAATCAAATTAGGAGGGATTACTCTTTCTCATGGCAGTTAGAGTAAAAAGATTTTCTCCATCATTTCAGAGTCTACAGGAAAGACTGCAGAAGGAGTGCCTGTAAATATGATCTTATTTATCTAAATTCCAGAGGCTTTATTTCAAAGCCTATGACCACTTCCAAACAGTTAGTAAAGCACAAAACAACACTTCAGTGACACTTGGGAGCATAGACAGCCGGGTGGAACTCTTGAAGCCTAAAGGTGGTGGTTTATCTTCAGATTATTCTGATCATCTGTCCCAATCCCTATAAGAATTCAACTCTTATTTTCCCCTGGCTCTGCCAGTTTCTAAACCAAGAAGACCCCTGAAAAGACACAGATCATCTCTGACAAAGGCTTTTCTTTTCCAAGAGATTACAGCTATGGCTTCGTGCTGAGCAAGCTGACACCAGAGGACTGGCTTGTGTACGCCTTATGATTTTGTAACTGTTCCTAGGGATTTCTTTTTCTCTCCTGACATCCTTTTTGGCCTTTTCTCCACTCTTTCTCTTGTCTCTTTTTTCTTTCTTGTCTTTTTGTTCCTCTTCTGCCATCACCCTGTTGCTCAGACCAGGAACCCAGAACTATCCTCCTCTAACTACAATAAATAAGAGCGCCTGGGTGGTGCAGTCAGATAAGCATCCAACTCTTTTGATTTCACCTTGGCTTGTGATCTCAGGCTCGCGCCCTGCATCGTGCCCCCTCATCAAGCCTCATGCTCAGCTCGGAGTCTGCTTGAGATTCTCTCTTCCTCTGCCCCTCCTGCTTGTGCTCTCTCTCTCTCTCTCTCTTGCTCTAAAATAAATAAATAAATCTTTAAAATAAAATAAAATAAATGCTATAAAATAAAGTAAAATAATATGCAATTCTGCAGATTATACCTTCAAAACAGATCTCAAAGCCAATTCCCTTTTTAATCACCGCTCTGCTCCAGTCTAGCATTTCCCTATGTGAATGTCAACCCCAGAGACAGACACCTGGCGATACCACCCGGATGACTGTAGTGGCTTTTCAATTCAACTCCTGCCCAGCCATCCATTCTTCATACAAAAGTCAAAGTGGCCTATACCACTCCATTGTTTAAATCCACCCAAGGCCTCCAGTTGGCCTCAGAACACCCTCCAACCCCACATGGGATCTGGCTTCCCCAGCCTCTCCAAGACCTCTCACTGCACGCTAGCCAGACCAAGCTTCCAACAGCTCCTCCAATGGGCCAAGTTCTTCTCCATCGCACAGACTTCTCCTCGGCTTTCAGCTCTGCCAAGAAATCCTCCCACCCACCTACCCACCCATCACCTCCTTTAGGTCTTCAAACATTACTTCCTCAAGAGGGCTTTCTAAACTTACACACTAGTTTCCTATGCTCCTCAGCCCTGTTCTCCTAAAATTTTTCATAGAATTCCTTTGTGTTTGTACGTTTATGTATTTATCTCTTGCCTCTCACGATAGATGGTAACCACCATGAGGTCAGGGACCATAACATTTTGGTTGACTTAGCACTGGGTCAGGTCTATGGTAAGCAAGTCCTTGGTTATTATTTGTTGAATGAGTAAATCAATATAATCCACAATACATGCACATCTCATGAAATACAAAATGGGTGTTTCTTTGGAAAACAAAAGAAAAAGCTCATGGGTTCTCAAAGATACATGATAATGTAGTGGCGAGGTCTAGTGGGCCAACCCACACATTAATACAAGACTTGCTCCTGTGAAATGAATAATAGAAATGGAAATATTAATATATTTGGGGGCTATGTGTCAAAATTACTTTGAAAAAAGATGTTGATATACATACCAGGATCTAGTGTAAACGACAAACACAAAGACAAACTTTCTCGGGACGATTCGCTCGAGCAATGTCATATTCTTGTGCTCCAGTGACGTAATCCAGTTCTTCCACGCTATTGGTTGAGCAGCAGCAAGTATGAGCTATCTCCCCTCCCAGACCCAGGACATGATATTGCTCTAGCCTAGGAAAACTGCCTACATGTCAGGGGTACTCTTATGTTCACAATCATTACAGCCCGAACATTGGACAACTCGTACTCTGGTTACCAGTATCTAGAACAAAACAGTTTCATGCATAAAGTTAACGTTAATTTTATCTACTTGTTTACATGTAGACCTGCTAGTGGTTAAAAAGCAGAATATTAAAATCCTAGACATCAAATTAACCCTTTACTACCAGCCCAAATAACACTTCCCGTAACATTCCTCAATATTGTTATTTTTCAACGCACATTTCGTAAGTACTTTTACATCTCTAATGTCATCTGATCTTTGAGGCAGGTCTTATTATCCCGACTTTACTGCTTGTAGTGGTTAATAAACTATTATAAGCGACAAACCAACCCATTTATACTGTTTTATGATTCTCGGCTGGGACTCTGAAAACCCTATTTTCCCTGCATCATCTCCCTGTGCGGTTCTGCCCAAAGCGACCCTGGGGAGAGGCGGGGAGGCAGGAGTGGGGAGACGGGACTTGACCCTCCCGGTTTGGTGCTTGCCCTAGGCAGCACCAGCTGCTCTTCACTCAGGCAGCAGCCCTTCAAGCCAGCCTCCAGCCCCTTCTGCCGACCCAGGCGGCGTCCCGTTCCCACTCGCCGACATCAGCGGCCTCTTGAAATGCCACTTCAGGATTCTCCAAAGTGTCTTACTCACTTAAGACACGGTCATACCACAGCAGTTTTTCGATATGTATTAAGTGGGTATCTAATACAATTATTGCTCGAAGCGGGAATAAAACATTCACACCGTGTGTTTACAACCATGTCATGAACCTGTGCGGAGGTGGATGTCTGCTTGCAATGTGACGACAGAGCGGCCTGCGCGCAAGACAGGGCTTCAGGACCCAGCCCCGCTTCTCCCGCGGAGAGCTGGAGATGCCAAAAATCGCCCACCGCTTTCCTCCGCGAAAACGACTGAGATTTTGCCCATACGGCCCGTGAGTGTACATGAGGGTGTTGGAAGAGCATAGCCGTCCTCAGATGCTCCCAGATGAACTGACAAGAGCACGGAGTTAAGGTGAAGATTTAAAAGACGTTTGTGGGTTTTGCAAAATATGTCCCTAGACCTCTAAGGGTCTGTGAGTCCCAATTTTATTTATTAAATGCTTGTGCAGTGCTTACCCTGTTAGCACTGTTCTAAGCACTTTACAACTCAGCTTAGTTAATCCTCATAACAATGACATGAGGTAGGAACCGCTAGCATCACTTTCCCCGTGCGCCCCCCTCCCCCCGCCCCTCCCCTGAGCCCCCTTCTCCAGCAACCCCTCCCCATGTGTGCTCCTCCCCACATGCCCCCCAATACTCCTCTCTGTCTAGTCCTGGGTGGGAGGGGCCTGAAAGACAGCAAAAGCGTGAGCTTAGAAACCTGACCTAGTTTCCAGTGACTCCTGGCGTGAATAGCTCCCTTCCTAGGTGAGTTTGGGGAGGTTATTTAAGTTTCAGTTCCTTCCTCAGTAAAATGATACTAACTTCTCCTCCCCGATTTTCTGCTCCCGCAGTTCCTGGCAGCTCGGTCCACAGGGGCTGAGGAATAAAGCCTGGGATTCATCATGGACTCCTCTCTCACCCCCACACGGCATCCAGGAGCAAATCCTGCTGGCTCTACTGCCCAGATATCCAGAATCTCATCACTTCTCACCACCTCTGCCGCTCCCACCTGGGGCTGAGTGTCACAGTCATCTTTTGCCCCCGTCACTGCAGTTGTCTCCCCGATGGCCTCCGCGCCCTGCCGCTACTCCTGTCCCCGCTTCGCAGCCAGACTGATCGTGTTAAAATGTGAATCCAGCCACTCCCTTATCCCAAACCTTCCAGTGGAAACCATTTTAGCATAAAAGCCAAAGGTGTTACCAGGCCGTGCAGGGCCTCTGGGCTCACAGTGCTACCTCTCACCTTGTCTCCCACAGGCCTGCTCACTCCTCTCTGGCCACGCTCGCTGTTCCCAGAGCTCGCCAGTAAAGCTCCCGGCTGGGCTCTTGGCCCCTGGGGTTCCTAGGTCTGCAGTAACCTTCCTCAGGATTTCTGCCTGTCTTGCCCTTTTGACTCCTTCAAGTCTATGCTCAGGTCTTACCTTCCTGCTCAGACCTTTCCTGACCCCTCTATTTGAAATCGTCCCCCTCTCCTTTCTGCCCTCTCATTCTGATGCTGTAGCATTTTTCCTCCTTGTCACATGGGCAATTTGTTCACTGCCGCGACAGTCTCTAAGGCCACAACCAGGCAAGCTCTCCTGGAAAGGCCCAGGGGTTGAAGGAAGATAATTGAATCACATGGTTTATTAAATCCATTAAAACTCACACTGAGAGAATGATGGTAAGTCCACACGCTCAACATAGTCAGCAAACGGGTAGAAAAACCACAGTACCCGGGTCCACAGCTACAACAACATTCAGATGTCTGTTTTTCTCTCTCCCGCACCAGCCTTCCCTGATGGTACCCGGACCTGAGTTGAGCTTGATCATGGGGTCTCAGCAGACAGAGAAAGTTATCTGAAACCAGCATGTGGCCCTGCTGTTGTGTGGTAACCAGCCCGCTGGGCAGCAAGGATTTTGTGGTTTTTGCGCAAAGGTCACGTGGAACCAGAATCCATTTCCCAGATGTGCGGCCAAATTAAGAACTCACGAATATTGAGTGTCTCGCACATATTTTAGTGTCATGAATATCGGGTATCCTGGCCCTGCCATTTCTTTCTATCTATGCACACATGCTCTACTTTATCTTTCTAACACACCTCGCCTGTTACTGCTTTACTTATCTATGCTTCAATATGAGTTTCATCCATCCCAATTGTTTTCATCTACAGCTGAACTGAATATCCTAAACAATATGGCAAATGCCCATTACAGCCTTCGAACGTGTCCCATGCTTTACCTGTTTATTTTGTTTATGGTCTGTGTCACCCAACTGGAACCGGAGGTGCCATGAACAGAGATTTTCATCCGTGCTTTTGACCACTGTATCCTAGCACCTGGACGCGTGCTTGGTACAAAGTAAACACTTAAAAAATAATGGTGGAAGAATGAATGGAATTCTGAAAATCATGAAGATAAAATCAAATAGCGTATGAACTGCACTGGAATGGGAGGGACCATGAGCTGGAACAGGAAAGGACCGAGAAAGTGAAAGCCACATCCTTCAGCCCTGGTCCTGCCAGATGCCAATCCCTTTCCAGGACGTGCGTGTGGGCGTCCTAGTGCTCATTCTGAAGCTCCGGAGCTCACCTCTTCTGGGAATGGTCACATTTGTTTCTGTGCTTTCGAAGCAGCTATTCCTTTGTGCACCTCACTCACAGACTAGTTGTCATCATCGATCTTGAAATATTTGTTCAATGACTAAACTGTCACAGTTGTACCGAGACTTCAAAACCTTTGCGAGGACGGAGACTTAAAATGACTTCAGGTACTTACTCTGATGAGGTTGCACTTCGCTCGACCTGACGTGGAACCAGTAGAGGGCACGACCTCAAGAACCCTGGGCATACCGAGGTCTCGGGCCTTGTATTAGAATGTTCTGGCTGTTGTAACAGAATACTACAGACGGGGTGGCTTATGTATTTCTCATAGTTCCGGAGGCTGGGAAGTTCAAGATCAAGATGCTGACTGATAGGGTTCTGGCGAGGACTCTCTTCCTGGTGAGGGCCTCCTCCTAACTTTGTGCTCACCTGGCCTTACCTCTGCGTGTGTAGGGAGAGCTCTCTCCCTCTTTCTATAAGGCCAGCAGCCCTGTCGGGTGAGGGCCCCACCCATATGATCTCATGTAACCTTAATTACCTCCTAAAGACTCTGTCTCCAGATACAGTCACGTTGGGAGTTGAACGGGCTTCAACAAAGGAATGGGGGGAGGGGCAGTACAGAGTTCAGTCCATACAAGGCCTGATTTCTGCCCAGCAAAATATCTTTTTTAATGTTAGTTATCAACTTAACATATTATACATTTCCTAAGAAATCCACATTTAATCCCTTGCTCCTCCTGTCCTGCTTCACCCATTTCACTTGCCCACCTCCTGCAGCTATGTAAGTTTTGACCCTTGGCCTATTGGTTTAACCAGTAGCTAGATTTTTCCAAACCAAAATTTAGGACATACAGCATCATAAGTATGAATGTGCTTATGGAAGAATAGGACAAAATGTCTGAAGTTAGGGTTGTTCTGGAAAAGCATGGATATAATTATCATGATGATGATAAATGACCTAATTCTCTGTATTTATGCCCCAGTGGTTTGGGGAGACCTTAATTTAGCTTGTTGTTTAATACCACTCACATTCGAACAAAATCTACTTGTTGATTTAAATTTTTGGATAGTGAGGAGCTTATCAGTATTGGGCTATAGAAAATACACAGGCTGAAAGCAAACAGCTCTCCACGGAAGAATTCTGCAAGGTTTCTTTGGCCATAACCCAAAGCAAGAAATTTTACCTTAGAATTTTGTACACAGGGATGCACTCTGATCTAGTCTATTCTTTTTTTTTTTTTTTTTTAGTTTCAGAGGTAGAATTTCATGATTCGTCAATTGCAGATAACACCCAGTGCTCATTCCATCAAGTGTCCTCCTTAATGCCCATCACCCAGTTACCCCACCACCCCACCCCCCTCCCCTGCAGCAGCCCTCTGTTTGTTTCTTACAGTTAAGAGTCTCTTATGGTTTGTCTCCTTTCTATCCTTTTCTTCCACAATGCTTGTTATGGCCTACATAGTTGATTTCAAAAACAGGAACCAATTGTGACTTGTATTTTGAAAGACACTGTTCTAGTGGACCAGTCCACTAGGATTTGGTTTCCTTTCTCTTAAGAAATATTTTGGTTAACCTGAAGATTTTTCTGTTTATTTTTTTTTTAAGATATTTTATTCATTTGAGAGAGAGAGAGAGAGCATGAGCAGGGAGGAGGGTCAGAAGGAGAGGGAGAAGCAGACTCCCTGGACGATGAGATCATGACCTGAGCGGAAGGCAGACGTTCAACCGACTGAGCCACCCAGGTGCCCCTTTTTGTTTATTGTTAAAATACATATAGATACTAGTTTTGGCTAGTATCTGGAGAAGGTAATTTCATCCTCTTCGAAACGTATCTCCTGATGCTTTTTTGGTCCCAGATCAGAAATTTTCAGAACTGGAAGGAACTGCAGTGATCAGGGCAGTATACGTCACTCAGATACTAGTACTCATGTGTAAGCTCCCAGTGTTGGTAATAGGAGTCATAGGCAGGCAAATCACAAAAACGGCTTTTTCTGTCTTTTCACTTCTTTGTCTTTGACTTAGTTTGCTAACTGCCTATTTGCCAAGATCTCATTCTCCTTTGAAAAGCTTGCAGTATGGTTTTTGTTTTATTTTGTTTCTCATTTCCTCCCCGATTTTTCCCGGTCACAGTACCACCGTCGACTTGGTGATTGTGATTTGAGGTCACCAAAAGAGGCTTAATCTAGAGAGGGAGGGGGGAAAAACCCCAAGACTTTATTGCACACCTCAAATTGCTGTCTGATGACAAGGAGAGCTTCAGAGGAGCTCAAGGAACTAGTAGAATTTTCAGTGGACTCAACGCCCCAGAAAAGTAAGGTTGAATCTGCTAGTTGGTGGAGAAAGATGGATCACGTGCTGCCACCTATGGGTGGCACTATGAAACAGCAGCGTTTAAGTGTGGGCAATTTTTAATGCCACTTGTCTTTTACAGAATCTTGTTTTGGAGGGGACTAAAGTGAGTTTGACTTATTCTCCAATATTTTATTTCCCAGGCAGCTTGGCTGCAAGTTAAAGCATCTGTGGATGGGAATGACCCATCTTTCACCCTCAAGAAGCCCTTCTGAAAAGTAGACCAAAGAGAAGGGGGAATTCCCACTCCGTCTCATTACTGTCCAAACCGACATACTTCCCCTTCAGGATGGTTTGAGGGGGGGCGGGACTGTCTGCTTCTGTCAGAGGGATTTCAAAGAACGTACTGTTCCCATCCTTTAGATCTCTCGGATTGCTTCATGGGTCTCCTGAGATGACCAAATGTTATGTGCAAAGGGCAACTTTAAAGCAAAACAAAATATTTCCACCCTGTTTGGAAGCCTGTTGAGTCTAAATGCTACACCATTGTGAGTAGGTTTATTTATTGGTGAAGGAAACCAGATATCAGGGCCCTGCTGCTTCCATATTTAAAGGGTCCCTGCTCATTAAAAAAAAAAAAATACATACCTAAATAGAGTTAACAAAATTATGTATCTAAAATGTTTACACTGGAAAATCATTAACATTTTTATGGAAAAACGCAATGCAGTTTGTGTTAATCATTGTTAAGTATGTGTGTAAGATTTATTTAAAATATTGATTCATAGGGCGCCTGGGTGGCTCAGTCGTTAAGCGTCTGCCTTCGGCTCAGGTCATGATCCCAGGGTCCTGGGATCGAGTCCCACATCGGGCTCCTTGCTCAGCGGGGAGCCTGCTTCTCCCTCTCCCCCTCCCCCTGCTTGCGTTCCCTCTCTCGCTGTGTCTCTCTCTGTCAAATAAATAAAATCTTAAAAAATAAATAAATAAAATAAAATAAAATAAAATATTGATTCATAAAGCACTATAGCAATGGAATGAGCTACTATTACCATGGCCCACAAATTTAAAGCAGATGGCTAAGCACTCAACTCAATACAAGGATATATTAGTGAACAAAGCAGACTAAAATCCCTGACTCTAGAGCATACATTATAGCAGGGGCCAGGGTGGGGGAGATACACAGTGGATAAATTAAGTTAAATATATATATATATATATATATATATATATATATATAGCACAGGAAATAAGTGCTGTAGGAAAAAAAAAGATGTAAGGAATGGAGATAGACATTGTGTGTGGGGTAGAGGGTTGTATTTTTGAGTTGGGTGGTCAAGGTACACTTTGTGGAGCTGACATCTGCACAGAGACTTGCAGTTCCTGACAAGTAAGTCACATGGGTATGAGAAGGAACATTCCATTCAGGAAAACAAGCAGCTTGTGCAAAGGCCCTGAGGCAGGCGTGTTCTGAGGTGGGGGGAGTTGGGAACTAAGAGGAAATGAAGCTGGAGGGGAAATGCTGGGAGGGTGGCTTGGCCATGGCTCATGGGCTTTTACTTTCTTACTTTGGCTTTTATTCTTGAGTGCAATGGGGAATCACTGAAGGTTTTGAGCAAATGAGGAATGCGATCTGATAGAGTTTTGAAAAGAATGATACTAGCTGCTAGTGTGAAAATAGGCCTTTGGGAGTGAGGGCAGAAGCCAGGGGAATGGTCAAGAGACTCATGGAGTAGCCCAAGAGGGGGACGCTGGGCTTGCCTGGGCTCACAGGGGAGGTGATGAGAAGATACCCGATTCTGGATATAATCTGAAGATGGAACCAGCAAGGTTTATGGCTAGATCTGTTGTGAGAAGTGAGAAAGAGGGAGGTCGGGGATGACCCAAGGCCGTTAGCCTGAGCACCGGAAGGTTGAGCTGGCATCAACTGAAATGGGGAGGACTGAGCATAAAGTAAGTTCCAGGAAGATATAACAGCTTCTCCTGGTCCTTTCAGGGGATCTCGGAGTCTGGATATGCAACCTCAATGGGACATACAATCAAGAGTCTAAATTTACAGCTTTTTGGGTGTAAACTGGGTGGCTCAGTTGGTTAAGCACATGCCTTCGGTTCTAGGTCGTGATCCCAGGGTCCTGGGATCGAGTCCCGCATTGGGCCTGCTTCTCCCTCTGCCTCTCCCTCTCTCTCTCGGTCTCTCATGAATAAATAAATAAAATCTTAAAAAAATAAAAATAAATTTACAGCTTTCTGACTGCGAAGGCGTCCTCAGTTCAAAGGCCTTCCTAAGCCCACCTTCATAGAAAGTTTCCCCGGTTCCGCCACAGCTAACAAGTGTCCCTCTTAGACGCCTTCCTACTTTGTACTTCTCCAGTGTGCATTTTAGTGATGCTTTTATACCTGTGTGATTATTCGCTTAATTACTATTGCCCCTACAAGGCCCTAAGTGCCATGCATGTGGGGGCCGTGTCTGTTTCTGCTTCCAATCCTAGTCGCACCTGCTAAACAGGCCTGGCACGTGATAGTTTTCCAATAAATATTAGTTAAAGAAAGAATAAATCATAGTGAGATTTTAGGGACCTTACAAGACCCTCAGGAGCCTTTAATTTGGAATCCCTTGGAACTGCCTAACTTTACCCTGGGTTTATTTAACTACCTAGAACACTTTAGGTCATGGATTTTTAGGTGCTCAACACAGGCATTAGCAAAGTGGGCCTGTTCTAAGAGGCAGCTATTCGGAGCCAGGGAAAGCACAGGGCCTGGGTGCATACATCCTGAAGGAGCCAGTTTGCTTTGCCTACCTCGCGTGCGTGTCTGATGAGTTGGTCCCACGCACTTGCTCTCATTCCTTCTCCCGCAGTGCGGTCTGGATGAAGGCACACGGGCCCTTCCACTGTGGAGGCATCAGGGGGTAGGGCACTAGCCGCCTCTGCCCTCCACCCGCACTCCAGGCCCCTGCTCCTCGGGCAACAGCGGACCTGGCTTGGACTCCAGATCACTTCGGCTCCCTACCATGGATCTGGGAGCCAAAGAGATGGGAGGTCTACAGACTTCAATAAGGAACGTACAGTGTCAAGAATACTTTCTTTCTCGGGGCGCCTGGGTGGCTCAGTCGTTAAGCGTCTGCCTTCGGCTCAGGTCATGATCCCAGGGTCCTGGGATCGAGCCCCGCATCGGGCTCCCTGCTCGGCGGGAAGCCTGCTTCTCCCTCTCCCACTCCCCCTGCTTGTGTTCCCTCTCTCGCTGTGTCTCTCTCTCTCAAATAAATAAATAAAATCTTTAAAAAAAAAAAAAAAGAATACTTTCTTTCTCAGTTGTGACAGCCAAACATGTCTCCACATTGCTAACTGGCATGGCGGTGGGGTAGAGAAGTAACACCAACCCCAGTTGAGCGCCCTGGTCTAATGTGTGGCTATATTTTGTAGAAGGCCTTTTGACTTCTGCCCTGAAGGCCTCACTGCTCTCGCCCGCCCCTGACCCATCTCCTCAAGTAACCCTGTTCCGTCTATGATGAGTTTTGGACCGATGGGAGGGTGGTGCCGGCCTCTCCCTCCACCAACTACTTCAACCTGTAGCCCTCGAAGCTGCCCATATAATCACTGACATGTGCACCCCAGCTTTCTGACAGGTTTTTGATGTGGGGGTAGTGCTGCTCTTTTATACACTGTCTGAAACTTCACCCACTTAATCATGTTTTTATTGTCTGTATTCAGTATTTCCCTTGTTAACTTAAGAAATGGTTTTTGTTGATTATAATACTGATGACGGAAAAATCAAAAACAGTTGTTAGGTGCCAAAATAATCTTTGGCAGAAAATCCTGGGAAACTCCCGGACGAATGGGAAAATTACTGGGTTTTGTATGATATGACAAGCCTTCATGATTCCTAGGAAGGGAGTTGTTAGCCGGTCTGCAAATGGGGAAACTGATGAAACAAAACGTGTTATAAAATGTTCCATAAAGTGTGTGGTTCAGTAGAGATAGAAACAGATCTCGGTTTTCCACACTATAACCAGAGAAACGGGAGCTCAGAGAAAATCCAAGCCTGAGGGCCCTTAAGAAATCAATGTAAGTCCCTCACTCAGGAAATAACAAAACAGAGGGCCAAGAGAAAAGCTGCTTTGTTCAAGGGAGGTAAATAGCATCAGTCTAGATTTGAACTCAGATCTCCCGATGCTATTCTGACATGTGATGATGTTTCCTCAAATCCACAGCAAAATGAGAAAAATCCGGACAATTTAGGAAGATTTTTGCATATGTGAATTAATTACAATTTAAAAACTGTTCTTTATCTTGAGATTTATGCCTTTCTGGCCCTCTACTTGTGTGTGTCTGTGTGTGTCTGTGTGAGAGAGAGGGAAAGAGAGAGAATGTTGTCTCTACTAATAAATAGTGGCTCTCCATGTATTTGGAGTTTTGGGGGTTTTCTTAATTCCCTTATTTTTGGCAATTCCAAAGCAATTTACCACACCACCCCTTGAAGACAACAACAACAACAAAAATCTGGGAAGCACTGAGACAGAGTCCTTGTATCCAAAGAACAATACAGAGTTTCTTAGATTTTCCTAGCAAGCGGGGCAGGTGCACAGGCCTCTTAGGTGAAAGAAGACGGAGACCCCCCAAGTGGGCAATCCCTATAAACATTGACCACTGCTTAACAACCCAGACCAGGGTGTCTCTGGAATTGCTCTTCTTCCTACCCTTCACTCTCCCTCAGTGAATCAGAACTTTCTGGAGTCCTTGGGCAAGACTCCTGACATGGTATCCCCCCGGGTCACCAAGGTGGCTGTATCAGGTCTGACCAGACTCCTCCGTGTATCTGTCTGGAGTGGGTGGGGGTCGGACTCCAACCCACCCCTTGTTCTTTCTGGCTCTGTTTACTCTAGAATGCAAAAGTTTTAGGATATTCGTTCTCCAGTTTTCCTAAGCTCTCTTCTTGAGAAAAGAATACCAAGATCCAAGGAAAAACTTTTTGGTCGTTATAGAAGTTGGACTGAAACCGCTCCTTTGCATCTTTAGCCTCTAGCTCATTCCTGCCCCTGGGAAACGGGAGTCCCAAGTTACTAGAAAAGCTTCCTCCGGTTTGACGCCCCACCGACATGTCTTGGTATATCAGTTTGACCAGACTATTCAGAATCCACATTTACATCTTAACAGAGGTTTCTGAAAATGCCAAATAATTAATCTGAAAAGGTGAATGAAATTGCAGGCTTGCCTCCCACCCCCCTCCACAGTTAGTTGGGGGTTAGTGCACCCTAAACCTGGGAGTGCCCTTCGAATCACGCGGCTTCAGCAGCTGCCAAGCAGCACAGAAGGGAGGATACGAAGGGTTTTAAAAGAGGAAGAAGACAGCGGCATGTCTCAGAGATCTGCAAGTTTTCAAAGGAAAAGGAAACCGAAAAAGGAAAGAAATACATGCTCAACGTTGAGCTGTATATCGTCATCGTCGACTCTATGAGGTGGTTGAGGGGCCCGAGAACTCTATCTCGGATAGACTATTGCAGTGAAGTTACATCTGGGCAAGGGTGAAGCCACCTTTACATACCGATGATTTCTGGGACGGTTGCTGGTGGTCTGGTATGAGCCCCCCCACCCCCACCCCCCCCGCCGGAAACATGGCAAGCCCTTGAAGCCGCAGCTGCAGAGAGGAGAGCAGGGAGCTAGCAATGATGCAGCTTCCCTGGGAGAGGCCGTGCTTAGAAGCCGTGCGTGTGCGTTCTCATTTCATCGTCACAGCAATCCCGTGTGGGGAGGAGTATTACCCTCACTTCACAGATAAGGAAAAACTGAGCAGAGAAGTTAGGTAACTTGCCCCGATCACAGGGCTGAGAGTGGACAGAACCCACGCGCCAACCCGGATCCTCCTGGGTCTGATCTCTGCACATCGGGTGGTCCAATGCTTTTGGGGATTAGCAAGGGGACTGTGGTTTCTGAGCCATGATGGGATGCGGAGAGGATCTAAGGGACAGAGGAAAAAAAAAAAAAAAGACAGGTACAGTCACTAACAGCACACGGGACTGCATTAACTGGCTGGTGCCAGGCTCGCTGCGGGCCTGTCTCTTCAGCTCCCTGCTAAAGAGTCGTGTCAGGCAGCAGAGGCACTTGAGGAAGGACAGGAAGTCGTATTCAGTAAAAAAATCAACTTAGACTCAGGATGGCAATGCTCCGTTGGAGCCGATGCAAAGGTGGACATTTGATGAGTCTGTATTTCTAACAGTTTCTGGAATCAAGAAACATGTCGCATTGTTTGCATGACATCTTCATTACGGAATCACTGTAATTCAGTTGACTCATCCTTTCATTTCAGATCATTAATATTAACTGACGTCAGAGATACATATATGTTTAAAGATAGAAAAAAGTGATACTTAACGAGGCAAAAATAATCTCAACATTTTTAAAAAAAAGACATCAGATCTTTGGGAGCCAACATGTGCAATTTTGTGACAGCTTCAGGAAATCCGCGGGCTTCTGCCTCGGATCTGAAGATTGTTTACATTCCAGTGGAATTCCTGGGAAAGTCCAGAGCTCTCTGTGCTTTGAAAACAATGGCTTATGGAGATCAAGATCAACCTTCCAACTGCAGCCACCCGGCAGGGGGCCGGGCTGAGAGGGTCCTGGACAGAGGAGCCAGAACAGAATTCTTCAGGAGCCAGGCTGGTTGGCTCAGGTATGCAGACTCTTGCCTGCTGAGCCACGCAAGGTTCAGAGCAAGATTGCTGCTACACCCCTTGTCATCAATAGCAATTAATAGCAATAGCAATTTCTACAAATTTTCAGAATCGCAGCCATTCCTGGGACAGGCTAGATACCTCTAAGATGTGGCTACCTTTTTGTTCCCTAATGAGTCATGGAAATAGAGTCAACCATAGTTCGCCTTCAGCAGTACTAAATCCCTCCATCTACAGAGCAGGAAATGGAGGAGTTTAATCAATTTTCTTAAATGATATAGTTGGAATCAAGCTTTGTATATTCAACACAAATTAATGAAGCTCTATACTATGTGTAGGGAAAGAACGACATCTAAACTCACAGTTTCTGTTAGTAAAGGAGGGATGGATTGGAGAGTAGGTCCATCCTTCACTTTCCTTCAGTTATGATATATTTATATAGTTTAGGGAACCTGATTTTCCGTGTAATGTTAATTGTAACTCTGAGAGGCCAAATAGGGAAATATCATCCCTCTTGCCAGGGCTGATTTAGGGATGGTCTGGTCAAGCAGACGTGAAGGGAGTTTTGCTGTGGGGCTTGGGGATATTTCTGGGAATGATTTTTCTTCCCCAAAGATTGTCGTCTGTGGATGCAGGGCCTGGAACTGGAGGCTAGCCTGTGGGCACACTGAGGCCAGCAGAGAAGAGAGGTGGGAAAAAAACCGAGACCCTGAGGACGTCGTCGAGCTACTGAAAAACCAAAGTCGATCCATAAGCGAGCTAGTAAAATTACTGATGAAACCAGCGGAGTTAGATTTTCTAATACTTGCCATGGAAAGCATCCTTTAAAGATATTTGAAGTTCTAATGACAGGTCATTACTAGAGTTTCCATCTAAGGACTTCTATTTTCTCTCAGGCAAGTGGGGGGGATGGGAGATTTGAAGAAGGTAAAGAATCCAAAAGCAGCGCCTTAAGGAAAATCAGGAATGCTGAGAAACTTCATCGCTCAGGTCACCTTCCCCCAGGTGTGCTCAGCAGCCCCAGAACAGCCCTGGAGAAGACAGGTCATTACAGGCAATGAGGTGTGGGGTCCTTCCAGGTGGGTGCTTCTCCTTGCCCTTCTTTCTCTTTATTATCTTGCAGACATCAGTTCAGCTCAATATTAATACATGTCTACCACTTAGGAGGCACTCCTAAGTTCCTGTAAAAATAGAATATTCTTGTGACTTCCATGTTGGCCCAGATGAATTCAGATCATCTCCCCCTGGGTCCGTGACTCCATGGCATTAAATGATCTTCAACTGTGAGATTATATACTGTCAAAATGGGAAAAAAAAAAAAGTCACATGAAAAAGAATATGTCTCTACGGACTACTATTAAATGTCTTCGGGTTAAAAGCAAAGGCATATGGTGATCAGATGCTTTAGATTTACTTTTAAAACACAAAACCGCCCAGTGTTGATAAATATATTCATTCATTTCTTCCATACTCCCACACTGAGCATCCACCATGAGATGAGTTCATGTACTATGAACCGCAGACTTGCCTTTTGGAATTCAAATGGAGGAATCAGTTTAAAGCTAATGTTTATAGCAAAATCCAGAATTTACCCATGGCAAAGGAAACTATAAGGGGAGTTCTAGCTCCTCTTTGGATCAGAGGTGGGATAGCTCTGGTACGTGGCAAGGGAGGTTTTCACAGGAGTTCCTAGTAGACATTTTCCAGACGGGAAGGGAGGCAGCACATTTCATGCACAGCAGAAGCCTGCCTGAAGGCCAGGGGCCTGGAGCAGCCTGGCCTGTTTGGGTTGCTGCTAATAGTGTTCTGGGCCTGGAGCCCGGAGGAGAGTTTAGGAGGATTGGTGGTTGAAGGTCAGGACCATTTAAGAACTTGGATTCTACTGGAAAGAGGGAGCCACTGAGGAGTTAAGGAAGGCAAATAATGCAATCAGATTGATTTCTTAGAAAAACAGCCTGTGATAGTGCCCAGAGCTGGAGTGGAGAGTCTGAAGAGTGAGTGAAAATAGGGAAGCATTTTGATCCGTGAGATAGACATTCTGACAGGAATGGAATTCACAGTTTAAAATAGAATAGGGCCTGGTGTTTGAGATCATCACATTTGGCTTTACAAGTTCAAAGCTTATTTCTGAATCCTTCGTCAAGTGAGAGTCAGCCTTGTGCTTTCTTGGACTGCTGATGTCTTGCAGAAATACAGTCCAGTGACCAAAAGAAATTTTTGAAAGATGATGTTTATCCTTGAGTGGTTTAAAAAAACAAACAAAAAAAAACTGAAAAGGATCCAAATACACAACCACAACCACTCTTACAACAATTCTCTTTCCTCTGAAACACACCCCCCACACGCTTTGCCTGCTTCCATGATGTACTAAATCTCTCAGCCCTTTGCCCCAAGTGGTTCATCACTACCACCCATTCCTCGCTCTCCCTCTGCATCTGCATCTATCACCTCCCCTATCAGAGAGACCTCATTTTTGAGGGGGGGAGGTTGGGGAGGGAAGGGACGGCATCAGTGATGACTGGATCCTCTTTGGTGGGCTGGAGAAGGGGAGAAGGCTGGGGTTACTCCCAGATTAATCATTTTTGAGCCATCGTGGTATTTTCTCTCTTTAAATTCATTATTGATTAGCCAGGACTCAATCATCAATATGAAATAAAAATTGAAACAATTATCTGAGTACTTCTGGAAAAGGGTAGAGGTTTCTGCTTTGATCATTCATCATTGTTATTTTTCTTCTTCTTCTTTTTTTAAATAGACTTTATTTTCTAGAGCAGTTTTAAGTTCACAGCACATTTATTTTAACAGAGTAAAAATGACCACTCCGTGTTCAGGAAAGTTCTGACTTAAGCAGAACCTTGCTACAGAAGATTTTATGGGTCACAAAATTTCCTAGAAAACATACTGTGAAGATGACCTTGGTGCTACCCTATGGGCTTTATTGGATTCATTGACAGGATGATGATTGTGCAGTTTGAAGCTAAGATTTTATGAGCTTTAAATCTGTGTCAGTCCTGTTCCAAGGGCTCTACTTGTATGAATTCACTTAATCCTCACAACCACCCGATTACTCTCACCACTTTGTAGCTGAAAAACTAAGGAACTCAGCTAGTAAGTGGTGGAGTTAGTGAGGGCTCAAATCCAGTCTATTGGACTCCAAAACTCAGTTTTAACTACTAACTTTTGCTGATCTTGTGCGGAAATGTTGAACTTATATTGCTCTCTGGACATGGTCTGTGGGTAAAAGTGTAGGGAACATGGAGTCTGTGTACTGATGATGTCTAGTCCATGAGGATGAGCCATGGGATGGGATGGGAAGACCAGAGGTCCTGTATGGTAAATGCAGCTTATAAATCATGTTATCTAGATTCAGAGCATTTCTGTCTTACATGACTTCTGTTAGGTGCTCTTCTAGGAGAGCTTGAGGACGTAGGCCCTGTTTTCTGCATAGACAAGGATGTAAAGGAGAGAATAGTGCTGCCAGAGGTATCATGGTGATAGCAGTGAGGATTAAAAAAAAAAAATTCCAAGAAGAAGGAACCAGTCAGAGCTAGAGTCCAGTTGCCTCTTTGGACATAGGATTCTTACCCTATTACTAATATTAGAAAACCTGGATGTATTCTTATATCATGACTGGAAGAGGGAACAGCAGGTTTTTTCCCAAAGGTACAGTATAGCAACCGGAAACTAAAAAGGTTTTGTGCAATGAAAAATAAGGCCTACAGCTACTGAGCCATGAGACTCTCAGTTTCTTCTACTCACTTCCTACCTCTCTTCAGGGCATTCATGTTAATATTAAGATTCATGTTAACACTATCAGTTTCTTCTGTTAATCTTTCCTTTCCTGAGTCGCTGGTCCCATACATCACTAGACTCCCCAGTTGGGCGGCCCTTGGGTCTGCATGGCTGATCATAAACTTCCCATAAACCTGGTATAAAGCAAATACTCAATGAATGTTAGTAAATTCATAAGCAACATCAAAGGAAATAATGAGTATGGAACAATCAGTTCAAAATGACTTTCCCAAAGGTTTTCTAAGTAACCCCAAAATATCAGGGGGCAGGGAGAATTTTTTCTGTCTTTCTCATTGCCAAGGGATTTTCTCCTATAAGCAGCTCATTAGCAGCAGCTTCCCCAACTTTCTGAGACCCAGTAGCAACAAGGGTAGACCAAAGAGCATATGCTAAAATAAGAGACAACTTTAATCAGGCATAGGAAGTCCCAGAGTCTTCACTCAACTGGGATAAGGGGACTGAAAATGTCCCCACTCTGATTCCAAAGCATTCCCCTTTGCCTTCATATTTCTTGGAGTGGAGTTTCTCAGACATATTTTCACCCACACAGAGATACTGACGTGTGTTCCTGACTTTCTACTTCAGTTATTTCCAAATTAGTTTCCACATTTTTATTGCTGTGAGATACTGTGCTTATCATTCTGCTTCCATCTGTTCTGGCCACCATTTGGCATGGGATGGTGGGGAGTTCCATGCCCATTTCCTACAAGGCTCTGGTGTGCTTCCACATAAGTTCAACTGATGAAGCCCTTGAACAAAACATCCCATCTAGCTTTGACCTTTGTCCATTAATTCAATGTGCCTTCCTCTACCTTCCAAAGTTTGAGCATATAAATATTTTCTTATTTTGTAGACATTCCGGCCACCATAGATGAAAGGTCTGTCTCGGTGTTTGTGCTGCCACATAACTATTGAGTTATAATATGCCATTATTGATACTCCCAGACAACACACGAGCTTGGCAGCCGATTGTGGGGGAAAAAAAACAAAAACAAATGTGACTCCAAGAGACTAAAGAGTGAATGAAAATGAGGAAGGCACTCTGACCTGTGAAATAGGTACTCCAATATGAAAAGAATTCAATTTTTTTAAAAGATTTTATTTATTTATTTGAGATAGAGAGCAAGGAAGCATGAGCAGGGGGAGGGGAAGAGGGAGAGGGACAAACAGACTCTGAGCTGAGGGAGGAGCCTGACTTGGGGCTCGATCCCAGGACCCTGAAATCATGACCTGAGCAGAAGTCAGACGCTTAACTGACTGAGCCCCAGAATTCAAATTTTAAAAATAAAACAGACCCTGGTATTTTGGACAGAGACTGTATAGATCATTACATTTAGAATTGTAAATTCAAGAATTCACTTCTGGATCCTTCACCAAACTGAAGTCTGCCTTGCATTTCTTGAACTGATGACATTGTTGCAGAAATAGTCTAGTGACCAAAAGAAATTTTTGAACGTTTGCTTAAAACTGTAAATTGAGTGGGGGTGGGGTGTGGAGACTTGCCTTAAAGATTTTTGATAGAGAACCTGCAAATAAAAAAAGCTCATTAAAAATCTTAGCTTTGGGGGCACCTGGGTGGCTCAGTCGGTTGAGCATCCAACTCCTGATTTTGGCTCAGGTCATGACCTCAGGGTCCTGAGATCGAGTACCACATTGGGCTCTATGCTCAGCAGGGAGTCTGCTCTAGATTCTCTTCTCCCTCTCCTTCTGCCCACCCCTGCTTGCACTGTCTCTCTCTTTCTCTCTCTTTCTCTCTCAAATAAATAAAATCTTAAAAAAAAAAACAAAACACCCTCAGCTTTCTTCAAAGGCTACTTTAGACTGCCATTTAAACATGCAAAACCAAGGATAATTCCTCTTGGAATGACCAGGAAGGATATATAGGAGATATATATCCTTATATATCCTTATATATTTATATATATGATGGATTTTATATGTCCAGAAGTGGGTTAGACCTGACTTAAAAGAAATATCCAGAGAAACAAACTTGGGTCAGTAGTGAGGTTTAGAGTGGCCTTATTTCAACAGGCTGTCCCTCAAGACTGAAGAACTTGCCGAGTGATGGGAGCACGTGCTCCCCTCTTGTATTTCCTGCTTCCTTCCCTGTCATTTGGGTGATGCACACTTGGGCCAGAAACTGATGAGGATATTTTGTCCAACAGGGAGGCTTCGCTCCAGGCTTCTTAGGAGAGGTGGCCTGAACTGTCCAGATCGGACCCACCTCGAAGAAGACACAACAGCAGGTAGAAAACATACCAGAAAATGAGTGAAGACAAAATGAAGTATGTAATAATGCATGTTTAATGCAAATGGCTATCCTCGTTCAAACCCAAAAGTAAGGGCATTTTTAACTGGAGGAAGTAAGGAAAGTCAAAGAAACATTTGATAAAGTGAAATGTTTCAGCTTAGCCCTGAATCTGGAAATGAAGGAAGACTAGTGATTATGAGGGCCCCGACCCCAAAGGGCCAAACTCACATTGGTCCCTCAACAGTCCAGACATTGTTGAAGGAACCCTGGTTTAGCATCTCCATTAAAGTTTTCCATCCAGATTCCTCAGAATTGAGTTCTCTAGGGTGAGAAAAACTATCCCTGGGATGTAAAAGATGATGATGTTTCAGAACCAGAAGCTAAACACAGGAAGAACTAAGTATGAGGGGCTGAAAATGTTTTCAATTTTTCAATTTTTGTAAGTGTTAATAGTGATTAACACCTGACCCAGATGGAGGAAATGACCGAGGTTGCAAAAGCAGCAGAGGCAAGATGTGGCAATGATGGGGGATTTCTACTCTACAGACAGCTAGATTCAACCAAGCTAAAAGCAGAAGCCTGGAAAGTCTTTTACTTACCTGGCTGGCCATTGAGTCTCCCCAAAGGAACGCAAAACTGGGAGAGAAACTTCTACCCTGAATGAATGATGAGAAGCGAGTGAGAACAGGTTAGTGAACTGAAGTGAGAGGGGGAAGAGCAAAGAGCACAAACATCTTCTGAGTCCTCACTGCATAGCAGAGACCTCTCAAGACACTTAAAATATATCCTCTCACTTATTCATCTTAATGACTCTCTGAGATATCAGATGACCTCATGAGGTAAGGTGTGATTATCTCAGAGAAATTAAGGAACTAGCCTACAGTCACCCAGCTAGTTTGAGCAGGTACAGGCACTGAGCAAAGTCCTGACTCTGAGTTCAAACCTCCTCCATTACCACGTTGCTTCCTTGAGAACCTTGAGAAAAATTATCCAAGTCCCCTGAAGAGTGTCAGGCTTCTAAGCTATACCTGGGAAAGCATTTCTGAAAGAATTCAGTTAAAGGTTGGTGTGAGCCTATAACTTCAATTATAAAATAGAGGCGATGTAAAATGTTTGGGTGACTAATAATCTCTGCAAATAACCCAGTCTAAGTAGAGCTGGAGAGGTCAGCAAAGATGCTGATCTGACTCTTAAGGAACTCAGCTCAGATTTTAGAAAGATATGTAAGAAAGGCAGAAAAGCTCAAAATTAGAGAGAAACATACAAGTGAGGTTACATCCAACATCTGGAATGCTAAAGTTTAGCAGGAGCTAAGGCTGGTGAAAAATGCTGAGTTACGAAGTGGGGGGATTTGGGGCTGTGCTCAAAGCAGGAAGTAGGACAAGTAAGGCAAAGCTCTGTTCCAGAGGCAGATGGTGCAATGTCAATAGGAAACTGGGGGGGAAACAAACTGTTCTACTTCTATTTTGTTTCCATTGGCTTCATCAATGAGAATAATCTTCAGACCTGTAATGTTGAATCACACTTTGGTAAAAGTCTCTTGAAACCCAACTGCCTTAAGTAAGCTTAAGCCTCTTGACCTAGATTAATGAACTGCATGAGAGAAGTTGCCAGAAAGGTCACATTGCTGTATTAATATGAGACAGTGAAGAATGGCACAGGCCTCACAAAAGTGGACTTCAGCATATGCGATCTTGATTTTCAAAGGGGAGGAAGGTGAAGTCTATGAACCATTGTCTGGCAATCTTGTCCAGGACAGATCAGGAATCAGCGTATATTCACTACAAACAAGCCATGCTGGACTCACCTCATTTATCTGTAGAGTTCTTACTTGAATAGACCAATATAAGGCTGTTGGCAAAGAATATTCATAGCCTTTAATATCCTTGAAGATGAAAAGGAAAACTGGGGGCTGGAATATTATCAAGTAAGCACATTTGTAACTAGTGAGGGACTATAGCTGGGAAACGCTGCTCATGAAACCATGTCATCCTGGAGAGAGAGCTCTAGGAGCTTTTATCCATAGCCCTATCCTATTAAACATTTCTGTTTCAATTAATATGGGCCACCTCACTTCTTCAGTAAAGTTTCAGATTATTGAAGATTGGGAAGGATGACAAACACTAGATGCCAGATTTAGAGTTCAGAAAAAATTTAATGGGCTAGAACAATGAATCCAAGAAGGAAACATGCAAATAGGTTCACACTTGGATTCCAAGATGAGCTTCACAGGTATGCATGCCCAAACAGTAGCATATGCAAAGAATACCTGTGGGGATTTGTTGACTCAAAATGAATGAAGAGTATGAAGGAGTTGCTGAAACCTCAACTGTCACCTTTGGTTGCATTAATAGAATACAGTACCTGGGACAATAAAGTTAACACCCTCTCTGCTCAGGTTAGACTGCACTCACAGAGGGTGTTCAGTTCTGGGTGTACTCTCCAAAAAGGACAGTGACTATTGGGAGCTTGGCCAGAAAAGAGGAATGGAGATAGGAAATGAGAAACAACTGAAGGAACTGAAAAGGTTTGGCCTGGAGAAGACAAAACGATAAAGAAGAGGGTTTCTTGTCTATAGTCGTAGAAGGGCCAAATAGATAGACTGTGAGCTAATTTCAGGAAACACATTCTAGTAATTATAGACATTCTGCAAACAAATGGGCTGGCTGATGAAGCTGGGTGTTTCCACTCACTCTTACTCTTCAAATACAGGTTGGACAATCACTTGCTAGGGAGGAGGAAGGGACAAGAGATTCTTGTCTGAAGGTTACATCATCCCTGGTGGCTGCTCATCTAGCTTTTTCTTCAGTAGTTTTTGTGAGAGAGCACCACCTAATGATATTGCCTACACATTTAAATGAAAGATTTTTAGATATTACTCTCACTTTTTAGGTTACTACAGATCTTAGATAACTGCTATACTGCTTTTCAGAATTTAGAACTGTCCCTTAGATTGGATCTAAGATGAATTCTTCCCTCTATTTTCTACTTCAGCTCCTCACTCAGATCACCATCGTCTCTTGCCCAGAATACAGCAATTCTTTCCTGAATATTCTCTCCCAGACTTTAGTTTTACGTTCCTTTCAATGTTCCCTCTGCACTCTGTCCACAGCATTCATTCTTTTTTTTTTTTTTTAGATTTTTTTTTTTTATTTATTTATTTGACAGAGAGAGACACAGAGAGAGAGGGAACACAAGCAGAGGGAGTGGGAGAGGGAGAAGCAGGCTTCCCACTGAGCAGGGAGCCTGATGCGGGGCTCGATCCCAGGACCCTGGGATCATGACCTGAGCCGAAGGCAGACGCTTAACTGACTGAGCCACCCAGGTGCCCCACACAGCATTCATTCTTAAATACATATTTTTTCAAGTCAGTACCACCTATAAGATCTTTAATGACTCATTTTCTTCAATAAATTCATGGCATAATAAGGTGGGATAGGAGGGAGGGGCTGCTCTGTAATGAAAGACACTTAAAAGGCCTAACCACAGAATGTAATGTTTGGACCTAGATTGACTATTAACTTGGCACAAACCAACTCCCAGTGTTTTTATACATCATAATAGAAATCTCTGGATTCATTTCTTAGGCTTTTCCTTCCAAGAAACCATCCCATTTTACCTTTCCCAATAAGCAATGTAACACACATGTTCTCTATCTTTATAAGCAAAGATGGAGACTGGAAGCACAAATGAACTCATCCCTCTGACAGATCACTTGAGAACATAGTGGAAGGGGTTACCATCTGCATGGGCCATTGCTCTATAGTGCTCTATCCCAATTTAAGACACAGCCTTCTGGTAGAGAAGCAAAACAGTCAACCCTTGATTATCTGCTAGAAGATGGAAGCTGATGCAAATGTAATTGATTGATGAAAACTTGGCCTAGTGTGTTCCACTATCATAACAATGTCTAAAAACCTGGTTATAAAGAGTTTTTAAAAACAGGGAGATGAGAAGCAGTCTTTGAGAAATGTTTGGGAGAAGATATGGTGGTGAACTGAGACTCTTACATTCTTTTTCTTTTGACAATTATTTCTAAATTACTTCTTTTAAATTTTTTATCCTGAACTAACAGCTTAATCTTCCCCCCAGGGAGGCTTAAGTTGGGATTCTCTCTATATATGTGCCTAAAATTATGATGTGTAAATTCTGGAGTTGTGGGATTATCTCTCTAAGCCCCAAAGAAGCAGAAGAGAGTATAAAGAGGTGGCTTGAAAGAAGCAGAGGGAGATATGGAAAGGGAAGACTTGGGGCTTTCCAAATCTTGTTATGGTGGCTTCCAGAAGCCTGGCTACCTCTTGGATTTCTTAAGGTATACCTTTATTCTTATAATAAACCTTCGCTTGTTGGCAATAGAAACTAAAAGAAAAACTAAAACGAGACCAAATCATTATCCAAACATCTTTCAAGTTCTTCTTCTATGAAAACTTCCCTGATTACATTAGCCAGAGCAAAGCTATCTTCCCAATCCCTATAGATGCTTATTATCTCCTCCACTCACTGAACTTTTTTGTGGACTGCTTGAACTGTAAGTTATATTTATATATCTGCATGGAGAATACACATTATTTGAATGAAGGAATTAATGTCTTTTACTCCTTTGTATTTCCCACGGCACCAAGCAAAGCATATGGTAGACCCTCAATAAGTATTTATTGATTTATGAGACTGATTCATGCTCAGCAGTTCAAACTCTCCAATTGTCAAGTAATTGAAATCACCTTGACTTGTGATAAAACAGGAGCGCTTAAGCAGGTAGGAAATAAAAAAACGGGACACATAGTAAAATAACTCCAGGGGGGGATCCTAGATTATGTGCCAGTTTAGAAACAGTCTTAAAGACCCCCCCAAAAGAGCGTGCAAGCCTGGATTAGCCTCTCTAAGATGTTAAAATAGTTGGCCCGCTGAACAAATGTAATTAATTGGGAGCTCACTCAAGCGTGCAATATAATTTGCCTATTGAGTTGCCTTATTTTCATGTGTTGACAATTATCTATGCTAAGCTTTTCCCTATTTACATCACCCAGAAAAATAAAGAACTTACTGTATGAGTACAGGTTTGGGGAAGTCTGACTTGGCAGGCATTCTCGTGCTGTGAAAAAGATCTAGGGGCTTTATTTTTTATTTTTTTTTTTTAAAGATTTTATTTATTTATTTGACAGAGAGAGGCACAGCGAGAGAGGGAACACAAGCAGGGGGAGTGGGAGAGGGAGAAGCAGGCTTCCCGCCAAGCAGGGAGCCCGATGTGGGGCTCGATCCCAGGACCCTGAGATCATGACCTGAGCCGAAGGCAGACGCTTAACGACTGAGCCACCCAGGCGCCCCAGATCTAGGGGCTTTAATTGATTTCAAGCTTCATATGAGTCAAGGGCTTGCTTTAATTCTTTAAAAGACTATGCAATCTTAGATGGGGGTTGTATCTAGAAGTCCAATCTCTTGCACAGGGTTGGATTTTTTGCTATCTCAAATCATCCAGGGTCTCCTTTGACCCCATTAGTGACCCCCTAAATAGTTCCTTCCACGTGGCACAGCTCAGTCATTAGGGAATTTTAAGCTTTATCTACTATCTATTTTCCTGGCACTTCCATCTATGGAGCTTAATTCTACCCAGTGAGTCACATAAACCAAATCTCACTCTCCTCCTTCATTGTAATGGAAACACATCTATCATTCCCCCATGCCCCCCGCAAACTCTGGACTTAACATCTCCCTAGTTCTCTCTGCTTTTTTAAGACTTTGTTTTTTAGAGCAGTTTTAGGTTTACAACAAAACTGAGAGAACAGCACAGAGATTTCTCATATACCCTTTCCCCCACCCCAGACATGAATAGCCTCCCCCACTATCAACGTCCCCCATCAGAGAGGTGCATTTGTTATAATTGATGAACCTACATTGATACGTCAGCATCATCTAAGGTCCATAGTTCACCTTGAGTTCACTATTGGTGTTGTACATTCTATAGGTTTGGACAAATGTATAATGACACAGATCCATCAGATAATGGATATCATAATACCATCCAGAATATTTTCACTGCTCTAAAATCCTCTATGCTCTGCCTATTCATCTCTCCCCTGCCCTTTCCCTCCCAACCCCCAGCAAGCACTGATCTTTTTACTGTCTCCATAATTTTGTCTTTTCCAGAATGTCCTATGGTCAGGATCAGGAAGTATGTAGTCCTTTCAGATTGGCTTTTTTCATTTAATTATATGCATTTGAGTTTCCTGGTCCATGTCTTTTCATGGTTTGAAAGCTCATTTCTTTTTAGTGCTGAATAACATTCCATTGTTTGGATGTACTACAGATTATGTATCCATTCACCTTCAGAAGGACAACTTGGTTGCTTCTAAGCTTTGGCAGTTATGAATAAAGCTGCTATAAAAATCCATTCGCAGGCTTTTGTGTGGACGTAAATTTTCAACTCCTGTGGGTCAGTCCCAAGGAGTATGATGGCTGGATTGTATGGTAAGAGTATGTTTGCTTTTGTGAGAAACAGCCAAACTGTCTTCCAAAGTGGCTGTGCCATTTTGCATTCCCACCAGCCATGTATGAGAGTTTCTGTTGCCCCACATCCTTTTCAGCATTTGGTGTTATTGTTGTCCCAGACTTTGGCCATTTTAATAGGTGTGTGGTGGTACCCCAGTTCTCCTAAACAATTCTCTAAGCCATGAAGTTTCCAGATCCCTCACTGTTCTACTTGCCATTTTTACAAGAGAAGAATCTGCAGCTCAAAGAAATGTTATTTGCTCAAAATCATACTGTCAATATCAGAGCTGAAATTTGTATTCATGGTTATTTGCAATAAACTGACCCACAATGTAGCAACTTCTTGTTTTACTGTGAATAAGGCTATACTATAAAACATCACGAATCACAGGGACTCTATGAGAAGAACGCCAGACAATGTCTAAAATTTCTGTATCTTTCAAATGAAAGCATGACTGCCATTTTGACCAAAAGGATTGAAGAGGTTTGAAGGAAATCCCTATTGTTTCTATGTTTAACGAAAATGATTGTTTTTGGAAAATATGCTAAGTTTATGCTAAGCATAAGAATGGAATATGCTTAATTTATGCTAAAATATGCTGAGCTTTTCCAGAGCTAAGATATCCAAAGCAGGTAAGGAGCATACTGGATTTTTAATGTCTGATATTCACATTAAAGATGAGCATACACATTCCCTTTATACTTGGTAACTTGTTTTTCTATCTGAACTTTCTCAAGAATATATAAACTACATGTATAGTCCTGAGAAATAGCCTTGTACTGTACTTCATATTTGTCCAAGCGAGTGAAATGTATGTAGTGATCAACAACTTGTGTTTATTATAAATGTTAAGGTTTATGAATTGTCAAGTAAACTTTACCAAGAATCCTGGAAATGAGTGATTCTGATTTGACTGATTTTTCCCTAAGGTCAGTTCTAGGTCACTATTCTGAGTCTTTATGCCACTTACTCATGATGGGAATTATAGTTGACCTGGATTTCCCCATTGACACTTCCACTTGATTAGCTCTGAAATATAAAGTGTATGAGTTCTGTTTCATTCTAGACTTAAGTAGCAGGAAACTTCTGCTTTTCTTCCCAAACATACTCCCTCAAATTTATACAAGTCAGAAGTCCCAGTAGAATCACACAACAGATGTTTCTGGCATATGATTCATTCACCCATAGGGACTCTGGGCATCAGTATAGGAATTTTTCACAGGTCCCCAGGTATTGCTTAACAAATTAGAGCCATTAACTAATTCAACTAATTGGACAAAGAACAGTCTGAATTAGTAAAATCTTTTAATCATATACTTAAGAAAACTTTTTAATTGTAATAATTTCACACTTACAGAAAAATTATAAGAATAATACATGAAATTCCCATATATATTTTAGCCAGATTTCCAAGTTATTTACATTTTTACCACATTTGTTTTGTTGTTCTTTCTATTTGTGCATGTCTCTATTTTTTATTATTTTCTGAACATTTTGAGGCATTATTCTTTTATACTTCCCTTTACCTCGTATTACTTTCTGAGAATTTCCTAAGAATAAGGACATTTTCTTACATAATCACAGTACAGTCATCAAATTTGCAACATTTAACATTGATGCAATAGTTTTATCTAATCTGCCATTCACATTTTTTTTTCAGTTATCCTATTAATGTTCTTTACAACATTTTTTTTTTTCTCCAGGATCCAGTACAAGACCATGTATTACATTTAGTTGTCTTTTTAGTTTCTTTAAATTTGGAAGAGTTCCTTAGTCTTTCCTTTGCCTTTCATGACAAAGGCTAATAATTTTATAGAGTGTTTCTTCATTTTGGTTTGCTGATGTTTCCTTGTGATTAGATTCAGGTTATACATCCTTAGCCAGAAAATTACGTAAATGATGATGTGTCCTCTCAGATATTCCAAGTATAAGATACCTATCTGCCCCTCATTCATGATGTCAATTTTGATCACTTGATTAAACTGTTAATCCATTTTCTCCATTCTAGTTCCTATTTTCTCCCTTGTAGCTAGTAAGCAGTTGGTTGGGAGACCCTTTAGGCCCATTGGAATATCCTGTTCCTCATCATACTTTTCTTCCTAAACTTGATGATTTTTGCCCTAAACAATCTTTGCTATGATGGTTGTAAAATGTTGATTTTACTTGTCCACCCAGTCCCTCCACATTTATTAGTAGGTGTTATTCAATAAAAAATGCCTCTCCCCTCCACCCCCCACCCCCTCTCCCTCGCACTCACCTATCTAGATTCCAGTTTTATTCCATGGGCTGGAATATTCCATTCCTGTCACTGTTCATTTTAATGCTAAAGTTGTCCCAGATTTGGCAGTTTGGTGCCCCTTTAAGCTGGCTCCTATACGCTTTTGATATGTTCCCATAATTATTTTTAAAACACTTTGACGTTTTCTAGTTCAATAAGTTTTCCAGACTCCTCATGTACCTTCCCTGCCCAGTACTGGAACTGGCCATTTCTTCAAGGACCTCTGTTTCCTTTTAATGGGAAATTAGTATTTAGAAACTGAGGTTTTGGCACTAGATAAGCTCCTTGCTACTGGGGCATCTTGGCCTTTAGGCCTTTTCAGAGGACAGAGCCAGGAAAATACACACACATGTGCATGTAGGCACACGCACACGGACACACACACACACACACACCACACGGTGGTTGTCTGTCTGTATGTATATAACAGAAGTTCTGACGTCGTACTGGTACCATCAATATGCATCCCACTCCACGAGGTTCTTCATTGCCTTCCCCGGCTTCATCTTTTTGTCTCCTTTCTCCTACAATGAGAATCCTGACCTCCAACACTGTCAAGATACTGACTCAGCTTTCTAGGACTACACCACACACAAAATAGTTTCAAAATCACTATACGCAAATCACTATGTATACCGAATAGAATAAAAGGAAATTAAGATGGCTTTGCAGCTCTTTTTTTACTCCCACACGGTAACAGCATATTTTCAAAGTATTGTGGTCTAAAGTTACTTGAATTAGTTCTCCCCCCTGCTGCCCTTTCAATGTAGTCATGTTATTTCTCCATTTCTTAAAGGTACCCTTGGAGAAGGGTCGCTTTGTTCTCTCTGACTCCTCTTCACCTCTTGTAGGTAACTAATTTCAGTGCTTGCTGGTTTCTCCTTCCTGTGTTTCTTTTCCCCCAAACAAGCAGATTTATGTGTTTTATTTCTTTTTGTTATGTAAAAGATATTATAAATACTCTTGCAATTTGTTTTTTAAAAAACTTAATGCCTTCTGGAGTTTGTAGAAGGTTGATGATGATGATGATGATGATGATGATGATAGTGATATAGTACTCCTAGGCATTCAGGTAGTTCTCAATATTTTGCTATTGCAAATAACGCTGCAGTTAAGACCTTGTACCTGTGTATTTTCATATTTCAAAAGTTTTACCTTCAGGATAAATTCCTAGAGGGACGATTGCTGTAGTTTTCTTAGATATAGACAAATTCCTTTCCATGTAAGTGAATCATTTTGCATCTCCACTATCAATGTATGAGAGTGCATATCTCCATATAGTCTGGTCAGTAATGTGCATTGTCAAACTTTTGATTATTTGCCAATCTGATGAATGCGAAATGGTATCTCTATGTGGTTTCAGTTTTAATTTCTCATGAGTGAGGCCATGCTTATATCTTTTCTGGGGATGGTTCTTGGTTTTGCCAATTTTAAAACAGGATTTTCAGTGTTTCCTCGAGTTTTAAAAGTTCTTTATATATTAGTAATACATATATTAGTATGTAATATATATATTAACCTTTTATCTGTGATAAATACCGAAAATATTTTCTCCCAATTTACTATTTGTCCTTTACCAAATTTGCTTATGGCTTTTGCCATTTAAAAATGTTTTGGTAGTCAAATGTGTTAGCACTTCTCTTGCATCTGAATTTGGGGTTATAGTGAGAAATCCTCTACCTACACTCAAATTTTAGAGGAATTCATTCATGTTTTCTTTTACTATTTGTATAGTTACATTTTTTTTTTTACATTTACAACTTAAATCCATTTGGAGCTTATTCTTGTATACATGAGAAATGGACATAATTTTACCTTTTTTCCAAATGCCCCAGTACCTTTAAAAAAATCCAGTTGTACCCCCAGAGATCTGAGATACCACCTTCATCATCTTCTAGATTACCATATGAGTTGGGTCTGTTTCTGGACTTTCTATTTTATTCCATCTGTTCATGTGCTAGTACCACACTGTGTTCAATGTAGGGGCTTTATCATATGTTTTAATATCTGGGAGGGCTAATCTCATTCTTCCACTCCGCTCACCCTACACTGTGAGTCTTTCTTTTCAGTGTTTCCCTGGCAAGTTTGTTTTACCATATGGACTTTAGTAGTAACTTGCCCGGCTACAGAAAAAAAAAAGAAAGAAAGAAAAAAAGAAAGCTTGCCTTGTTGGAATTACATTAAATTTATAAATTATTTTAGGGAGAACTGACATCTAAATACCACTGAAACATTCTAACCAAGAGCCCAGGATGCCTTTCTATTTATTTCAACTCCACGTTCCTGTCTTTCAGGAGTATTTATTATTTGCTTTATTTAGGTTTTGAACATATCTTGTGAAGTTTATTCCTAAATATTTTATCTTTCTTATTGGTATTGTAAATGGGTTTATTTTCTTCTATTGTATCTCTTAACTGGTTATTATTTGTGTATATGAAGGTTATTGATTTTTGCAATTGATAAGCTAATTTAAAATATAATTAGCTTTATTGCTCACAAGGATGAAGTTTCAACAGTTTTAATGCTTCAGAGTTCACAAAATTTTTTGCAATATACACTTCAGTTAACACATAAAATAACCTAGTAGGAAAAAAATACCTCTTCGTGGAATATATGGCTTTGGTGAAATAACCTACAATTAGTATATTAATTGCATATCATTTCTAATGAACATAATCATCATCAAATATGATTTGTTTTCTTAAGTACCTAAAATTATCTACTTCAAAAATTGTACAAGGGTCAATGAGGAATAGCTTTTAAGTGAATAAAAATGGCTTGCATTGTGTTAGAGAGTATATTCAGAAACATATGGCTCTGCAGAAAATCACAGGTATTCTTCAGTCCCAAGTATGAACACCCAAGCAGATTGAACCACATTATCTATTTGAATTTATTACTGCCCTTAGGAATGCAGTGATATTGATGGAAAAGGCTCATTCGTGGTGGTTTCCACCTCTCTGAAATAGGAGACTTGACTTGAACAATTTGGGGAAGATAGATATATAGAACCCAGTCAGAAAGCCAGAAACTGACAAGCCAGGCAGGAAAATAAAGGGAGACAATTAGAGTTCCTATGTCCCTGTCACACAGTCCATGCCAGAAGTCACCTACGGCAAGGAAAAACCCTGTTTATATCAAGTCATATAATCACAGATGAAACAAAGGAAAGTGCTGAAAAGAGACTTTATGCAATGATCCCGAGGCAGTCTGAGACACTGAAGAGATGGTGTGTTTCATGTCTCCCTGGTGTGAAGGGGTTAGATTCACTTTACAATCTGGGTTCAGCCAACACTCCAGCTTCACCTTTTCCTTTCCCACAATAGACCAATGCATTATGAGATTTTTTTTTTTTTTTTTTGGTTACATGTAACAGAAACCAAACAAGCTAGTCTACACAAAAAGGGCATTTGTGAAGAGGATATTAATGATACTTGTGGAATCCAAGGAAGAGGTCAACGCCTCAGCCTCTGGAATATCCAGGAACTTCCAAAATGGGAAGTTCCATCCTCTGCCATGAACATGGCTCAGCTTACAACAAGCCTTAGTTCTAAATTCCTAAACATGAGAAGAATCCAAAAGATCCAACCAGTATTTCCCTTAGACTCAGGCAAGGCAGACCTCTGCCCTGGGCTCCATGCTTCTGAGGATCCTGCATGTCACAAACCCATGAAAAAAATAAACTTACTAAAGAACATATGGTCTATCACTGGGATCCTGCTTAGAGTTCTTGGTATGACACAAATTGTAATCCTCAAGTTTCCAGGAAACACTACTCTGTGTGTCTTGGCAATAAGATCGCGAGTAAAAGGCATCCACATCTGGATTATGGGGGCTGTGTGATTTGTGCCTGCTGCGGATATTAGAGGCAAATGCTGCTTTAGAGTACAGGGAAGATTTAACCAGCTCCTGCACATAGGAAAGAAAAAAGACTCCTTAGCTCCTCAAACCCTTCTTCTCAGATACCACAAATAAAATAGATCTCTTTAAAATGAAATATTTTCTCAGTAACGCTGACCATCTCTCCCTCATTTTTCTTCAGGTTACAGTTGTGGTTCCTGAGGCATTCCTGATTTTAGGATGACATTCACAATAAACAAACATGGCAACTGCACCACATTCTGCAATGTAAAGAGACTCGGATTACTTTAAAACTCGCATCTGTGTAGATCTATAACATCAGTTAAGCATAGTACTGAGTCTTTCCACGGGCAACTACTTGGACATGGGTAAAATTGCAAATAGTTTTATTTTTATAAAACGTTAAGACTTCATTAAAGTTACAAAACTTTTTAAATTGACCTTGATTTAACTAATTTTAATTAAAATTATGACACCAAATTAATTACAGTTTGTGTTTTGCTTTTTAATTTGAGAGATGATTTAGAATACTTTAGAAGAAAGAGAACTTTGGGGGGAAAACTTATGATTTATAAGTTTTATAGGAATACTTCTAAAGTATTCTACAGTTTGTTAATTTTTTATATGTATTTTGTTGCAATTTTGGATGAAAACATGATAAAATTACATTTCATTTTTAATTCTTTGGGTCTTAGCAATAATGACAAGTCTAAATCATGAAAGAAGTAGAAAATATAAAAGTAAACTCAAAACAGACTAGAAATAAAAAACCCTTCAAAGAAGCTGTTTTCTTAAGATTCTAAAATTCACATTTAAATTGAGAACATACATGGTAAACAATCTGCATAAAACTTTTGAAAAGGATATTACAAATATTACATGTATTGAAGCTTTAGCAGCTGATCAAAACAAGAAAATGAACAAGAAAATTGTTCCAGTCAAATCCAGAATTTGAATAGGCATCAGATAGGATTCCTGTAACCAAAGAATATTCAAGAATTCATCTTAAAGAATATGAATATTCTTTACAAAGTGAAGATTTGCAAAGATAATTATTCATATCAACATCACCACCCACAAATACCAAATGCAACTCCGTATTTCTGTTTAAAAGTTGAAAAAAGGGGCGCCTGGGTGGCTCAGCCGTTAAAAGTCTGCCTTCGGCTCAGGTCATGATCCCAGGGTCCTGGGATCAAGCCCCACATCGGGCTCCCTGCTCAGCGGGAAGCCTGCTTCTCCCTCTCCCACTCCCCCTGCTTGTGTTCCCTCTCTCGCTGTGTCTCTCTCTGTCAAATAAATAAATAAAATCTTTAAAAAAAAAAGTTGAAAAAATGGCATTCTTGAATCTGCCAATTGGATGTGAAAGATGAACTCTCTGGAGCTTTACTGTTTATTAACCATGATCTTGGGAAATGGCCCATGCAGCTTTCTGACAGTGTGAGAATGTTTCTTGCAAAACTTACTCTGATGCAAATAAATTTTGATTTTCCTTTGCCTGAACATTGCAGAGAATTTAATATTTCATTTTGTATCAAAATTCTTTCAAATGAAAAAGGAAACCGTGGAAACTGGTTTTTATATTCTAATTTCAAAGACAAGGTGTTCCTCCTGTCAAAGGCTTCACAGCCAGTCTTCAAGATTAACTTTAAAATGAAGGTAGTTGTTAAAAAAATACTTAAGGTCTCAATCAAAAGAATACAAAATGTCAGTGGTGCATAAATATGCAAACACACACAAAACAAAATGTGCAATTACAAGAACTTTTTGAAAGTTTAAACAGCAAAAAAAATGATAGCATTTAGCAAAGAAAGTAACACTGATATAGGATGTTAGCATGGTGTGCTTAAAAGAATAACCCCATGCATTTTATATGTATCCCAAGCTTTTAAAACAAACAAACAAAAAAGATTTTATTTATTTATTTGAGAGAGAAGCATGAGAGAGAGGGGGGTGGATGAGCAGGCAGAGGGGGAGGGAGAAGCAAGGAGCCCTATGAGACTGTGCTGCTTGATCCTAGGGCCTTGATCCCAGGACCCTGAGATCATGACCTGAGCAGAAGGCAGATGTTTAACGACTGAGCCACCCAGGCGCCCCTATCCCAAGCTTTTCATAGCACAAACAAGTACAATGTTTACAGAAAGTAATTTACAGAAAATTTCTAATGTTATTGGAATTGATTTAGAAATTTTATGCCATATAGCATAATGAATGAACATGTAAGCTGCATTTAAAAAAAGTAGAAACTCAAAATAAGGTTTTAAAATCTTAAATATATAATGTGAGAAAAATGAACCAACCAAAAAATCCGAATCGAATAGTACAAATTTCAACTACATTGTTATCATGTTGATAAAATCTGACATGATGTTGAAATCCATGTTGAAAAATAATTATATTAATACATGTTGAAAAATAATTCATGTTGAAAAATTCATGTTGAAAAATAATTATATTATACAAATTTTTGAACTACCAGGAAAAAAAAAATACCAAAATTGAAATGAAACAGTGTTTAATTTGTTTTACGTATGTTGGGAAATGTGTGGGTTTTAAGTGAAGGTATTTAAAAAACACCATTTTCTGCATATGTCCTATACGGGCTGTAATATTACGTCGTCCCACCCAGCTCTTCGAGTAAGCAGTAGTGGTTTTGGACCACATATGCCAATGTTAAACAAATCACACCTCTTGTTAAAAACAAACAAATAAAAACAAAAACACAGTTTTCAGTGTCAGGTATTAATTTGAAAGCTTATCAAGGCAGATCTGTGATAATGGCATCAACAAGCGTACAGGGGCGCCTGGTGGCTCAGTCGGTGAAGCATCTGCCTTCAGCTCGGGTCATGATCTCAGGGTCCTGGGATCGAGCCCTGCATCGGGCTCCCTGCTCAGGGGGAAGTCTGCTTCTCCCTCTCCCTCTGCCCCTCCCCCCTTCCTCTCTCTTACTCACTCTCGCTCTATTGCAAATAAATAAATAAATCTTTTTAAAAAACCACACACACAAGTGTACAAATGAGAATTTTGGCCCAAATTCCAGGAGCATCCATTGTGCCTCACAGTGCATAGTTTGAATTTCTCACTTGAGGTGAGATTTGTGCGTGTCAGTAGCTCAGTAGTGATGACTTTCCGGAGAACAATTCAATTATGATATTAAATGTTTTCTGGGCCTGCCCAGCAAATATAACCTCACCACTACACTTAGACATGCAAGGAGAATGTCGGTTAAATGCTGCCACGGCAATTAGATTTCATTTAGGCAAAATATATGAAGCACCCAAGAAGAGGAAAGCAAAATAACTATAAAGATTCCAAATAAGAAGAAATCAATCTTTGACAAAGAATGAACTAATCTTGAATTTGATCAGTTGGTGTGTACTATTATTTACTACTAATTATGTTAGCAAAAGCTTACAAGAAACTCAAAAGGTACTTTTGGTCCATTCTTAAATAATTAATAGTATACATTCTTTTAAATTTAGAGACAATGTTGGTGGGTTGTTTTTGTTGTTGTTGTTGTTTTCTGAGTTGAAACTGCATATAAAATAAACATCAAAAGTAGCATTCCTGTAAAGAAAAGGGAAATGAGAACATTTGTTTATCCATGAAAGAGAAGATTTGTGTACCCCTATCGTGTAAACCGATTTCTATAGAAATGACTTTCTCAACATATTATAGGTTTAGACATAGTCTTGATTGAAGAGAGATTTCAGTAAGTTGAGCAATATGTTAATTTCTATTTTCATTTTTGATAATATTACAACACTGAAGTTTTTGAAAGAAGAAAAAAGTAAGAACTACCATATGGATATTACCGTAAGAGGCCATGAACATTGTAGAAGTGAAAGTCACATGTGAAATTAAGATCATTTATAATTGATGCTGTGATTATGGTAATTTATTATATATAGCTCCATTACAGTGATTAAACATCATCTGTATGTCAGTTATAACTCAATTTTTTTAAGTTTAAAAAAACCATATGTAAATTTTAGTATTTATTTTGAGTCTGACTATTGCTTTAAGAATGTTTTCAATAATTCCTGTTGCTAAAGCCTCAGGAGAGTAAAGTTGAGCCAAACTGAAAGTAATTAAAACTGAGAACTATAATGATTCAAGAACGATCATGCATGGCTGTTGATAGAATGCAAATTTTATGAAAATCTGAATCATAACAACATCTTAATTTAAATAAAATAAAAGGAAAGAAAATATATTTTATGAAATAAACATGTAATAAATTACGAATTTATGTGTCATTTTATTGTTCATCCAAACATTGCTGGTCCATCAACTAAATGTATTGACACACGTAATAATACTTCAATTGTCTTTAATTTTTGCCAACACTCAATTATATAAAGATCATAGCTTTATATACATGTATATCCTTATTTATTTATTTATTTTTAAAAATCTTATTTATTTGTGAGAGAGAGCACAAGCAGGGGGAGCAGCAGAGGGAGAGGGAGAAGCAGGCTCCCCGCTGAGCAGGGAGCCTGATGTGGGACTCGATCCCAGGACCCTGGGATCATGACCTGAGCGGAAGGCAGACACTTAACTGACTGAGCCACCCAGGCGTCCCCATGTATATCTTTAAAATGCTATTGTTGCAGAAGTATGTATCTGTTCTAATTTAATAGATGGGGGTATGAGAAGATGTAATATAAGCATGGTTACAAGGGGAACAACCCAATGCATCTGGGAGCATTTCCCAGAGCAGGCAAGGTCATTGTAAGCTAATATGATACCCTCAAAAAGTTGATTTCATTTTGTGCTAGAAACTTTGATGTCGCTATTCTTTTTTTTTTTTTTTTTTAAGATTTTATTTATTTATTTGACACGGGGGTGGGGGAGAGAGAGCACAAGCAAGGGGAGTGGCAGAGGGAGAGGGAGAAGCAGGCTCCCTTCAGAGCAGGGAGCCTGACTCGGGACTCTATCCCAGGACCCTGGGATCATGACTTGAGCCGAAGGCAGACGCTTAATGGACTGAGCCACCCGGGAGCCCTGATATCACTGTTCTTTCATTCATGCTGGAGTGTCCTCACCTGTGTTCTCTGCCTAGAAAACTTTCTCTCCTTCAAGTTCCAGTAAAAGTGGGCTCCTAGGAGCCTTCCCTATTCTTCATTCACACAGTGTGTCCCGCATCCCTTTGATACATCTTTGTTATTCCACTCCTCCTAGTGTATCAATTATTTTCTGTGTGCTGGTCCATGCCAATGAAACGTAAGCTCTTCAGGAATAAGGATCATGACTTTTTCATGTTTGTTGCCCTGACATCTAGCTCAGAGCCTTATACATAGAGTGTCCTTAAACATTTATTGAATCAATGAATTCACAAATAAGATTCGACTTCTGCCATTTTCAGAAGCTCCAATATTTATATGACATATTAATACTTCCTATCATATATTATTATTTATTATAAAGTTCAATACAATTCCTTTATATCTTAATGTATTAGGAAGAGCTTTATTAGCCCATTGACATCGAAATTAAAAACACTTTACATTCATGTTCCTGCTAAATGTTAACAATATTGGAACCTCTTTTAAAGAAGGGAGGAGTCAAGTGAGACACGTGATGTTTCAAAATTTGATGAGTTTCTAAATGACAAATACAATAATGCTAATCATAACAAATGAAAACCGACACAAAGGGCTGTAAAATAAAAAACGAAAATCTCCTGCCCTCTCTATATATTCCAGGAAGTAACTCCATTTAACAGTTTGCTGCGTTTCCTTCCAGATAACCAGATATTTTTGATACTTTTCTTTTCATGCACACAAACCACTCACAGGTCATTTTTTTTTTCTTTTTCTTTTCTTTCCTATTTTTTTCCAACCAAACTTGGATTGCTGCCCAGATTGCTCTGCAATTTGTTTTCATCACTTAAAATTGTTGTAGTGTGAACACCTCACTGGACAGTTTTTTAAGTGTTCTCTTCAAGATATTTAGACACTGCATAGCAAGATATTTTAAGAGTTTGCTTTGAATATACAATTATAGGTACTTAAAGAAAACATCACTCTTATTTCAAATGAACCTCACACAGAAATCTTCTCACATTTGTTTTCTTGGACAATCTCTTGAAATGTTGGCTTGGTCTTGAAATTCCTGATTATCAAAGCTAAGTCTCATTGTGACATCACTCGGGAAGTCCAGGCTTATCCAGCTTTTCCATGGCAGAAATTGCCCTGGGGATTTCAGATCCACCTCATTTGGAAAATTCAGAAAATTATATAGAAGTCACATCAAGAAAACCTTTGATTTGAAAGTTAATCAAGAGTCATTTATTAACTTTCTCATACATTTTTAAAAAGGGACATGAGTACGTATAAGCATTTCTTTAAAAAAAAGTTTCGGGGATGAAAATTATTTTTTTTCCCCACTTAGTTTGGCAAGGAGTTAAACCACAGTAAACAAACTGCCATATTTCTAAGTAAATATAGGATAGTCAGTTTCATTTAGAAGTTATTTTCAGTATTTTATTTTGGCTCACTTGAGGTCAAATTATAACTTCAACCAAAATTATAATCCTTTTACTAAGGGTTATTTGGTCCATTTCATGCACATTAAACAAGTATAGTTTCTCAGCTATATTTTAGGCTGTAGGGGAGGAAAAAGTTTCCCTTGACCCTCTTGCAGTCCCTGTCTGGGTATAAAAATTAAACCGACAAAGATTAGCAGAAGAGAAGCATACAGTTTTTACTGAATTTTTATACATATACAGGAGTCTTCAGGAGAGAATGAAGACCCGAAGAAGTGACCAGAACAGGAAGCTTTCGTACCTTTTAGACAAAGAAACAATAAATTTGCAAAGAATAGAGAAGACAAAGGAGTTGGGCTTGGGGTCGTAAACTGGTGAAGAAATAACAAGGTTTGTTTACACAGGCTTCTCAGCCTAATTCCCTGCGTTTGGTGATAAGAATGTCTCCCTTCCTCCTGACACAGGGGTGGGGCGAGGGGACCTCTCACATCAGAGATTTATCTCCTGCTTTCAGAGAAAAAAGGCGGGTACAGGGAGGTCAGAGTTACCTTCCTGCTTCTGCTGTTTTCTTGAACTCCTTCAGCTTAAGATATTTGGTGTGTCAAGGTGCCATATTTTGGGGTAGCATGTCCTGAACCCTGTCAAGGGCAAACTGTGAGGTGTTTCCCCCAGTAATTCAAAAATAAGATACGACCCCCATTCCCCGCTCAGGGTTAAACTAGGAAACAATACAAAAGGGACCATAACAAAAAGAAGAAAAGTTTTCCTGAAAATATTTTGACTATGTCAAATAAGAGCTTTGCCATCCCTCACCTTCTCCCGAAGAAAGGACAGGGATGAGCCTAGGAGCAATGGAAGGAGAGGAAAGGAGTAAGGGTAGGAGGTCAACGCGAGGGGACCATGACTACCTGTCCTGGCCTGATGCTTTCAAATGTTGGAATCACCAGCTATCTTGCTCTGGTAGCCTGCGCATGCGCTTGCCCAGCTAACTCAGAGAGTCATCCACCATCCCGCTGAGAAAGTACAAATTTGCTTGGACTGAGAAAGTAAACATGTGGCCAGCCATTCATCAAGCTGGAATAACAGACATGAGAGAACCAGCTGCAAAGTTTATGGGAAACAATATTCCTCCCAAGGACCTACCACAGCTATAAAGTGTCATGCAACCTTCTTATTTGAGTGACTACTGCTTCTTTATTCACTGAGAAACACTTTTCTCTGATAACATAGATATCAGAAATATTGTGGTTGAAATTAATCAGTGAAGATGGAACATTCCATTTTGCCTGAAGGATCTCAGTCATTTTGATACAACGAAGCAGTCTCAGTTTCCAACCCAGATGTAAGGGGTGTCTGGACACAATATTCCACATCTATCTTGACTCTGTGGTTTCCAAAGAAACAGTGTTCTAAGTTCACATCCTAGTCCAACCTTGACATTGACCCTTTCCTCACAGCCCTACATTCAAGGTTGACCTTAATTCCACCTTGTCTCAAATCCTGTAATAATTCAGTTCTGCCTATAATGGCTGAGATGCTTCATAGTTCCTCTGGAGTTCAGTCTCTCACGTTATAAAGGTTTTACATTATGATAAACCTGGTTTTTCAGACTTCAGATCTGTTCCTCTTGGTTTTGGGCTGATGAGCTAGGACTTCCCATGGATCTGCCGCAGGAGAGAATGCTCCGTGTGACAGTCCTGTTTCTCACTCTAAGTTAGTTTTTTTTAGCTTTAAAATTTTCAATTCTTGCTTATAGTGAGACTAACCCAGGAGACAGATCTATTATTGGAAACAAGAAAATTAATTGTTAACTGGGCAACAGAGCCAAGGGCCTCCCTATCTCATCAGATAAGTAACAAATAAGCACCTGGTGGGTATGTTAGAGAGAGCCCCAGAAACCACCTTCTATGAACAAATACATATTCCTCTAACTTCTGCATATTCCAAAATATTCCCATTTCTTTTGATGACCATAACACTACATACAGACATACTTTGGCTCACTGAGCTGCAGAAATTTGGCAGAATTTTTGTCGAGGAAGTAAGAAAATAGATACCTTAATTTTTTTGCAGGGGGGGGAAGTACTTTATGTTTTGGAAATCAATTCATTTAAAAAAAAAACAGTTTTAAACAGAGAAAGAGATTGGCAAAGCATTCTCCCTAGGTTTCCTCCAAACAGATCTCTTAGAGCGGGTTTGTTTTGTTTTTTTGTTGTTGTTGTTGTTGTTGTTCAAACGGACCTCTGCTGAGTGCTTTGGTCCCGTGGAGGTGCTGCAGGGGCTGTTGTAGGGCTGGAACGAGCCGTGGCTTTACACTAGGAAACTTATCCAAGAGTTTGCTTGGATAATAAGTTTAGCTAATAAAAGATAAAGTTTAGGAATCACTGTCTTAGTGCCTTTTATAAGCTCTAGTCCGTAAAGTCGGGTGCCCTGTTTTTAGAATCACAGTAGACATCAATGCTCCCAATTGCCCTTCAGGAAAAAAAAATGTGACTCTCAAGAATTTTGGCTTTGAATATGTGTTTGGGAGATGACTGGGACTAGAGCTCAACTCAATTCTTTCTGACCTCTTTAAATTGGCCAGCAAGAAAAACAAGATACCATAGTGAAGTTCAGTTTCTATCCAACAGAGGGCAGTAGTGCCAGTGTTAACTTGGATGGAAGGTAGCCCTGAACGACTGAGGGCTGAGGACAGGCTTGGTAAATTTAGTGGCCGCCCATGAGCATAAATGCCAACTGACTTTATTTTCTCTTTGCCTAGAATAAAGCAGGTGACCACATTGTTTTGTCCACTCTCCAGAGCTTTGGCTCGTTCTTTTCTTACGTTTCATGCGTCAGTCTTCTAACTATAGGACCCCCTTTCCATTTTGGAAATCAGCGTTTTGCCTGCGCGAGCCAGGTTATCAGGTGCCCAGGAGGCCTCAGGACTCTGGTGGGCTCCGAACCCCTGATGTGACTGCTCTCTCCTGGGTTTTGTGAGGCACGAAGCTTCCCGGGAAGACAGGTGGGGACCTGGGCCGGCCTTTGCACCTGGTGTGAAGAGCTCACATTGTTTAGGTCTCTGAGCTCCAGCTCAGCCCTGAAAGCAGCATGGAATTTCCACAGCTAGTGATCTCTGCCTAATGACAGAGAACGCCATCAGCTAAACAACCTGTTTGTGTGTTTAACCTGTCACATATCCCGGAACACAAAAACAAAATTCAAAATTTGTTTTCTAACATTAACATCATGCTTTAATTTGACATATTTCTTTGGAGAGCACTCAATAAGAAAGGGACATGCCTCCTCAAAAACATCCAGCAGGTCACGCTTTCTTCTCATTGGGCTGAAACTCTGTCAAATGCCTCCTACTAGTGGCCATTGTATATTCCTGAGCACATGGCTGTCCTAAACAAAGCTGGGGTCCTGTTAGCGACTGAGAAGTGACAGACATTATAACGGGAAGGTATCGAACAGCACGTGCCACAAAGCTATAGAATTTCTCTAGCATGAAGTGAATCCCGTGAACAAATGGAGGCATAAAAATGATTTTTTAGTTGTTGTTAATATCATGGGAATTATTCACTAAATCGACAAATATTGGGGCGCCTAGGTGGCTCAGTCAGTTAAGCGGCTGCCTTCGGCTCAGGTCATAATCCCAGGGTCCCGGGATCGAGCCCCGCTTCGGGCTCCCTGCTCGGTGGGGAGTCTGTTTCTCCCTCTGCCTCTCCCCCTGGCTTGTGCTCTCTCTCGCTCACTCTCTCTCTCTGTCTCAAATAAATAAAATCTTTTAAAAATAAAAAAAAAATTGACAAATATTGTTTAAACATCTGAAGTGTTCTAGGTCTAAGAATTCTACTTTGACCCATTTTGATTTTTGATTCAAGACAATCTAACACAAATCAAGCCATGAAGGTATATCTTAATACCCTTTGATGGCATACTAGATTGGTCAAACCAGTTGATTATTTTGAAAGTTATGTTGGATGAAAGAAAACATATGTGTAAACAAATGTTAAGTAATCAGGTTGAAAGAGTTTCCCCATTTGTCGGATCAATTAATGACTGAAAAGCCTTTTCTTAAAATTTAAAAACAAATTGTCTTGAGACTGAGATTCAAGGTTAAAAGGAAAGGCCCTTCTCCCTCTTAATCTTTGGCAGTGAAACAAAGAGATGGGTTGGAATTTCACAGAATTAATGTTTTAGCTCTTATTATCTGATCACTAATGAATAACCTGGATGAAATAAACCTCTCTTCTTTGCCAAGGTGCTTTTCCTCCCTTTTGATGAACTAATAATAATCATTTACCTACAGCAACACAAACTTATTAGCACAGAAATATGATTTATATTCAAAAAGAACAACACATTAAAAATAGGAACAGAAAGGGGTGGGCTAAAGGGATGGTATTCCAGGACTATGAGCTCTGACGTACAAATTTAATCCTCTATTGTCATAACCAGCAAGGGACTACCCAAATCCTTGATTTTACTGGAATTCAATTGTATGGACTGTTCGCAAAGAAATGGGTCATTGGCTGAAGATCAAAAATCTTTCGTAACATGATGAAGACTTTTACTATGAAGTACCTTTATCAGGATTCAATCTGCCTGTCAGAGATAAGAATAGCAGAAAAGAGCAACAGAAAATTAGCAAGGAGGCCCGGATTCAGAGTTCCACTCTGTCATTATTGTCCGAAGCTCAGGCTCGGTACATGAACTACAGCTCAGCCTCCCACAGGTGCGCCATGCCTGGAGGCTGATGGATCATTTGCAACCCTCCCCTGCCCACCTGGACAGCACTCGGATCACTCAAGTCCCTGATGGAGGCTGGGGCCCCGGGGCCAGAACAGTTCCAGGGGGTGGCAAGGCACCAAGTGAGCTTTTTAAAAACACCAATGTCTGACCCCTGATTACTTACTGAATGTGGTCAGTTTCATCATCTAAAAGAATAATAAAGAAAATTAGAAATGTATTAATTGATTGAAACATAAAGGCTCCTTTAAGTATACACCCTATAACACCGCTGGAAAACAGGTATGAAAACACTGAAGGCCAGCACCCATGGGATTTTAATCATTTCCCAAATAACTCTTTTAATTCTCTAGCAAGTTTAATTGTTTGGGATATTATTCTTATTTTAAGTAAACATGAATTTCCATGTAACTCATACAATGGTCTAAGTTCTACCCTCTGGAGACAGGAAAGGTAAATCTTATTCTTCCATTACAGTCCTTCAGTCGTTTGAAGGCACCTCTCTACCTCTCTTAGTTAATTTGTTTAGTCCCCCTTCAGATACCTGAGTCTCAGATCCCATTACCGTCCTGGATGGATCTGTAAAGAAAAAGCTTCTAAAAGTCAGTATTTCACTTAAAGTGGTGGTTCTCAACACCATCCCCAGAATTCTGATTTAATAGTCCTGGATTGGGGCCCAGACATTAGTAGTCATTAATGCTCCCCAAGTGATTCAAATTCCATCCAGGGTTCAGAACCTCTGAAAGGCTGTGGTCCTGCCTTGAACTTAGCACCTCTGGTGTGGAGAGAGCTCCAACAGGCAGATGGAATAGCTCCTTTCTTTGTGCTAGACACTAAAGTTCTGTTGAGAACACCTACGCTGTACATAGGATTTTAGTGACAGTTACATACACTCTGGGCTCAGACTAAGTTTAAGATCAACCCAAAGGCTTATGTATTTGTCTGATGAATTTCTATTAACTTACACCTTCCTGGTTCTGTAGAAATGGAGTTGATTTTTAGATCAAAATCCAGAAATTTTGTTTTTTACTTATTGCCTGTCACTGTATTATTAATAGTAACAAAGAAAATAATATTTGAACATAACTCTCTGCTAAACATGGCACCAATTGCATAGTTTTTTAATCCACTATCTTAATTGGATCTCCACTGCAGCCCTGTGGGAAAGAAGATATTATTATCCCCATTTTACAGGTGAGAAAATTGAGGTTTGGATAGATTGAATTGGTTCTCTTACTCCAGTCTATTAAAGCCATTATAGGATTCCAATTCTATCAGACTAGTCTATATTCTGTCTTTATATATATTTATATCTTCTTCCCTACCACAAATGTCAGCTTTTCATCAGCACTCACAGATGTGATCTAGGCACCATATAAATCCCCTTTAGATGGTTGTAAAATGTGGAACAGAAGGGAGCTTCAGTGCTGAGTCTTTCCACTAGAGACCTCCATCCAAGATGCACTAACCAGCATTTTAGAGCCACATCAGTGAAAACAACTATGAATCCATTAATACGGACACATTTTTCCCTTTTGTCTGCAAGGATGTCATGGGACCCTTGGTCAATGCCATGCCAAAATCTGTATTCACTGTTCCTATTTCTCTCGTAAACCCATCAATTAAGGAAATGAGCACTGTCCAGATGGACTTGTTCTAATGAACCAGATGCTGTCTCCAGAAAGAACCATGTCTCCCAGGGACCGCCATGTCATTACATCACAGACCATCCTTTTAATACATTGCCCTAGGATTTTATGTGATACTAACATCAGCCTTGCTGATACAGTTTTCAGAGACCAAATCAGTATGTTATGTGCTTCTTTTTCTTTTTTGGCTACCTCCCTTGCTATCTCTGACTGTTCAAAGATCATGATAGGTAGTTAAGAAACCTCCTCTCTGTTTTCATCCTCATGTGCCTGAGCCAGAGAAACTTGACTACCTCCGCTTGGTGACATGTGATCTGCTTCATCTCTTTCATAAACTACCCACAAATCTTGGGCTTCCACTGACTTGCCTTTCTCCCTCTGAAAAGCCTTTACTGCAGAGAACACCAAACTCAGACTAATCTGCTTTCTCTCTGAAATCTATCATTACCTCACTTGCCCCAGGCAGTGGGCAGATTGCTTCCTTGTTCTTCCTGCTCAAATAAAACTTAAAACCCCTCTTGTAATTTCCCTTCATATTTTCCTAATATTGAGTTTTGTATCCTATTCAAGTCCCAGCTCATTCTGGGCGGTGGCCTTCCTGACACCGTAAGCTCATAATTGTATACTAAATGGAAGTTTAACCCCAAACTATAAATACAAGGCTAACAAATCATATATCAATTCCAGCATCAAGAGGAAATATGCTCTCTGTCCAATCTTTCTCCTTTTATGAGCAGGTGGACCACCTCTACACTAAATTCAAAATACATTCCATGTGAAAGCACATTTCTCAGAACTTTCTCAGTATGCAAATATCCTCTTTCTTTATTTTACATGCAGAGAAACAGATACCCCGGACACTTACAGAAGCCAGAAAGTGATTGGGGCCATGAGTCACCCCCATAAATTCTGATTTTGAGTTGAGGGCTCTTTGCAGCCATCCTAGCTGATTCTCAGATAAGCCATGGAAGACAATGGTCTCCAGCCCCATTCAGGGTCTGACTGGAAAAACCACGACCGTATCTCTCTAACTGACATAATGGAAAAGAATTACAGTCAGAGCTAACAATAATGATCCTATTCTTTCTGGAGCCTGTAGCAACAATAAGAAATTCTATAGGCCACTGTGGTGTGTTAAAGACTCAGGAAAAGCCTACTCGCTTTACTGGGAAGTGTTTTGTTCCAGAAAATGATATTACAATTAGTAATATTTCTGAATCCCTCTTATCACTAGCCAAGCCCAGGTTTTTTTGAATCGTGAGTCACTTCAGGCTCACTGTTGTAGGCCAAATAGTTGAAAGGTCTTCAATCAATGAAAAGGCTACACAAGAACTTTGGATAGTAAATAGAGGGCCTGATTATTTCAGTAGACTGCGGCTTCTGCTCTCCAAATATAAGGTTGCCCAGTTGTACACCATGAGTAACACAGTCCCTTCCACGTCTGAAGTAGTTGCAAGCCACACGCTCTCAGGGCTATGGTTGCCCACAGAACTTCCTCCCCTCATCTCTCTGCTGTCCCCACACCACCCCATCCCTGAATTATAGAGCCCTGTAGGACTTTGCATGTAGCATGCAGACAGTCTCCCTTTCCCATTCTGCTTTGTGATGGCATTATGTGGTCACCCAGAGGAGGAGTAGGCTTCATTTACATGCCTGCCTCCCACCTGGGCATGAAAATTCGGTCTGCTGTCTGTAGGGCCAGTGATAGGGCCATGACCCTGCCCAGGCATTCTGACCTTTTGTTAAAGGATCAGACATCTTTTTTTTTTTTTTAATAATAAAAAAAAAAACCTTTATTGGGGCACCTGTGTGGCTCAGTCAGTTAAGCGGCTGCCTTCGGCTCAGGTCATGATCCTGGGGTCCTGGGATCGAAACCTGCGTCCGGCTCCCTGCTCAGTGGAGAGCCTGCTTCTCCCTCTCCCTCTGCCTGCCACTCTGCCTACTTGTGCTCTCTCTCTATCTCTCTGTCAAAATAAATAAATAAAATCTTAAAAAAAAAAAACTTTATTAAAATGCATAGACATGCAGCAAAGTACACATATCCAAGTATTCTGCTCAACTACTTTTCAACTGACCCATCACCTGAGCAAGCTATGGAACCTTCCATCTACCCAGAAACTCCCTTCCTGCCCTCTTCCAAACCTCCGCACTCTTCTTAACAAAGATCAGCAGCACTCTGACTTCTCCCAGCATAGATCACCTGACCTGGTCTTGAACTTTACATAAATGGACTCATATAGCCAGCACACTTTGGTATCTCACTTCTTTTTTCAGCAGAATGCCTGTGAGATTCTCTCATGCTGTTGCGTGAAGCCATAGTTTATTCTCATTGGTGGATCATATTCCATTTGATGACTATTCCTGATTTCTTTGTCCTTTCTCCTGTTGGCGTACATTGGGTGGTTTCCAGTTTGGGGCTATTACAAATAGCACTGCTGTATCGGCTCCAGGCTCTTGGTGACCCCGGGCACCCACTTCTGTTGCTAAGTCACGGGGTATGCACGTGTCCCGCCTTAGTGAATCCTGTTTGCCTGTTTTAACTTCCCCCTCCCCTTTCTTCCTCTCTTCTTCCTCCTTTTTTTCTTTTTCAAGCGTATTTTTAACAAGATATAACCCCTGTGGTCCTGGCCTTAGATCCCTGTGTTTACAGATAAAGGATAAACCTTCACCAGCTAGATTGCCAGAAGCTAAGCAGCCTGAAGCCATTTCCTAGCTTTTCCTGGGAGTTCTCGAAGAGGCATTTGCTCCACTACGCCTCATTGCCCATCTTGGAACTCCCGTCCACTGTGTCCGCCTCTCTGGCCTGGAAGGGAAGGGGCATGCAGCCCTGCTGCTTGGTGCAAGAACTGGACGGTCACCACCCTCGGTGGCCCACAGCGGACCAGAGGCCAGGAGTATTTTCACATACAGCTTTACTAAGAGCTCAGGGATACCTGACAGGCAATGCCGCTCAGAGCCTAACTTGCATTATTCCTGCTGAGTGTGGCGTCTCTCTGGGAGCCCAACCAGCCTATCCTTGCTGCCTTGCCTCCCTGCCTGCCTCCATTGCCCCTGCCCCCGAGGGCCTGGAGAGCTGGCTCCTTCCACTGAAACACAGTTGTGCTCCTCTTGCCATTGGCCTTGCACATGTTTATGCCAGCTTAAGGGTCGCTCTCGCTGATCTTGATCTGGGCAGAGGAAAATTCTGCTAAAAGATCTACATACATACATGGATCGGCCTCCAGAGACCCCAAGCCTGAACCTGAATGTACCGTCCACCCCTTTGTTGCAGGGTGACCTTGAGCAAGCCACTCAACTCCTGGTTTCCCACTTTCTCATCTGTAAATTTAGATTAATAATCATTGCCACCTCTCAGATACATTAGAAGAGCATTTGAGGTCATACAAGTAAGGTGCTCCCAACCCAGGCTGGTGGGCAGTCTGCATGGAGAGGGTAGCTAGATTGCCTCGGTAACAGAAAGCTAACGCCCCCCAAAGTATCTGCATTCAGGCTGTGCTCATTTCAGTGCACACCACCCATCCTCAACGGGTGTGTACTGACTTCATATTTGTGCTGTGGGGCCCCAGTTCTTAGGAAAACGGGGAGAGGGGAAGTCTGCCCCAGAAGTAAATTCAACTCAGGGAGAAATGGTTTATAATTGTTAAATGACAAAGTTTCTTCAGCTTTACAAAAGGTTGGAGTGCAATCCCAGGCTGGGGACACCTCATTATGTACAAGTGTGTGAGAGGAGACAGACAGAGACAGAGTGAGACAGAGCTTGTTAGAACAGCTTAATGACTACAGAGAGGTCAGAGGAAGGAAGCCTGGTCTGAAGAGACAGCCAGGTAGAGGGCAGGCTGGAGAAACGAGGAAGGATCTGGCCAGCTTGGTTTAGAATCTGGGCCACACACTGCTATTAGCTCTGTGTTCTTGAACTTTGTCTTCTCCTATCTGTGGAATAAAGGCAATCTTATCTTCCTGAGAGAATTGCTTTGCAACTTAGAGTTAATGTATATAAATTGCCTAGCCAGGAAATATAAAGGCCTTATAAATGGCACATATTGTCATTTGGAATTATCCCCCCCACACACACGCACACACACATACATACACTCACACACACACACTCACACACACACACACACACACACACACACACACAGTATCCCCCTAGTGAGAACGGAAAACAACTCTGTCCATAATCATCCCGTGATGTTTCTAGCTGAACATAAAGAGCACTTTCAATGGGACACAGATAAGACCAAGCGCACAGTGTTTCTCTAGAAGGGGGTACCACAGCCACAAAAATGATCGCTGATCTCTGAATGCTGGCTGCTTTTTGACAAAGGATACCCCCAACCGCTTTGTTCCCCCTGACTCCTGGACCAAGATGACTGAGATTACTGAAATGACCCCCTTCTCGACAACCTTCATCTGAAACATCCCACTCTTTCTGGCCCCCTCCTCAGAAATACCCAGCTCCCTCGGACAGAAATGCTCTGTGAGTCCTTCGCCGTGTGTTCTCTCCTGCAGTAGCAAGCAAAAAAAACCTTCCCCTTCCTCCTCCATGTAGGCACGCTCTTGGGTGTCTCTAGATGGTGAGCTTTGGCACTAAGGAATGAATGTCTTTCAACAGATGGATGGATTGATAGATAGATAGACAGACATAGATGGACACAGATAGATATAGATATCCATATTGAGAAAGAGAGAGAGAGAGAGACTTTTAGAAAGAGATACTTTTACTTTTAAATCATTCTGCTTCTCCAGTTTGGTGACCCTCGTTGGACTCTCACACCAGTCCATGACTCATGCCAACAGACTTTAACAATAATAACACAATCATACAACACTTACTATGTGCCAGGTATTAACTCATGTGACTGTCGCAATGAGCCCATGAAATTCAGTGACGCTCTCCCTGTCTTACAGCTGGGGAGAGTGAGTCACTGAAGGATCAAGTGTCCTGCTCAGCCCACCCAGCTGACGGATGGGAGTGCTCCCTCTCAACCTCACACTCCTCCCCGACTGCGTGTTGAAAGAGCGCATGTCCCTGTGGTGGCAGAGCACTAATCCTGACTGCAGAGCATCCTCAGTTCCTCCCCAGGGGCTCGGGGTTCAAACTTAAAAGGTTTCCACTAGCGCTTACTCAGCCCGGCAAATGGATGGTTTCATATAGTGATGTAATTTCCATTCACCTGCATGTTCTGAAAAATTCCTGCTGCAGGAATCTTTGAGGGAATGTTGACTCTATATTCGTTCATTCCTTCATCTTCTCTCTTTCTCTTTCCCTCCCCCTTCCCCCGTCTCTCCCTTTCCTTCTATTTTCTTTCTGGAGGTGGTGTAAGGGATTTTGAGGATTTTTTTGCATTCCCCCTGACATGAGGGCCACCATGGTTAAGCACTTGCCACAGCCAGGCGCCCTCCACGTCTCGCAGGGATTACCTCATGTGATCCTCACAGCAGCCCCTTCGGAGACAAACCCTCAGATCGCTCTCACTTTGCAAATGAGGAAAGGGACACTGGGGTCCAGTTCCTTGTCCAGGGGCAGTTACCAAGTGCGGTCCAGGACAGAATGGAACTCAGGACCTCAGAGCCCTCACTGGTCACCACCATCCTTTACTCGAAAACCTGCGCAGAATAAGAGAAAAGCTTTCCTTTCTCACAGAAGCTGTTTATTACCTGGGTTTCCCTGCTGCATTACAAACTACCGGCTTTTCCTAGACCCAACCGTGTGCGGATCACAGCCCCACATGGACGCGTGTGGTCTTCTCAATATCACCTGCCAAAAAATGCCACGTGGCAAAATATTCTTTCAGAAACCTTATGCTTTCAGAGCAGAATCTTTCAAAGTAAAGGTAAGTTTTAATTTATTGACAAGGAAATATGTCCGTAATATATACTGTCCAGTGAACAAAGCAGCTTATGAAAAAGTATGTATACTATGGTCCTGTTTTTGTAAAAATAAAGCAAAACAAAAATATATAAATATAAATGAATATGTATTTGTAAATATAAATGGATATATATTTTTTTTTAAATTCTGGAAGGATATGGAGCTTAACGTCAATGGTGCTTTCACTGGTTTGTAGGATTAAGAATTATTTTTTACTCTCTTTATTTTCTATTGTTGTTTTGTGCCTTTGTAATTGGGAATAAAAAGCAGTTTCCATTTGGGAAACAAAGTACCTGCAAGGAAATTAGGTGGAGGAAGGAGGTATTATTAAAGAAGAAAAAAGGGTCTTTTGCAAACTTTTTTCTGATTTAAATCAAATAGAAAATCTATATAAGTATGTGTGTATATATGATGGAGATATAGATATATAGATAGATATCTATATCTATCTATCTACCTACCCATCTGTAAAATGGGTGTGTGACAATCAGTGGCTGGTGGGTATCTATCTAAAGGCTCTAAGGAGGACTCTCTATATATCTATGTCAAAAAGACTGGTAATGAGCGTATCCAGACAGATTAAGTTCCTCACCCACACGGAAACCAGGGCTCAACTCTTCCCAGCAAGTGTGACTCTGGTGTGTGTTGCTCCCCACACCCCTCTTGACCTATCATCATGCATTTTCCACTGCTGAGCAGCCTCCCATCCACCTTGCCCACTCCGCCATTTTGTGTGGGTGTCTCTTTGAACACACATTCTTCCTCCTCACTCCTGGAAGAGAGAGGCACGTTGATGAAAACTCTAGCCACTGGCTCCCCATGGTTCAGTCTGTGCTCATTCTTAGTGTTGGCTTCCCCTGCATGGTTTCTCGCTCCATCTGGCCACAGAACTAAGCACTGAGGTCATATAAAATGTAGGGAGTAGCCTGTATCCTAGACCTCAGGATAATTAGGACCGCTGCTTCCGAAACTTTAACGCACACAAAAAACATCTCTGCAGATTCTGTCTATGACAGAGCCTGAGGCTCTGCATGTCTAACAAGCTCCCACGTGAGGCTGATACTCTTGGTTTGAGCGACAAGCATCTAGACCCTTCGGGAGGCTGCCCAGTGCAGGCGCAGGCAATCAAAAGCACTTGTTAGGATCATTTACCTTTATAAAGATCCCTTTGCAGTTCAAATATACAATGCAGAATCTCTTATATTTTGTGGATCTTAGGAGAGGTATGGCATGTGGGAAATGGAAAACGTTGAGGAAGATTTATTTGTAAGGGGAGAATTTTGCAAGGATGTGTGTGGGGGGCATAAGGAATAGTACGGTGAGGACAGGTACTTAGTAGCAGCAGAGCTGTTACCACCCCAAAGCTAAAGGGACGATGGGAGGGAGGGCTTTACCAGAACCAGGAAGGGGAGGGTTATGCAGCATCAGCTGTCTTGAGAGGAGCAGTGACCTCTGTTTAAGAGACAGCCTGGGGTGACCTCAAGAGAGAGCGCTAGGAGAATGAACCCCTGATCTCACTCCTTCCCTCCAGTCTCCTGCCAAGTCCCCGGAGGGGTTTGTGCAAGGCAGCACCTTGGAGCAGACAGCAGGGAGGAGGAAAGTGCAGAGGTGATCCCGGCAGGCAAATGGACATTCCCAGCACAGAGGCTCTCAAGAGAAACATTTCCAGGGTGGTGACAAGGTCCTCAAGGCTGAGTTCACGGACGGGAGGCTGATCTGTCACGAGGAGTCTTCCCTTCCATTAGAAAAGCCGAAATGATGAAGAACCATAGGGGATGGGAAGAGACACCTAAAAAGAACAAAGAAAAAAAAAAGCAATAGGCCCATGTCACTCACTTCTACATTTAGCAACAATTTGAGACAGTTTGGGGAAAACAAATCTGAACAAAGACAGTTGCTCCCCTGGAGAAGTACACAAATGATTACAAAATGCAGCGTGAGAGAGAGGGTCTATCTTTTAGGGTGTGGGTTTTGTTGTTTTTTGTTTTGAAACAATAGAAACAAACAACCCCAGGCTAACTTAAGCAAAAAGTGACTTGCTTTAAGGATATTGGTGACTGAAGCCCTGCCCAGGAACCAACTAGCCTTTACTTAGAGAAAATTACTTTTCATGAGATATATCATAGAAAACTATATTATACATAATGAAACATTTTCTATTTTAGGCATATTTTGAGGACTTCTGAGCTAAGTTCAAGGACCTCAGGGCTATGCCGTGGTTGACCAATCAGCATAACATCGAATTAAACAAGAAACTCCTTAAAGTGGAAGAAGAATCCAAGCAAAAGGGGTGAAGACCCAGTGAGTGGGCTTTGGGGCCATTTCACGGGGGCTCAGGGACATGGATTTTGGCAGAGCTGCACGTGTGAAATGAACCTAGTCATGAAGGTTGAGCACACGATAGACATATTTTACGTGGTCACCTGCCCACATGGGCCACACACCTGGTCAGGAAGCAGGGGCTCGGGAAAGAGCTTGACAGGTATCACAACCCAAGCTAGAGACTAGAGTCCAGAACTCCATCCTCAAAAGTCAATTGGGAGGAGTTTGGGCTGAAGCCGGTGCTAGAACTGGGCCTTACAATGAGGGGTAAAAAGTATGGATGGGTTTCAGGACCGGCTGGAGCCCCAGATCCTTTGGTTGGCAGCTTTTTTTTTTTTTTTGGTTGGTAGCCTTTTAACCTGAGTGTGTCCTGGTTCTGCCACCGAGTAGCCCAGTGCCCTGACTTAGGCAAGGTTCCTGGAGTTACCTATCTGTAAAATGGGGATAAAACTTCCTACCTTAGAGGGTTTTGGTGAGGGTAAAAAGAGAGGATGCATGTGAAGTTTCTAATAAGCAAACATATCGTTTAATGTTTAGACTTATTTTGTTACTATCCTATAGATGCTATGTTAGGGTTAGTCTGCATTCTCCTTATGGGAAATTTGGAGAGTAAGCTCACAACTGTATAAAACGATAGGAAAAAGCAAGCCAGGACTTAAACTTTTGAAAGGATAATTCCACCTTCACTGCATTCACTTCTCTTCAAATAATTGTTCCTAACATTTGACAGCATACCTGGCAGACGGGGAATTTTATGTCACTCAAAAGAGTTGAAAGCAAAAATGTGTAACAATATTGATTCATTTTAAAAATTGTATTTAGAGTGTATTTTTTAGTTATAATTATAGTGCATTTTCCCATATTTAATTTTGTTAGATAACAATCACCAGGCAGGTGTTTTCAGAATTTAAAAGTCAGTGCTTGGCCAAGCCTGTATTAGCAGAAGGAAGCAAAAGAAAGTGGAATAATTCTTAAGAAATCAAGTGATTAACTCCCCTTTAGGTGTCATTGTCCTTTGACAGTTTTTTTTTTTTTAATGGAGCATAAATGATGGAGATAAATGCCAATTAAACACACTCCTAAGTCAGAACAAGCGCAATTTGGATCCTGAGGGTTGTTTACTAGTCACATGATCTTGGGTAAGTTTCTTAACTTCTCTGAGCCCCAAGGTCCTCCCCTATTAGATAAAGAAATAAAGCAAGATTCTTCTGAGGATATGATGTATGTGAGGTCCATTTTGTATGGTTATAATAGATGCACAATTAATGGTAGTTTTATTTTTAAGATATAAAACATATTTAAGGGCTACAAGCTATTATTAGATAGACTATTATACTAAAAAATGGAATTATAGGGCTAAGAGGGCTCGCTAGATTTTAAATCAATTTTCTAGCTCTTTGCCAAGATTATACTGAAAATTCCTCAGAAAAATGAGTCATTTTCTGTATTAATCTAAGAGGTTCCAGTGAATGAAATAAAGAACATTTTCCACATTATATATCTCTAAACATTTTATAATTTTTAAAAGTAAGCTTTTTAAATGAAGCTGTCCTTCACTTGATATTATAATACCTAGTATCTCTTGTTAATATTGTTCTTTTCATCTAGAAATAATCATCATGGCTCATATGAGTGTAGCACCTTAGAGTTGTCCAAATGTCTTCACATATATTTCATTTGACCGTTACATTGTCTCTGGTGAGGTAGGTATTTCTAGAGCCATATCTGAATAAAAGAACTAAAATTGAGGCTTGTCCTGGACCCAGATTGCCTCGTTATAGAGAGGCAGAGCCTGGGCACGACTCCATAAGACTTGGTACCAAAACAAAACAAACCACCACCACCATCAAAGATCCTGAAGTGAAACTGGAAATGAAGCAAAAAAAAAAAAAAAAATCCGACTAAAAGATCAGGACCACCTTTTATTTTATTTTATTTTTTTATTATTAGGTTCAATTAGCGGGCATATAGTACATCATTAGTTTTTGATGTAGTGTTCAACGATTCATTAGTTGCATATAACACCCAGTGCTGATCACCGCACGTGCCCTCCTTAATGCCCATCATCCAGTTACCCCGTCCCCCCACCCCTCTCCCTTCTGCAACCCTCAGTTTGGTTCCCAGAGTCCAGAGTCTCTCATGATTTGTCTCCCTCTCTGATTTCTTCCCCTTCAGTTTTCCCTCCTTTCCCCTGTGGCCCTCCATGCTATTCCTTATGGTCCACATATGAGTGAAACCATATGGTAATTGACTTTCTCTGCTTGACTTATTTCACTTACCATAATCCCCTCCAGTTCCATCTATGTCGATGTAAATGGTAGGTATTCATCCTTTCTGATGGCTCAGTAATATTCCATTGTATATATGGGCCACATCTTCTTTATCCATTCATCTTTTGAAGGACATCTCAGCTCCTTCCACAGTTTAGCTATTGTGGACATTGCTGCTATGAACATTGGGGTGCATGTGCCCCTTCTTTTCACTACATCTGTATCTTTGGGGTAAATATCTAGTAGTGCAATTGCTGGATCGTAGGGTAGCTCTGTTTTTAACATCTTGAGGAAACTCCATATTGTTTTCCAGAGTGGCTGTACCAGCTTTCATTCCCACCAACAGTGTAGGAGGGTTCCCCTTTCTTCGCATCCTCGCCAACACTTGCTGTTTCCTGTCTTGTTCATTTTTGCCATTCTAACTGGTGGAAGGTGGTATTTCATTGTGGTTTTGATTTGTATTTCCCTGATAACTAGTGATGTTGGACATTTTTTCATGCATCTGTTCGCCATTTGTATGTCTTCTTTGGAGAAGTGTCTGGTCTGTTCATGTCTTCTGCCCATTTATTGACTGGATTATTTGCTTTTTGGGCGTTGAGTTTGAAAAGTTCTTTATAAATCTTGGATACCATCCCTTTATCCCAGGACCACCTTTTATTCAAGATACTACAACAAACTTTACACAGAAAAATAAAACAAAAAGGTAATGCTAAGAGTTTTGAGTTTGAAGAATATTTGAAAAATGTTTAGAATTACTAACAATATGGAAAGGAACACTGAAGAGTTTTTAAAAGTTGACACGATGAGATTATTAGCAATGGGAGGATGCTGTTTCCCATTTATGGTCATTCATTCACTGCCCGCTGGAATGCTTGGTGATTTCCTACAAAGCTAGAATAAATGTGTAAGATTTGCCCAGAGACCAGCAGAGGGCAGTATCTGCTAACAAAACGGAGGCCATGGCCGGCAGCACAGGAACCCCAGGGCTCTGCTCTCCTAGAGTCCAAGGGTGTCGTTTGGTATTTCAGTATTTGCAACAACAGTAACAAAAAAGTCAATGCAAATGAAGGCAGGAAGGAAATTTAAAAATTATAACCTCAACATGACAGTTGTAGGAAGAAAATATTTCAGAAATACTTGTGTCAGGCTCTGAGCTAAATGCTACAATAAGCAAGAAAAAAATCTCTGTGTTGGAGGACAGGAGGTAAGAAACCAAGCTCCTCTCCAACTAACTACATTCCTTGTGGCCTGTTTACCTCTTAGTAAAATAAATGCTTGGGATCAGATGGCCATGCAAGGACCCATTTGCTGCCCCAATCCTCTAACTCTTAGATGGTGGCAGCCCAATTCAAAGGCAAATTTAAGTACCCAGGATGAAATACCAGTGTGTTCTATGCCTTCCTAATATAGGTACATACATCTGAACAATGCATTTCTATTGTATAAAGAAAAATGTTATACCAACATTTTCATTGTTAATTGGAGTATTTTCTACCCCGATAGCCTCAATACTCAACTCAGTTCACTTCCCCAGTCTTTATTGAGCACCCTCTATGCGTAATAGATGAATACGGTTAGAGCCTGGGTAGGCGAGATGGGCAAGGCCGGGGGAGGTGGGGATCGAAATATCCAAATGTGGAGACAAACTTTTGCAAGTGGTGTTAGAAGAAGAATGCATAAAGTGCCCAGATGAGGAAGATACTGCTTCTGGCTTGGGGAGTTGAAGAAAGGGGAGTGTTTGAGATGGGTCTTGTGGGTTTTAATGGTGGCAGAGAGTGGGTTGGAGATCTGATGGGTGTGAGGGGGGGTTTAGGTAGAATAAACACGAAGGCAGAGGTGTGGTATGTGGCATTCCATTTCCAAAGGGGGCACTCAAGGCATGGAGAGGCGAAAGGATGGAGAAGGGGAAGTATGCAGGAAGAAAAGGTGGGAAAGGACGAAAGTTGAGAGAAGGAGGAGGAGAGCAGAGCCTAGAGGGTCTTGAATGCCACGCTGAAGAGTATGGACTACTTGGGCTTAGTTTTTAGTCAAAAGACCTGGACTGTATTCTGGAAACCAAGGGAAGGTGGTGAACATTACAGAGCATATATGTTCAGATTTTATGTGCATGCCTACATATTTTTTAAAGATTTTACTTTTTTGGAGCAATTTTAGTTCACAGCAAAATTGACGGGAAGGAACAGATTCCCTTCTACCCCCTCCCCACACACGCATAGTCCCCCCACTAGTTACAACCCCCATCAGAGTGCTACATTTGTTCCAACTGATGAACCCACATTGGTACATCATTATCACGTAAGTCCATAGTTTACCTTAGGGGTCACTCTTGCTGTTCTACATTCTAAAGGCTTGGACAACAGTATAATGACATGTACCCATCACTACAGTATCATCCAGAAAATTGTCGCTGCCCTAAAAATCATCTGTGCTCTGCCTATTCATCCCTCCCTTCTCCCATCCACCCCTCTCCCCCTCAGCATCCACTGATCTTTCTACTGTCTCCACAGTTCTGCCTTTTCCAGAAGGTCATAGAGTTGGGATCATACAGTATGTAGGCTTTTCGTGTTGGCTTCTTTCACTTCGTAATATGCATTTCAGGAGCCTCCAGGTCTTTTCATGTCTTGATAGCTCATTTCTTTTTAGTGCTGAATAACATTCCCCTGTCTGGATGTATCAAAGTTTCTTTACCCATGTACCTACCGAAGGACATCTTGGTTGCTTCCAAGTTTTGGCAATTATGACTAAAGCTGCTATAAACGTTTGTGTGCAGGGTTTTGTGGCATATGTGTATGTCGTGTGTGTGTGTGTGTGTGTGTGTGTGTGTGTGTACAAATCTGATGCTATGACTACGTGGCTGCTTCCGTGGGCTCACAGCCACCGCCTCTCTGGTAAAGAGGCTAAGAATGGTGATACCAAATGTCTAAACCATGTAAAACCCAGAATGCTGATCAGAATATCGGCATCAAAGGAACTAGGCAAGTAGGCAGACAAGAGGCAGCTTTTCTTCTGAGAGGGACCTTCATGAAGAGACGGCGGCGCCTGGGAGACAGTCAGCCCCAAGCAGCGGCAGCAATGCAATGAGGTCTCTTTACTTCTGTCCTCTTACAGACCCTGTGGGGATCAGTTTCCCCCACCGACCTGTGTGTGCTCTGTTCTAACCTTCTGGGCTGGCATCCCATATCCATATTCATTTCAGAAATAGTCGATTACTATGAATGAAAAAGTGCTTTCCCCTAAAAATAAACTTCTTTGTATTTTTCACATGATAGATACTCAAGATTATTTGGTTTGGGACTCAGATAAACGCTGTCAGGAAAACACGAGGAGATAAAAATTTTGTTTGCACCTGTGTGGCGCTGCTGCATTTTAGCTGGAGGGTCGTCTGGGAATTTGAACAGAGCATTTGAATGCAGCCATGGTTATGTATAATACTGGAAAAATGCATTTTCAAAAAGCTACTTTTGCTCTTCTCCCTCAGTCTTTGAATATGTTGCTAGTCCAGTGGATCTTAATGATTTGGGTAACAGACTCTTTCAAAAATCCAACCAAAGCTAGGAGCCCTAGTCACAGAAAACCACACACATCTAACAAGATACATTCCTTTTCAGAGGGATTTATCAACAATGAAACACGGACTCAGGTTCAGGGTCCTTGCTTCAGACTTTTAGAAATAACAAACCACTGGATTTACTCCCCCTAAAATGTCACTTCCTCTTACATTTCTATATCTAGGACAATGGTCATTGCCCAACCAGGTGATGACTTTGAAGCCCAAAATGTGCTTTTATTTAGCATTCGGGGGTAATCCCATAGCCTGTGATCCTATATAAACATGTGGTATTCTGCCTAATCCAAGAGGCTGCCAGGAGAGGAGATTTTTGAAAGGCCCATTCCTTCATAGAAACAAAAATAGGATTATCTTTTAGTAAAGAAAATTTGCAGTCAAATTCCACTTTTGTCTTTTATTTTCTGTTTTTAGGGCTCTGGCAAGAGTGGACCCAGACTACTTCAGACTCAAGTGGCTTTAATGAAGTAACCGCTTTATTTAAGTTTTATTTTATTTCTTTTTTATTTATTTATTTTTTTAAGTAGGCACCGTGCCCAACATGGGGCTTGAACTCACAGCCCTAAGACCAAGAGTCATATACTCTACCGCCGGAGCCAGTCAGGTGCCCCACTTTATTTAAGTTTGAAACAAGAAGCGCATTACCTTGTGCTCTTAAGGCATGATGGCGAGTTTTACCGATGTTTCAGCTCATCTTGTCAGGTTGCTCAGCACGGGTCTCCCCTTGACCATTAGCGCTTAAGGCTCCCATTTTATACCACATATGGGTGCCAGGCGCTCTGCTTGGAGCATCACATAGAGAAACTCATTTCATCTTCCCAACAACCCAAAGAAGTACCGAAATGTTATTCTGCCTATTTTAGAAATAAGGAAACTGAGGTACAGGACAATGAGCTGCTTGTCCTAGAGCTCACGGTGGTAACCTCAGAATTTAATTTCAAGTAGCCTCATTTCAGAGGCTGGGCCCTTGACCTCTAGGCCATACCGCCTCTTACATGTGGCCATTATTTTAAAAAGTAATGGCTTCAGATAGTGATGGAACAACTCTCCTTATGTCTTCCCTCTTGGGGGGGATCTGCAACCCTGGCCCAGGCACTTCCCCAGCTCCCCTGGCTCTTTAAGGATTACTCTTTCTTTCTCTTCCTCCCTCTCCCTTTTCCTCCCATCGGCCCCCCACACCCTTGTCCCCTCCCCTTCTCTCTCTCTCTCTTTCTCCATGGTGTGCATCAGGGGGCTGTCACATAAATGCAACTCAGCAGTACAGCTGTAAATTTGTCCAATTCGGCCTAACCTCCATGTTCATGGACGGCAGCAAGCCCCAAATCCACTACACACAGCCTTCCCGTTGGAAGTACAGTAGCCTCTCAAGTTTGTTTTCATCATGAAAAGAAGTCAGAGATTTCCCTGCCTCTTTTTTTCCACAGCTGATAGAAGGTAAATATTTAGAGTTTGCAAACATGAATAGAAAAAACTTTCATAGGGACTTTTTCACCTTCCAAAGACTTTGTTTTGTTTTTTCTTGTTGTTGTTGTTGTTGTTTATTTGTTCTGTTTTCTAGCGATATATATTTTGTGTTTCCAATTCCCCCTCTTGGCCAGTTTTTCTAAATAATTTTTTAAGTTTATACTTCCAAAGTTCTGATTCTTCTTCTCCTTTGGGACAAAAATACTCACTAACTAAAACTTCCTCATATTTAAAATTCTCTTGAGGGACGCCTGAGTAGCTCAGTTGTTTGGGCGTCTGCCTTCGGCTTGGGTCATGATCTCAGGGTCCTGGAATTGAGCCCCACATCGGGCTCCCTGCTCAGCAGGGAGTCTGCTTCTCCCTCTCCCTCTCTCTCTGTGCTCTCTCTCTCAAATAAATAAATACAATCTTTAAAAAAATAAAATAAAATTCTCTTGAATTTCAAGACCTTGACCTTATAGAGTTAACTGGGTCATTCTTAAAACCTACACATTACACAGTCGTCTAACTCAATTCAGGGGTTTTGATTGGTTCGCTGCTTTGACGCTTAGGCCGAACACCACTAGCATTGGAAGAAATCAAAATCCCAGATCCTTCTTCACATCTAAACCCATAGTAGTACCTGGACCAAGGCCGTGTCCTCCTATTTCACGGGCAAATGACTCACTGGCACTTGTCCTTCATGGTTTCTCCTGTAAAGTATAACTGATGGTTAAGAAAGGGGAGCAAATAGCTAAGACGTGGACATATTCTCTCCTTGACAATAATTGTATATCCTTAGTTAATTTTCAAGGTGGAAAAAATGTTATTTTCTAAATATCAGCATTCTAGGTCGATTTGAAAAAAAAGTCTCCAAATTTAATGATAATTATTTAATATATATTTTGTTCCCTTTTTCTTCATGCAGCATGTATATTGAGGTCACAGTATGTGAACAGATGGAATATATGGCAGACGCCAACTAATTAACATTAAAGACAGGGGACCCATTGTCTTCTATAACTCCTATCCATCTACCTTCATTTCTGTCACCATGGCTCCTAGTGGTTCAATTATTGAGTGTTGTGAATAAACAGTTAAACAAAATCCACTTCATGTAATTCTGCTGCTTTAGTGTTCAAGAACCTGGGCTTGAATATTTTCCAGATCACTGAAATCTTCTCCATGATTTCCCTTGTTAAACTTCCCCAGACAGGGGAGGTGAGACTGCAGGGATTTTTGTGCAAATTGTTTCATTTACAGATGAGTAGAATGAGAATTGGCATATTTTATTTTTTTTACTGTTTTATTTTTTTAAAGATTTTATTTATTTATCTGACAGAGAGAGACACAGCTAGAGAGGGAACACAAGCAGGGGGAGTGGGAGAGGGAGAAGCAGGCTTCCCGCGGAGCAGGGAGCCCAATGCGGGACCCATCCCGGGGCTCCAGATCATGACCTGAGCCGAAGGCAGACACTTAACGACTGAGCCACCCAGGCGCCCCGAGAATTGGCATATTTTAAATTGCATTATGGACATTCTCGTGGTTTCTAGTTGTGAGGGCCAACTCTAGGATGCCTCAGAGGCTTGTGCCAACAGAACGTTCAGAAAGTATGTCGTTTTTATAAGCTTATAGTATATGTAGCATGCTGGGGATGTCAAAACAGCAGGCATTCTTCCCAGATGTGGAGTAGCCCCTGCTTCTTGGAGCAGTCACTTCCTGATAGAATCGGGCAGAACAAAACCAGAAGGTTCCAAGCTGCATGAAAATTCTCAAATGTGACCTGGGAATTTCTCCTTGAGTTTCTCCAGCAGACCGTGGTGGGAGAGCCCTGAAAGTAGACGCTCTTAAATCATCAAATGATCCAGCAATCTCATTGTTGGTATGTTTCTAGAAGAATTCAAAGCAGGACCTCAAAGAGATATTTTTACACCCATATTCATAGCAGCATTATTCACAATAGCCAAGAAGTGGAAGCAACCCAAGTGTCCATCAGTGGATGAATGGATGAACAAAAAATGCCGTGGAGTAGCGTTCATCCTCAAAAAAGAAAGAAATCCTGTCACATGTGCAATACGGATGAACCTCAGGGACATTAAGCCAAGTGGTATAAGCCAGTCACGAAAGACAAATACTGTGTGATTTTACTCATGAGAGGTGTCTAAAGCAGTCAGACTCTCAGAAAGAGAAAGAACCGTGGTTGCCAAGAGCTTTGGGTAGAGGAAATGGGGAGTTGTTTCAGGGGTATGAGTTTCAGTTTTGCAAAATGAAAAAGTTGTAGAGATCTGTTTCACAACAGTGTAAGTATACTTGACCCTACTAACAATACACTTAAAAATGATGAAGAGAGTAAATTTTGTTCCATGTTTTTTACCATATTAAAAAAAATGGGTGCTGTTGTGGCTTCACCTTGAACTGATGGATTTTAATGAACTCAGCTGCTGGTGTGGAGAGGACACTAGTGAAGTAATTCTGACTAGAGAAAGCCGTTCTGCAGGTAAAAACACTTACATTAGAGTTGACCCATGTGTACAATGACTCCAGAGCCTACATCCAAGGGTACTCCTGGGCTGCCCAATTGCCTTGAGAGCTACCAGCTTGGAAACTTTTAGAGAGTCTCTGAGTTCAGACGTGGAGAAAGGCAAAAAGTGATATAAGTAAAGAAATGAACCAACAAACCAACAAGTATGCTTGACTTAGGGGAGGCATTTCTAGGAGGTATTTTCTCAGAGTGGACTACCTAGGGGGAGTTTCCTCACATGTCCGAAAACTGACAGAACTTTTAACCTGGAAAGAACAATAAATGAATTCACTCATATGATACAAGACGAAAGTGAAGACAAGGAAGGTGAAGGACTTACTCAAGATCCTCCAGAGAAAAGATTAGAAAACTCAGTTTAGAACTCCTAGGCTCAGTGGTAATTTTAGACAAGATCTGTTCTTGAAAGCAATGTGACAGGAAAGGCCAATATTAACACACACACACACACACACACACACACACACACACACACACACACACTTCACCCAAAATGGGAGCTGTTCTGGTTGAAATGAAAGCAGGAGTAACAGGGTGGTGGTGGCATCATTTCCTCTCCCCACACCTCACACCTGCCCCTGAACCCCCGAGGCACACCTGTGGGTGCTCAGGACTCCGTGGGGGTACAGTTTGAAGACTCCCGCACCATACCATTCTTCTCACTTTATGCTTCCACTATAGCTTTTATAGACTACTTTGTAATTTCTGCTCACATATCTCTAGGAAGAAAGCTCATAATACTAATAGCTACCATATATTGAGTACTTATTATGTACTGGCTTGCTTGCTAAGTGTTTATGGCCATTACTTAATTTAATCCACCCCCCCCCGAAAGTTATTGTTTTATCCTATTTTGCAGGGGAAAGAAAATAAAGTCTGCATAATTTAAAAAGCCTGCTTAGGCCAACACCTGAAAGGTGGCAGAGCCAGATTCAATTCAGCTCTGACCGAAGGCCTGTGTTTGTAACAAAGCAGCAATCCGGACTGTGATCAAATCATTTCTGGGTGCGTATCACTCAGCACAAAGCTGACACGTAGTAGACATTCCACAAAAATGTGTTGCTTGAGATTCCTCTGGTTTATGGACACCTTTTAAAAGTACAGACTTCTCTGGGAGGATTAATGACTATCAATTATTCACATGTAATAGTGAATTCATTTAATCTGATTGCTTTACTCTTAGCCAAGGGGAATCTAGTGTAGTGACTAAGACTATTAATTGGAGTCAGACTCATGGGTTTTTGGAATCTGTGTAATTCTGGGCAGGCTGTTTAATTTCTCTGTGTCTCAGTTTCCTCATCTGTAAAATGGACACTATAATATAATTTACCACATAGAATTGTTGTGTGGAGTAGATGAATTTGTGCATATAAAATGTTTAGAATAGTGCATGGTACATAGAAAGCGTTAAAGAAATATTAATTATTTTTATAAACTGCAGTGAAGGAAAGGGTATTACAGATGTTAGTTTTGACTGTCATTGTCTTTTGGAACAGAGGGAAGATAAGTAATTTTTAAGCATGGTTCGGGTGCTAGCATGGGAGCAGGGCATACGTATTGGAGGTTGCTGGGCATCCATTGGATGGCTTCTTCTGTGGCTTAAAAGTGACAAGGCAAGGACATCAAAGATGGCACATGGCAAAATTCTGCTTCAGACCTGCTCTAAACCTGGGCCAGACACTTAACCGACTGAGCCACCCAGAGGCCCCTAGTTAATTAATCTTAATCAGCAAATCTGTTCTCAGATCATTAATTAAACATGAGGGTACAATAAAAGCAAAAAGGCATATAATCTATACATTTATTCAAATTCTACAGGGATAAAACTCCTTTTACTGTTGGGGGAAAAGTCACCCTTTCTTAGAATGTCTGCCTGTCAGTTGCAGATTTGCCCTCAGCTGTCCCTCTGGCCTTCTGCCCTGTGTGAGAGGGGACTGGATTTCCCACATGCCCCTGCCTCTCACTCCCAGGCCTGCTCGGCCAGTGAGAGTTTCTGGTGGAAGACCCGAAGCTTGAAAGACGGGGGAGAAAGCAGGTGCTTCCTAAAGGCATCTCCACCTGAAGGTGGACTGCTGTGTTGGCTCCACCTCGCCTTGGTGGCCCAGCTCCGCCCAGAAGTCCTCCCAATTGTCCTAACTTCTCCCGAACAACAGTGGCTCATCCTGCAACTCTACGTCCTCAATGGTGGTAATAGCTCACTGATCTGCCAAGCTCTGGGTTGCTTCACTGGGTCCCATCTGGCTCCTCGGTTCTGCCATTATCCACCTAACCAATTCCCTGCACCAAAGCCTCTCAGTGGGAAGTATCTACAATGGTTCTGCTTTTGCTTTTGTTTTTTTCTGGCAAGTATCTAACTACTATATATAGAGAGAACTCAACATGTATTTTAGAAACAAGAAAGAGGAAGGTCTGTTACTACCTATCTATTTTTACATTGCTTAGGGTATATTATTTTTTTCATTTTTGTCTCTCTTAATAAATAACTCTATGGGGCAAATAATAAATCAGAAAATATTTCCTGAACAGTTACTTTCTATAGCGTGCTTTCGTAAAAACTGTCTAAAAAACAATCTGTGAGGACAGTTGCTCTCAGCTCACTGCAGCTGCAAACAAATGCAGTTCATCCTAATAAAGGCAGATGAAGGTTGAACTTTCTAGACTCTGGCTCTCTCCCTAGGCTTCTAAGATGTCTGTGCCATTCCCTTTTACATTCAGACTTCAGAGTGGAGGCTGGAGCATTAATGCTGCCCCCTAGAACCTTCCACGTCCTGCCTGAGTGCTTCACTGAGCACCGTGAGCTCGGAAATCACCATAGGAGCAAGTAGACCACGGTTCTGGAAGAGTGTACTGTCAGTGCAGGCCCATAATGTGCACTTGCCCATCTGTTGTATAGTTAGGTTTTTTTCTCTTTTAACAGAGTAGCTTCAGAGGCATTACAACAACTGAACGTCCACACCTAAGGGGCCATGGATGGCCTCATTAACAGGAGACTCAAAGATGGCCCTTGCTTCAAACACTCCAAGAGAGACATAAGTGTCTTTTCCATCCTTCAGATGATGCCCTTTGGGTCTGGATACATTTGTAATGATTCTGCTTTAATAATTATGGTCTATCTAGGTCTAAAGTACTAGAGGTGCTCAAGCAGAAAATTTTTCTGATGAACCACAGGAAAAGACACCAGAATCTCAAAGCATAACAGAAATAGTACAGACTAGACTTACAGAGTCCTTTAGAACTTGCAAAGTACTCTCTATAAACTGTAGCTCAGTTTTTGCTATGGGTTTTGAACATCGTTCTGGCAAAGAAAAGATCCAGGCCTGCAAGTGCTGTCCTCAAACAAATGATTTCAGAATTGACATGAAGTAATATTTTAAGAACTCTCCACTCTTATACAGGCAGAGACATTTTCTTTTGATATAAAAGTTGTTATCTTTCAGAGAAACCCTTTATAACATACATTTGAGAGCTAATCATCTTTGAATAGTCAAGAGGTGGGGTGGGGGAGACATCAGCCTTTCTGATTATGAGTTGGAAAGACATTTTCAAAATTATTTTCCAGCTAAGCAGTTGACTCCTTTGCTTTAGTGAGCTTGGTCTTATTAAATCAAGTATTCTCCCTGTGTGTCTTGGTGCTAAGGCTTTTTACATTGTCCTAGTTCAATAGGGACATGTATAATCTAATCATAGAAACAAGCAAACTCTAGGACATGTGCAATCCCAAAACTGTGCTTCTCTATACAATAAGTCCATTTCCTTTTTTCTTATATAAGAGAACTTTCTTTTTTTAAAAAATATTTTATTTATTTACTTGAAAGAGAGAGAGAGAGACAGAGCATGAGTATGAGCAGGGGGGAAGAGGCAGAGGGAGAGGGAGCAGCAGACCCTCTTTGGAGCAGGGACTGCCTCCCCTCCAACGAGGGGCTCAATCCTAGGACCCTGAGATCATGACCTGAGCTGAAGGCAGACACTCAACAGACTGAGCCACCCAGGCACCCCAAGAACTTTCACTGATCTTTGTTGTTGTTGTTCTACTCTTCTGATCTCAGGGTCACACCTAGGTAAGACTGTCTAAATTGTCATAAAATCCTGACATTTTCATAAATGTAAAAACAAATCCAAACTTGCTTTAGACCTGCTGAATCCAAGAATTCCACATTATTAGGTACCATTTCACTGTAAAGTAACTGGGTTCTCTTTCTTAGACATAAACAAATATTCTCACTAGACTTCAACACACAAAATAATGGCAGTACAATTCATTCTAATTCTTCTGGAACATCTACTATTCCCAACATTATGCTAGGGGTGATGATGTAAAGGAAGACATGGTCTTTTTTTTTTTTTAATTTTATTATGTTATGTTAGTCACCATAAAATACATCATTAGTTTTTGATGTAGTGATCCACGATCCATTGTTTTCGTATAACACCCAGTGCTCCATGCAGTACGTGCCCTCCTTAATACGCATCACCGGGCTAACCAATCCCCCCTCCCCCCTCCCCTCTAAAACCCTGTTTGTTCCTCAGGTCCGTAGTCTCTCATGGTTCATCTCTCCCTCCAATTCCGCCCCCCCGCCCATTTTTCCCTTCCTTCTCCTAATGTCCTCCATGTTATTCCTTATGTTCCACAAATAAGTGAAACCATATGATAATTGACTTTCTCTGCTTGACTTATTTCACTTAACATAATCTCCTCCAGTCCCATCCATGTTGATGTAAAAGTTGGGTATTCATCTTTTCTGATGGCTGAGTAATATTCCATTGTATATATGGACCACATCTTCTTTATCCATTCATCTGTTGAAGGGCATCTCGGCTCTTTCCACAGTTTGGCTATTGCGGACATTGCTGCTATGAACATTGGGGTGCATATGGCCCTTCTTTTCACTACAAATACCCAGTAGTGCAATTGCTGGGTCATAGGGTAGCTCTATTTTTAAATTTTTGAGGAACCTCCACACTGTTTTCCAAAGTGGCTGTACCAACTTGCTTTCCCACCAACAGTGTAAGAGGGTTCCCCTTTCTCCACAACCTCTCCAACATTTGTTGTTTCTTTCCCTGTCCATTTTTGCCATTCTAACTGGTGTAAGGTGGTATCTCAGTGTGGTTTTGATTTGCATTTCCCTGATGGCTAATGATGATGAACATTTTTTCATGTGTCTGTTAGCCATTTGTATGTCTTCTTCAGAGAAGTGTCTTTTCATATCTCCTGCCCAATTTTTGACTTGATTATTTGTTTTTTGGGTGTTGAGTTTGAGAAGTTCTTTATAGATTTTGGATACCAGCCCTTTATCTGTAGTGTCATTTGCAAATATCTTCTCCCATTCTGTGGGTTGCCTCTTTGTTTTGTTGACTGTTTCCTTTGCTGTGCAGAAGCTTTTTATCTTGATGAAGTCCCAAAAGTTCATTTTTGCTTTTGTTTCACTAGCTTTTGGAGATGTATCTTGAAAGAAGTTGCTGTGGCCGATATCAAAGAGGTTACTGCCTATGTTCTCCTCTAGGATTTTGATGGATTCCTGTCTCACATTGAGGTCTTTCATCCACTTTGAGTTTATCTTTGTGAATGGTGTTAGAGAATGGTTGAGTTTCATTCTTCTGCATGTGGCTGTCCAATTTTCCCAGCACCATTTATTGAAGAGACTGTCTTTTTTCCATTGCATGTTTTTTCCTGCTTTGTCAAGGATTATTTGACCATAGAGTTGAGGGTCCATATCTGGGTTCTCTATTCTGTTCCATTGGTCTGTATGTCTGTTTTTGTGCCAGTACCATGCTGTCTTGGTGATCACAGCTTTGTAATATAGCTTGAAATCAGGCAACATGATGCCCCTAGCTTTGTTTTTCTTTTTCAACATTTCCTTGGCGATTCGGGGTCTTTTCTGATTCCATACAAATTTTAGGATTGTTTGTTCCAGTACTTTGAAAAACGTCATGGGAATTTTGCTCGGGATGGCATTGAAGGTATAGATTGCTCTGGGTAGCATAGACATTTTAACAATGTTTATTCTTCCAATCCATGAACATGGAATATTTTTCCATCTTTTTGTGTCTTCTTCAATTTCTTTCATGAGTGTTTTGTAGTTCCTAGAGTTTAGATCCTTTACCTCTTTGGTTAGGTTTACTCCGAGGTATCTTATGGTTTTTGGTGCTATTGTAACTGGAATCGTTTCTCTAATTTCTCTTTCTACAGTTGCGTTGTTAGTGTATAAGAAAGCAACTGATTTCTGTGCATTAATTTTGTATCCTGCCACATTACTGAATTGCTGGATGAGTTCTAGTAATTTGGGGGTGGAGTCTTTTGGGTTTTCCACATAAAGTATCATGTCATCTGCAAAAAGAGAGAGTTTGACTTCTTCTTTGTCAATTTGAATACCTTTTATTTCTTTTTGTTGTCTGATTGCTGTTGCTAGGACTTCTAGTACCATGTTGAACAACAGTGGTGAGAGTGGGCACCCTTGACGTGTTCCTGATCTTAAGGGAAAGGCTCTCAGCTTTTCTCCATTGAGGATGATATTCACTGTGGGTTTTTCATAGAGGAAGACATGGTCTTTTATAAAACTTTGGTCTAGTGAGAGAGAGGGATAACTGAGCTCTTCACTTTTAACAGAATAGACTCAATGTGACTCTAGTGTTGAGGGACAAGCTAAAGGTTTTCCATGTAGTAATAATGACAGTAATAATATTTGACATTATTATATGTGTATATATAAGTATGTATATATATAGTACACACATATATGTATATGCATGCATACATGTATACTACATATGTTACTTTTCTTTAATGTCTAACACAGAACATGATACAGAGTAAACCCTCAATAAATATTTCCTTAGTTAATAAACAAAAGGAATGTGATTTGAAGACTAAAAGAATTTTTGTGGTTTCAATAAGCTCTCATCTTGAACATTGTGGGGAGCTCAAATTAATGTGGAAATAAAGATATGCAAGCCTAAGAATACAGATTGTATTTTATTTAATTTTTTATCTCCAATAGCACTGCATATAACAGATATTTAGTAGAAGATTTTTTGAGGAAATAGATGAATGAATAGATGGAGTAAGGCCTAAGATGAGAAGAGCAATGAAGGAGTGATTCTCACTTGATGTATGTGTGAGGGTTAGGCTACAGACTGCCCGGAAGTTGACAATTGAACTTGATTTTGAAGATGAGGGGCTTTAAGGTATAGAAGAGGAGACAAATGGTCAAGGAGGCAGTATGAACAAAGACATGGGAGAGTGCAAGAACATGGTTTGGGGTGGTTCCCTTTGGGAAGCTGGTGGTAATAACAGCTCTTCCTTGTCAGTGAGAGGATGATTTCTCTCTGTAACATCATTCTCCCATCATGGAGGACAAGAAGCCCAGTCCAACTTTCTAGAAGAGGTCATTTCTCCCCATTCTACTTCCCCAACTTATTTGATTCTCAGTTTGGGAGAAAGGCAGAGTAAGAAATGTCAGAGACAGGACAGATGAGAAAACTGAATTTCAGAGTTGTTCAGGGGCTTGCCCAGGGTCATCCAAGTCACTTGACATCTATTTTGCTTCATTCTGATGTGCTCCTGTGGAAATTCAATCCAAAATTCTTCGGATTGTTGCCAGAGTTCGAATTTAATACATCTCAGTAATCACAGACTGAGTCCCGAAGGACCGGATCAAGTTGTTAAAGTATCAAAAAATCTCTTCCCCTCCCTAAATTATTTGTAGTCAGTCCAAAAGAAAAAAAGAAAGAAAAATCCTAGTGCCATCCAGGCTTGCTTTCAAATGGGCCAAACCATTTTTAGACAGTTATTTACAATATCCTGCCAGTTTCCATTTCATAACAGGCATGAAGTTAACATTTTTTAAGAGAAAGAACAATTTCACCAGTAAAACAGCTAGGAAGAAAAGATATTTAACCTTCTAATAAAATAGTAAGGCTGCAAGCTCAGCGGCTCATAAAACATTTATAACCTACAGCCAGTAAAGTCAGGAAGAAGAGATTTAAATGTTGCCGCTTGATGGAACGGAGAGATGCTCACTATAAATATCACCCACAAGCATGTGGGCTGCAGTGGGGTGCAGGGAAAGAGGTCTCCTGGTGGCAGCAGTTGTCTATTTTGTAGCTGGCCAAAGATTGGGCCCCTTCTGCCATTTTTCCTTGGCAACCTAGAACTGAAACATGAAATGGGGTAGGTGGGGAGAGAGTGAATTAAGCTGGGAAGGTCGTCCCTGCTAACCTGTGTTACAACTTCAATGAAACAATATACTTCACATGCTATTAAGAATGACACACCTAAGCTTCAGAGGCACACCCAGGCCTGGCCACTCCTAGCTCAGGTGTCTTCCTGCTGCATAGTGTTCCTATGGCTGTGGGAGATGGAGAGGAAGGAAGAGTCATGCGCCAAGTTCTCCAGAGGTATGCTCTGTGTGAGCATGAGAGGGTAGGGCAAGACCTGAGAAAGTGCTGAGTTGTTTCCATTTGCTTCTCATTTGGGACTACAGCTGGGCATGCATTAACATGAACAATCCCTATTTAAAAACCTAATTTGTTCACGTATGCTTTCAATCTGGGGATTTGTTTTTCAGTTCTGGAAAACTCCCAGGTATGCTAAATATCTACCGTGTCCTTGATTCTCCACTCTGGAACTCTTCCATTGTACCTTTGCAGAAGCTTAAATCCACCCTTTCTGGCTCATGTTGTCAATCTGTTCTGTATTTTGAGTGAACACCCCAACATGCCATCCAATTCATCAATGGGCTTTGTTCATCTAGAGTAGTGTTATTTTTTCTAATTATAGTGGTGATAGTTTTCATTCCCAGGATTTTTTCCTGGTTCTTTTCCATTTCTACCTGCTTTCATTTCATAATCCCTTCCTATAATTCATTATTTTGGGAGGTATTTTTTTCCTTTAGTTCTTTGGGAGCTTTAAAGTGTTATTTCCAGGGGTGCCTGGGTGGCTCAGTAGGTTAAGTGTCTGCATTTGGCTCAGGTCGTGATCCCAGGGTCCTGGGATCGAACCCAGTGTCAGGCTCCCTGCTCAGCGAGGAGTCTCCTTCTCCCTCTCCCTCTGCCCCTATCTCCCTGTTCGTGCTCTCTCTCTCAAATAAATAAATAAAATCTTAAACAAAATAAAGTTTATTTCCATTCTTTTAGGAATGAATTCCTGATTCGTTGAGTGCTTTGGCTATCAATTATGGCATGAGTTTCTTTTCTACATTTTAAATTTGTAATCAGGGACACCTGGGTGGTTCCATGGGTTAAGCATCTGCCTTCGGCTCAGGTCATGATCGCATGGTCCTGGGATCGAGCCCCATATGGAGCTCCCTGCTCAGCAGGGAGCCTGCTTCTCCCTCTCCCCCTACTTGTGCTCTCTCATGCTCTCTCTCTCAAATAAATGAATAAAGTCTTTAAAAAAATAAAATAAATTTGTAATCATCATGCAACCTTGAGTGGAAATTTCCTTTTGTTGGTGTTCTTGCCCCTCTTTTCTTGGCCTCTTGTTGCCTGAGAAGTTGTGGTTGCCCCACACCTGGCCTAGGTTTTCATTCAGAACCAAGCTGTGTGTGGGTGTGGGCAGTTCGGGTGTCTTGTCTACAGGAGGGTTGTTGATCCCACCTCCCCACCAGCATGCTACTGGGCACAAGCTCTGGTTGGAGGACCCCAGCTTTTCCCTTGTGACATCCCAGGCAGTGGCTGGTTATTGGTCACAGTCCCAGGTCGTAATGGCAGCTTTTCCTACCTCCGCTTTCTAGGAAGGGCACCTTGCCCTGGCCCTCTGTATTGCACAGCCAGCCTGACTCCAGGCCAGAAGTTCATGGTCTCTTCCCTTTGCCCGGGGAACTCTTAGAAGCTGTAGCCAGTTTCCTATTCTAGCCCCCAGAACCCTAGAACCCCCATCATCCCTCCCTGTCTTATTTCTGGATCACAGAGATACTTTCTTGTTTTTGAGGGTAGGTATGTATTTTTAACTTAAAAAAATATTTTACTTTACTTATTTTTGTTTTCTATGTGAAGGAAAAGGGATGTGAATTTCCACTTGTACCCTATTCCATCAACTTATGCAGGATTTGTAAGACCTCCTTTCCAGATTTCAAAATGATTTTATATCCTTACCAAAGAGTGCATGCTTTGGAAGTTTCATTGAATGAATGAATGAGTGGATGGATGGATGAATGAATACAGGTAGAGTCTTTTTCTTAATTGAAATCCTTTTTCTTTCCCCAATCCCCATTCTGATGATTCCATTCTGAAGTCAGACAGCCACTTGTTCCCTCTAAAATCAATGATTGCTCATCTTCCCTTACCAAAGTCCTGCCTCTTCTTGGTGCCGCTCCAGACTACTTGTTTAAAAGAGTAGGAATAATTATTGTTTTATTTTAAAAGTAATAGGTCCTAAAAAAATAAAAATAATAAAAATAAAAGTAATATGTCCTGTTAAGAAGATAAGCAATGCAGGCCCATATAGCAATTCAGTAAAATATAACATTTTTTTTTCATTAAAACTAAACAGCGTAGTTGTAGAAAATTTAGTAAATATAGATTAACACACCTAAAGGATAAAACCATTAAAAACTGGGCTGTTGAGAGCTACTTAGTTGTTAACACTTTGGAGTATAACTGTCCACATTTCCTCTCTGGCTCTAACGTGCCCATACTTTACTCACCTTGAATCACCTTGAATTTGTCCACTAACCAAACTACTGTTTTTGATGAATTGTGAATTCACTCCTTTGGTGCCAAGGTGGCCATCAGATGTGGGCGTCAGCCACAAGACTGCAAACATGGCTACATTGCAGGATATTTGTATTTTCTTTTTTTGTTCTGAAGTGGAAGTTAGGAGGTGAGCAGACACTGACTTATCTTCAAATGAGGAAATGTCCTGCTGCTGATTTTGTTGCTAACACTGCTGAAGCAATGTTATCAAGTTAATTGTGATGAGCATGCAGACAAAGAAGTTACTTCTCAGAGGACCGAGGTTTGCTACTTGTCTTGGATGGGGGAAGCATAGGCTGTGTTTTCTTTGGGGGGTCTCTGCTTTCCCAGTCCTCTGTGGCCTCACTTTTCTGTTAGGACCACCTTTATTTATCTCTTGTTTCTGGTCAAACTCCTTCCAGAAAACAGAAATGGCCGTGCTCAGCTGAAAGGATGCCACTTAAACCCAGGTTATTTTATATATGGAAATAGTGGAGAGCCTTTGCATGACTTTTCAGGACCAAGGTAAAAATAAAATCAAGAACCTCAAATCTAAGTCCCTGGGCCTTCAAGCTTCTCTAAGAAGTAGCATTTCCCCTCCAACTATCCAGCATGAGAGTATGATTATAATGGGCTGTAATTATAATCACAACAGCTGTGGCTCACATCAAGATAGTGAGGGAGGACAAAGAGAAAGAGACAAAACAGGAACTCTAGGTCAGAAGTGGATGGAGGAATTCACAACTGGATACTAACATATGACCAAAGGAAGAAAGGGCAAACACATAATAATGCTCAGTATTTTAAGATTGGACTAGTCTTACCATCTGTCCCTAACCATGCAAAAAGTAGAAACAACAAATTCAGATTTTAAAATGCAAAGAGAAATTCATGAGGTGGGGAGAAGACATATGCAGGGTATAAACCACTTAGTCTTGAGAAAATCCTAGAAATGTGGTAGAATTAAATGAAGACTGTAAGTCGTCCACAAGTCAGAGAATAAAAGAAAAAATGTTCAGATTTCTGAGAGACAAAGGTCAGGGAAAGGGTCGAGGGTGTGAAGCGAAGTGTGAATACAGCGATATAGTTCTTGCTGAGAAGAGTCAGGCAAGGCAAAGAATTTATAATGATGTCAAGAGAAGCAGTGGAATTAGAAATAAGAAAAACTTAAATCTCCTTCAAATTCAGAACTATGTTCATATTTCCCAGGGATTAGCAGCTACTCATTCATCTTCATGCCAATACATGTTTGAAATAGTGAGGTATTTATAGGGTGCTTATTCGGTGTGAAGAGATGTTTGATCATTTGAGGTTTGACTGAAAAAGTAAGCAAACAAGCACAAGTTTTTGTTTTCAAAGAACCTAAAACCGAGTTAGAGAAATGCAACAGAATTGTGTACCATATGATCACAGTGTAGCGTTAGGGTACTGATGTAAACGACAGAGAACGAGAGGGTTGAGAGAACAGTGGTCAGAGTTGCAGGAATGACCAGAGTACAGACTTGGCAAAGACTTTAGTGGGACTTGAATTGACCAAAAGGAAGAGGAGAGGATATCATAGTTGAGAAATCTCACACCTCCAAGGCTAGCATGGTGACGAGCCTTTTGTAGGGGATCAATTACATTTGTTCATAAAAGGATAGAAGATGGATAGTTTGAGGGCGTACCAGAGGTCACACATGGGACAACAAGAAAACATCCCTAAAAATATGACAAAGTGAGGAAGCAGATTGTGGAGAGTCTCACGAGGAGGCAGAAAAAGTTTAGATTTAGTAGAGTAGGAAACAGAATTCCACTAAAAGTTTTTTTAATTAACATATAATTAATAGATTATTGTGTGTGTGTGGTTCTATGAATTTTAACATGTATATACCCTTTGTATCTATCAACACAAATAGGATACAAAACAATTTCATCATGGCAAAACTCTCCCCTGTGTTAGCCCTTTGTAGTAACTCCTTTCTCCTATCCCTGCCTCCATGGTCACTGACAGGTACTCCCTCACTGTAGCTTGTCCTTTTGAGAATGTCATATGAATGGAATCATGTGGATTCCACTTGGTTAGGTAACCTCTCCAATGGAAAAGCATGTAACCTTTGGAGACTGGCTCCTTTTACTCAGTTTAGTGTTTTAGAGATTCTTCCAAATTGTTATGTGTACCAACTACTTATACCCTGTGGAATGGTATTCCATTGTATTCATCTGTTAAATTAAGATATTTGGGTTGTTTCCAGCTTTTGATGATTATGGATAGAGTTGCTGTAAACACTTGGGTACAAGTGTTTGTGTAAACATACATTTTTATTTCTTTAGGGTAAATAGGAGTAAGATTTCTGGGTCATATGGTAAGTGTATATTTAACTTTGTAAGAAACTACCAAACTGATTTCCAGAGTGGCTGTATCACTTTGCATTCCCATCAGAAATGTGTGATGATTTCAGTTGCTCTCATCCTTGCCAGTATTTGGGATTAATAAGGGTTTTTTTTCCACTTTTTTTTTTTTTTTTTTTGCCTTAAGATAGGTATGTTATTGTATTTTATTGTAACTTTAATTTGCATCACCACTGGCTAATGAGGTTGAACATTTTTTTCATGTGCTTATTTGTTCTGTATATCTTCTTTGATGAAGTACCTATTCAAATCTTTTGGCTTTTTTAAAATGGGTTGTTTGTTTTCTTATTGTTGAATTTTGAGTATTGTTTATACATTTTGGATACAAGTCCTGTGTTAGATATGTGACTTGCAAATATTTTCTCCCAGTTTATTACTTCTCTTTCCTGTATCTTTTAGGAAGCTAAAATTTTTAATTTTGAGCAAGTTCAATTTATCAGTTGTTTTTTTTTATGGATCCTGTCTTTGGTGTCATGTCTAAGAACTTGCAGGGGAGGAAAAACCCTCTTTTTTCCTACTACCCTCTTAGGTTCTCTAGCTGGGGCCCTGTAATATGAACTGACAAAACAGATTAACAAGCAAAAAGCATCCAAATTTATTTAATGTAAGTTTTATGTGACATGGGAGACCTCATAAGGAAATGAAAACTCAAAGAAACAGTTAAACCAGAGCATATTTATACTAGGCTTGATGAAGAGTGGAAAGTCATGGAAAAGGTGACAGGACCAAAGGGTATGAGCCAAAGGTAGTAAACTGGGGGAAACAGCAATTTCATTCGGATTCATCCCCATCCCCCTCCATCTTCAGAGATAAGGATGCTCCTTTCTTCCAGGGGTAGGGAAGGCACCTCTCACATGAGGATCTTATGACCTGCTTTAGGAAAGAAGGGGGATGTTATAAAGTCCCTCCTGTACCTGTGTTTTCTTAGATTCCTTCAGCTTAAAATATTCAGTATGCCAATGGGCCATATTTTGGGATAGGGTGTTCTGAACCCTGTCAAACTCTTTGCCTACCTCCAGGTCATGAAGCTTTTTACCTGTGTTTTCTTCTAGAAGTTCTATAGTTTCATGTATTACATTTAGGTCTTTTAGTTAATTTCGTACAAAGTGTGAAGATAGGTTTTTTTTGGTTTTGGTTTTGACGTGGGTTTTTGTTTGTTTGTTTGTTTTGTTTTTGTTTTTGTTTCTGCTTATGGATGTTCAATTGTTCCAGCACCATTTTTGTGAAATACGATTTTTTATTGAATTTTCTTTGTTTCTTTGTCAAAACTCAAGTGGCCATATTTGTATGGTAGGTTTAGTTCTAAATTATATATTCTGTTTCATAATCTAACTGCCCTTTTGCCAATGTACAGTGTGTTGGTTACTGTAGCTTTAGAGTAAGTCTTAAAATTGGATAATGTGATTCCTCCAACTTTATTCTTCTGTTTTCAAAATGTTTGAGCTATTCTGGTTTCTATGCCTTTTCATATAAACTTTAGTATTTCCTTGTTTTATATTGTCAAAAAATCCTGCTGAGAATTTTATTGGAATTCCTTTAAATCTGTAGTTAATTTGGGGGAGAATTGACATCTTTACTATCACTAAATTTTTGAATAAAAGAATGATATGATCACTCTTCATTCCTGGGAACTTCATTTGCATACGGAGGATAGACAAAAGTCTATATTTTTGTATTTTTCATACTATTCCGACCCTTAAAGAACTTCTGAGCCTGGAAACCTACTCACTTTGATCTCTGGTCCATTAAGGAGAGGCTCAGGTTACCCTTTCTGTAGGCCCACACTGGATATGATGGTTCAGAATGTGGCACATGAGTTGCCACCAACCTGTGTATGCAGCAGCCCAGGCCATGCAGGGAGGCTAAGTCAGATGATGAGTAGAATCCAGGTGTTCAATTGAGCCCAGATAAAGCTTTTTGCAGAGGGTATAGTGGAAGGGTTCTGTTTGGCTACTTGGTGACCATACTCCAAAACAATGAGCATCGTTTCTATGCAGAATTTCTAAACAAGAGTAAGGCAAGGGTTTGAAACTCGACTAACTTGTGCGTTGATTTTGAAAAACTTCACTTTTTGCTGGCTGGTTTTCTTCATCTGTAAAATGAACTATGTTCTTCCAAGCTATTCAATGTGAAAATACCAAATTACAACAATATATCAGGTGAGTCTAATATGCAAGACATACATAAGAGTTTATGAAGAAATCCTAACTTAAAGACTACAGAACAAATGATTATCTCACAGAGCAGTCTGTGACTTTTTACAGAAGTTCAAATGGCCAAATTTTTCAATGACGCAGAAAAATCATAACAATTATGCCTATTCGAAACGTCAGTGCCCCTGCTGTTTTGCCCATAACTCTGACCAAATTTATGAATGTGTCCCAGATTTATTCATGTGAACCTCATTTTGAGTGGACCACAGTTGTTCACATTCCTTAATATACCCTTACCATCCTTCACACTTTAAAATAAGACCATCGGAAAGCTCTCTTTGAACTCATTCAATGCTGTCTTGTACCATATGAAAATGGCATGAGATTAAAAAAAAGTTGTCTAGGAAGTTGATGTAAACAACCAGCTTCTCTAATCCTGAGATGAGATTTGATAGCTCACAGTGTATAGTAGGTCCACGAAGAGTAGGAAGGGAGGTTGTGATAAAAAGGAGAAACACCTTAAAGCTATAAAACCATGTGTGTATTAGGGGGAGAAGGTGATTAGTGATAATTGCCACGGTGAAATGTCCATGTCCTGCTCTGAAAGAAAGCGTTAGGGCAAAGTTGAGGCAGAACATTTCCTTTCCCTGAGGAGTTCTTACAGTAGTGGAGAAGAAAGTAAGTACATTTCATTATACCTATCATTGGACACCTCTTCCAAGTAGGAGGAGTTTTGAAGTTTTCCTTTAATATATATTTTTTTCTTAGTGTTTTTTTACCCTAGTAATTTTCAAACATCTGTGTACTTTGTTATTGGTATTATTTGCCTTTTTTTCCCCACAGCTCCCCACCTGTAACAGTGTCACAGCTTCCAAAATGAAATCTCACAAGAAACCCTGACATATAGGAGGGTTGGCAGTGGACTGATTCTTCCATGAGTAGAATGAATGGACATCAAGCTCTTTCTTGGCCTGTTCCATCTCCTCATCACCTCCATGGGTTCCTGGGACACCTTCACCAGCTTTGAGCATTCACTTTGGGTGCCCAGTCACTGGACTGCCCAGAGTCCTCTGCTGCAGTGCTTAGAGACCCAGAATAGCAAGCCTGGCTCCTGATCTCCACCAATATATATTGCAGTCCTCTGGGCCATTCCTCCAAATGCTATCCCTGTGATTGAGAAAGGGTGAGATGGAGTCAATAGGATATACCAGTCCACAGTAACATATTAGCTTGCCAACTTGTTATTTCCCAGATTATATAATGTGTAATCTGAGTTAAATGGCCGCCATCTAGACCCTATGGCTCCAAGTAGAGGCAGTGAAGGATGCATTCCTGGGGGAAAAGGGGTTCTGGGTTAATCCAATTTATTCCATCTCATAGATGCCTTGTACTTTGCCCAGGAGGACACCAAGCTGTTTCTAAGGCACCGATTTCCTCCTCCTGATACAAAACTCTAAAAATATAAATGTTACGTTGATGATTTTGCCTGTAAAATACTTATAAGACTTACAGATAAAGGCTTATGAGACTGAGGAAATACTTATAAGACTTTTTAAAGTGCCAAACCCCACATAAAAAATAAATGAACACCTGGCAAATAAAGTGAGAGCAAAAGCAAGAATGAGAGGAGGAGTAAGAGAGCAAGAGTGAATTCTTTTCTTAACATAACAGATAATACATAGTCTATTGGCATTATTTTTGAAAAGTAGAAAGTCGTTAACTTTGATGCATGTCAAGCTAGTTGATCTTTAAAGGCTTTAATAACATGCAATGAAACTATTAAGGTACATGTGGAAATATGCAAAGTAAAATGTCAGCTTCTAAGTTTACCCCATGTCTTTAGACCACTTGTCTGTTTGGGAGGTTCCCCTTTGTCATGCTATTATTTGGAGTTTGACATCTTATGTGGGCAGCCATCCAGGACACACTCACTCAATTATCTTACTGCAGTCCCAGGGACCAAGATGATTGGGTTCCAGCTTCTAACTCCCTATGAGAGAAAAATGCTAGCAATAATGAATACCTTTATAACATAAAACAGCAGAGACAATCTTGTCTAATTTAAGATGAAACAGAAATAAGAGCTGTAGATATCTGGTCCCTCATAGACCTATTGTAGGATCTTGAGAAAGACTAAGAGAGTTCGATCTTCATCTTTGCCACAGGAATAAGACTCACAAGATTTCTGAGGAACAGCTAGTAAAAGTGGAAAGGGTTATGGTCTTTAGGAAAAAGTAAATATTCAAACCATAACTTTGTTTGGTCTAAATCTGTATTAATACAGTCATACTAAGGTGTTTTTGTTTGTTTTATTATTTTTTTAAATGACCAAGTTGAAAGGATAGTAAATCTTCCCCCAATCTTATCATGACCGAGTAGAGCTACGAAACAGCCTTCTGAGTGGCGTGGGGATGGAGAGAGCATGACATAGAGTTTGTATTCACTGCCTCAATGGCAAAAACTACCTGTAATTATTTCCTCAGTGGGGCTGCATAAAACTTGAATTCCATTTAATCTTATACTAAACAATTTCTATATTTCATGTCATGGACTAGAATGAAAATGGGGATAGTTCATCAACACTGATCTGTGATATAAAAAGGAACAGCGAAGCCAGGGGTATGAGAGTGCATAAAAATGTTTTGTGTTCTGACCAGTACATTGCTTTAAAAAAATTTTACAGTCAGGCCCAATTGTTCATTCTCTCCATGCAGAAGATACTCACATATTCATTTTTAAAAGGGCAAATCAACCATAATTCAGTTTATAAACTGTGAAGCTGGTTGCGAATGTCTGGATGAATATTCATTAGAATCTCTTAATCTGCCATCGACTGTGATTCATTAGGCATATGTAAATATCATTCACTTTAATTGCCCCTAAACTGACTTAACATAATATTGTCATTAGCAAATTATTAGTTATTTGTGTAACTAATGGTACATTATGGTGTGCACGTTAAATTTCCAAATATATGATTACAATTATGATGATGTTTTATGCTGGGGGCTTTCTAAACTATTTGATGAAATATAATGGAGTCAAATCAAATCTGGTATGTTAATAGGACAGTTGCAGAACTTTTTTCTGCACCTTGGTGCTGTTATCATCTCCCAGCTACTCACTCTTCCTGACACTTGACTGGCTATAGGTTTTTTCTACTGTCTTGTCTGTCCCAAGGGTCTCAGGAAGTTCCTCAACTCCAGTATCCTCTATGGGCTCAATCTCAGTTGGCTTTTGGTAAAAGTCAATTTATTTTAAAAAATATTCACTCATTGGTTGTGAAGCAAACAATATGAAATGGGCAAAGAAAGCATAGAAGGTTCTCCTGAACATTGACATAGAGAAATCAGGCTAGCATGGGATTTAAACAACTCACAGGAGCTTTAGTCTCCATGGTCCTATTTGGGGGGCGGCATTTGACCTGAATAAGTTCATCAAAAGGTGAGCTGTGTTGCAGCTGTTTTCTCCAGAACGATTATCATCTGTAAAGAATTTGACAACCCTTAGGACCCCTCTTGCATTCTTAGCGTTACTCTTGCTGAAAATTTTGTTCACCTGTCCCTGCATTGCCCCAAAGCACTTATTTCTTTACAACAAAGTCATGTAGAAAGGGCTTTCTCTAATCTTTATCTCCACAACAGTATCAGGACTTTTTTCAGAGAGAGTCACTTACTTTTATCACTTACAATTATTACAAATTCACTAAGCGAGCTCTTAGGAATAAAGTTGACCCAGCATACTGGCAGAGAAGCCTACAATTAGTATTCCTTTAGTCTCTGTTAATTGCCTAACTGGTGGCAAGAATATGTTAATACAAAATGAGCTAACAGAGGCAGGCAACCTTTTATCATGTTGCCCTCCTAAATATTAGTACATTAACAGGCCATTGATGTTTATAAATAGAGATTCAGACAAATGCATATTCCTGTCTTTGATAATGCTCTAGATTAATTGCCATTTCATCTTAATTTAATAAGTGGTCCTTTTGGTAAAAAAAAATGCTTACACATGAAAAGAAATTATTGAGATAATGACAGCATAATGAATATAGATTGTGGTACAAATCTCCTGAAGAGATACCAACATTCCAGAAACATGGTCAAGCATTATTGTATTTAAAATAAAGCAAATTTTTCAGTCTAACATACTTCAGGTTGAACATTACTGTCATAAAGCAAAACAATTCTGGTTGTTTTGATTGACGGTGAGTGATTGAATCTCTCTCCCTAAGAAGCTTAGCTGTGAGTTTCAGAGATCTCTTCTAGCCAGTACCATTCGTCCCATTGTACAAAGTGGTCAAGTGAGGTTCCACCTCCATGTTATACATACTTCTCCCATAACACCTGTTGTCTTCTGCTTCGCACCATGCCTTCCTCTTCTGTGAACTATAAGTTCCACAAACTCAAGCTTTGTGTTTAGTACAGAGGTTGGCAAATGGGCCAAATTGGGCCTACCACCTGTTTTTATTAATAAAGTTCAATTAGAATACAGCCATGCCCATTCATTTACTGTTATTTTCACAGAGATCATATTGGTCCATAATGCCTAAAACATTTACTACTGACCTTTACAGAAAAAGTTTCCCAACCCCTGGCCTCATACAGAATTTTGCCAAAAAATGAATGAAGTCCCCAAAACAAGCATCTTCTTTGTAATAAAAATGTATGCCTCAGATCTCTGCAGAGTCAATGATTGATCATGTAGTTAAAGAAGTTTGGTCACTTCTAACTCTGACATCACAGAGATGTCAAAAATATCTAATTTATTTGAGCCCTGATGATTTTGTTATATAGCTTGGCTGAGGTATTTGGCTGGGTTTATATATCAAGTCCATCTCTTTCGTGTGAGTTATGGCGGAATGCAAACTGTGACTTAGAAAGTTGCTTTCAATTTTGTTCAGACCTCTAGGTCCACTTTAGACTCAAACACAAGATTTTCATAATTTACACACATAGGAGGGAGGAAGTAACACTCCCGCCCAGCACTGATATTGCAAATATTCATAACAAACAAATTATTCATAAACAATTATTCAAACAAACAAAAATTATTCATAACAAAGTTATGGGCCACCAATTTTGTATCAGGTCCATGCAAAGCACTTCATGGGCAGTATCTCATTTAATCTTTGCTATAACTTTATGATATAGAAACTATTATTTTTTCTACATTAAAGATAAGGTTATTAAGAGTTAGAGAAAATAGATGCTCACAAATGGGCGCCAGCAATCAGTCCTCAGCTTTTCTACATCTAGGACCCATATTCCTTCCCCAACACCTTGCTGCCTCCGTGTTGTATGCTGACAGATCATTTGCGTTGTTTGGCTGAGACGCTTATCGCATGGCCACTAAAAAATATGCTTTTCAAAAATCGTCAACTCTCTGGAGACAATCTATATAATATTGTTTAGTAAAAAAAAGCAGAATGTGAAATTAAATATATTATGATGCTAATTCTGTAAAATATGTGTGTATTAGGGTCTCAGCTTGGAACCTAGGCTGTCAACGTTGCACCCCTACGGGCATGTTTGGGCGTGGCCGGCAAGCTGGTGGAGTAGCCTAACCCCGCTCTGCTTAGAACCGAGGAGCTTCTTGGGAAAGGTCTCTTCCTAATAACCAAGCCCCGACTGGATGGGAGAAGTGATTTTGAGTACACGGTGAAGGGGGTGACATAAACCGCCCTGGGCCCACATGCCTGGATCCACTGAGGTTCAAACAACACAACTTGAGAATCCCTCAACCTGACTTCCTATCAGAACCACCATGAAGCTGTCATTGCAAAGACAATCTCCCCCGAGCTTTGAACTCATGCACGTCTGGCTGGGTATGCCCAGCACGCAATGCCTTGTCTATTCTTTATATAGGCCATTTCTCAGGGTTGTGCTTCCAGCAAGCAGCCTCTATCTTAAGGCCCTACTGTTTTAGGGGAATCCTCATGATAATGTGCTATACTGGAGAAATGTTATGTCCTGCCGCTCATTAGGAACGTGGAAAGAAAGAGGGAAGGCCTCCCTTACTGGGTCTCAGGAAATCAATAAATGGGCCTGTGACTTAGATTGAGCCACGGGGGACTTTCAATTCAGAGCTCACCTGCAAAGGTGTAAGGAATAGTGAGGATTCTTTTGCAGAAACTGGGCTGTGTGCAGGGGTGTCCAAGGCAATGTACCACAACAGGAAAGCAGGAAAGCTGCTGATGTCCTGATGAGACTGATTATATCCACTAAGAGGTAGAAAATATGCTTTCTGCTCTTTCTCCAGAGATGCCTCAATTCCTGCCCATTTTCCAAGTCTTGTATCTTGTCTCCCAGCTTCCCATCATTTGGTGAGTCACTGATTTCCTACCACTTAATTCCTTTTCTCCTTAACGTGGCCAGAGTTAGTTTCTGTTACTTGCAACCAAAAACCCTGATAGAGTAACTTCTACACTGTAGCCATTCAAACACCAAGGTCCCAACAGTCATGCCAGCACACCCTTGAAGAAAGGCCATTTATCGGTATTATGCAAGATATGCTGCTCAATTTAAATCAGCAGCAATTAGGGATTTGGATACTGTTGAACTCAGAATATTTTGATTTCCTGTGGTTCAAGGCTCAGGGTATGTTGACCCTCTTCCTATGTGATCAGAATGTTTAGGCAGCATCTTCTGCCATCTTGGTCTCTGGGCTATTGGTCCTTATAAAGTTTTCACCTTCACCACCTGATATGCATCATAGCTGTATGCTGGTTTGTGCTCCTGATCTGTTCTGTCTCCTGTTAGCTTTCCTGATATCAGTGATACCAGGTTTGTGGGGCTTCAAGTCATTGTGTCAGGCTGCTTTGGGAGGTATCCAAAGGCACAGGCGCCCTAGTCCTCCTGAGCCTTGCTGGTAACTGCTAGGTCAAGGATGATCATGGTACAAAGGGTTCCTCATAGAGGGTGACACTCTCTGGGCTCAAGCCCTTGCCACAGTCCTGGGCTAATAGCTACAGAATACAGTAGGCTGGCAACAAATACCTAAATTTCAAGTTAATCTTCTCCAAAAAAATGAAAAGAACAAAAAAGCTCAAATTAACATATTTTTAGTAATGGACAAAAGCAGTTAACCTAAAGTTTGACCGTCTCTTTGTAGTCACCAAGCACGATGCTCAGTGGGCAAGTCTGCTGATGTGCGTGCCAACTGGCGTAGACCACTCCCCCCTCCGCCATGACCTGCTTGCCCCAGGGGTGTGCTCAGCTATGTGTGGCTTCATGCTTCTGGTCTGTTCCATTTCCTATTGGTTGTCTACAATCTTCACTTTGCAGACCTGTCCAATGTAACTTGACTCAACCACAGAGGAAATTCTCAACTTCCTGGGAATCCTATGCATGACACTGTTGACAATTCTTCGAGCAGTGTATACGCTTCCCCATTAGGATTCCCTTCTCTTGGTTCTGATTTCCCTTGGTCGCAACTTAGTTTCTTGGCACATTTGATACAGTTCTGTCTCCGTGGACATCAACCTGAGTGTGATATAGATGTCCATGGGATGCGAAGAGGATAGCAGGTATGACTTAGATGTATGGGCTGTGTACAGGAAACAGCAGGTGTAACTGGAATGTATGTGGGAGGGCAGGAACATGGCGAAAGCATATTGGCTTTGCCTTGGTTGGGGTGGGGTTGGGGGGTGGGGATCAGGGAAAGCACCATGGCAGAGGTGCATCTTAGAGAATGAGTAGAACTCTTCCAGTGGACAATGGTATGTTCCAGGCAGGAGAAAGAGCTTATAAAAAGCCAAGTGTGGGCAACATTATGGCATATGATGACAGTGGGAATAAAGCTGGAAAATTATAAGGACCTTTATTTCATTATAAGAAGTTTGAAAGCCACTCCAAAGTTAGGCAGCCCTGTGACGTGAGAAGATTGAAGTCCTACAAAACTGTAGGGACAGGGTGGAAAATGGTTTGGAAGGAGTCAAGACTGGAGATGAACCAAACAATGCAAGGGACATTTATAGTAACCTGAGTGATTGTGAGCTGAGGACTTACCCCATGGCAGCCAAAGCGTGACCAACTGAAGGGAACTGATGAAAGATGTTAAGAGGATACTATCAATAGACGTACGATGCAGGAGAAGGAAAAGCCAAGAAAGACCCTGAGGTTCATCTATGAACCTAAGTGACAGAACTGTCCACAGCGTCATTCACTGAAATAGGGAGCAAAAAGGGGATTGTGCAGGCATGTGGGTAGATGGCAATTTCAGTTTGAACATGTTGAATATAAATATTCACTTGGAATATCCAGGTGGAACTGTCCCTTAAGCTGAATGATGGATGGATTAGAAAAGAGGTCTGGACTAGAGATTTGGATTTGCCATGTTAGATCCTCTAGCTGTGTGAGCAAGGGCAAGTTAATTAACCTGCCTGCACATCAGCTTCTTCATCTGTAAAATGGGAATAACAATAGTACTTATTACCATAACATTGTTACCAATATTAAGTGACTTAATACCTGCAAACTTCTTAGAACCATGCCTGGCACTATATAAAAGTATTAATTATTGTTTATTATTATTGCTGATATTGCCTTGACAAGAAATCCCCATTAAATGTGTTCTTTTTAAAAAAGTTTCAACTTTGTTGTTTTGTCCCTCAGCTTTATTGAGGCATATAATTGACAATCAAAATTGTTAGATATTTGAAGTGTACAACATGATTTGATATATGCATGCATTGTGAAAGATCTCCCCCATGAGTTCACACACCCACACTTCATATATTTACCTTTTTTTTTTAAAGATTTTTATTTATTTGAGAGAGAAAGAGAGCACAAGCAGGGGGAATGGTAGAGGGAGAGGGAAAAGCAGACTCCTTGCTGAGTGGGGAGCCCGACATAGGGCTCGATCTCAGAATCATGACCTGAGCTGAAGTCAGATGCTAACCAACTGAGCCACCGGGGTGCCCCATGTATTTATCTTTAAAAAAAAATTTTTTTTTTTGGTGAGAACATTTAAGTTCTACTCTCTTAGCAAATTTCAATTATACCATACAGTGTTATCAACTATAGTCACCATGTTATAACATTAGATCCTCAGATCTTATTTATTTTATGAAAATTTGTTCCCTTTACCAACTTCTCCCTATTTCCCGCACCCCCCCAGACCCCGGCAACTACTTTTCTACTGTCTGTTTCTATGAATTCCACTTTCTTTTTTAAGGTTCCACATATAAGGGATATCATGCAGTATTTGTCTTTATCTATTTGGCCTGTTCCACTTAGCATAATACCCACTTTCATCCATGTTGTTGCAAATGACAGCAGTTTATTCTTTTTTTTTTTTAAATTGACTTATTTATTTGAGAGTGGGAGGGGCAGAGGGAAAGGATCTCAAGCAGACTCTGCACTGTGGGGACCCCACTTGGGGCTCAATCTCACCACCCTGAAATCATAACCAGAGCCAAAATCAAGAGTCCAATGCTAAACCGAGTGAGCCACCCAGGCGCCCCCATTTTATTCTTTTTTAAGGATGAATAATATTCAGTTATATATATATACACACATATGTATCATATATCATTATATCATCTATCATACTATATTATTATTCCTATCATATATATTGTACCATATATTATTTGATCACATATAATCAAAATATAATCAGATATGGATTATATCATATATATATAAATCAGAAAAATGTTTTGATACATTCATCCATTGACTGTTACCCGTATTCTTTATCTGTCTTCTCCAGTCCTCCTTACTCACTCCTGCCACTCCTTGGTAAATATCTTAATTCTCAAAGTTCATGCAAAGCTTCACAGTGGTCTATATCTTAAGGGTTGCTGGAGTGGTGGAGGGTGGGAGGGATGGGGTGGCTGGGTGATAGTGGGGAGGGTATGTGCTATGGGGAGCACTGTGAATTGTGAAAGACTGATGAATCACAGACCTGTACCTCTGAAACAAATAATACATTATATGTTAAAAAAAAAAAAAAAGAAGATAGTAGGAAGGGAAAAATGAAGGGTAGGAAATCGGTGGGGGAGAAGAACCATGAGAGACTATGGACTCTGAGAAACAAACTGCAGGTTCTAGAGGGGAGGGGGGTGGGAGGATGGGGTGATGGGTATTAAAGAGGGCACGTACTGCATGGAGCACTGAGTGTTATATGCAAACAATGAATCATGGAACACTACATCAAAAACTAATGATGTATGGTGATTAACATAACATGATAAAATTAAAAATATATATATATATGTATATGTAACCCCAAATCGGTCATGCTTATTGCTAGCTTGAGGAGTCCCCAGAAAGGCTGTATGCTGTTGTTCCTCCGAGTCCTCACCAACACCCAGCCCGGAGTACAGCGAGGAATGCCCCTCATTATGGAATTCATACATGCCCCTTGTACAAATCTTGGGTGAGGAGAAGTGTAAAGAAGAAAGTAAAAATCACCAATAATTAAGGCCTAACCACTGGATGAATATTTACCGTTTGTTTATCCTTGAAGATTTCTTCCTCCCAAGGCGGCAGCCAAGCATCCACCCCCCCACCCCCCCACCCCCCGCTCCCCCACTCTGCCTGCTTACTGACCCTGCTTCTGCTGATCTGTGCGCGCGACTTAAGACATTCAGCATGATCACTGGGTTTCACGAAGTTGCCAGGCGGGGAATAAATGCAGCATTTGTTCGAGTGTCCTGGCTGAGTTCCAGCTGAAGCCCTGATGGTTTCAGGGTCTCAGTTGTAGCTTCAATTGGATTAGTTACCCATTAGTTCTAACACTGACCCTGGGTGGAGGGGAGCAGGCACGGGGGACCAGGAGTGGCCGCTTTTGAGATGAAGGGAGCCCTGCCGAGTGGGCTCTGTAAATCATCCCACCCGAGAGGCAAACACTCCAAATACTCTGTAGGGATCAAAGGCTCCGGGAAAGAGCAGGGTGTCATTGTTGGCCCGACTCCTCGCTCCTGCCGCCTCCATCCACTGACACCCCCTCCCCCCATGGGGGCCTGTGGAGGTGGGACACCACTGCCAGGACATTTCCCTGTTGAGGAATCTCCATCTACCACTGAGATCATGCGGGCTTACTGAACATCCTGGGTCATCTTCTGCCTGAGTTTTAAAAACCTTTTCAACCATCTTTCATTTTAAAGGTAAAGAGAAAATTGGGCACACACATGCCCAGGTTTGTCACTGCGAGCAACCAAGGCGATGCTATTTCAGTATTCCAATCATAGACAAGATCTGGGATGCAAAAATCAGTTCCCTGCCCCGGTGCATACCAGGTGGTGAAGGTAAAAACTTTATAAGGACCAACATCCCAGAAACCAAGCCGGCAGAAGATGCTACTTAAACATTCTGATCATGTAGGAAGAGGGTCAGTGTGTCCTGAGCCTTGAACCAGAGGAAATCAAAATACACTGAATCCAACAGTATCCAAACCCCTAATTGCGGCTGATTTGAATTCAGCAAATTTTGCATAATACCAATAAATGACCTTTCTTCAGGGGTGCGCTGGCATGATTGTCAGGATCATGTTAAAAATACCTAGTGCCACTTAATGATGGAATGACATATCTCTGATATGCAAATTTTTACAGCACAGCAATTAAGCAGTTTAGAATTTTACGACAGTGTTTGGGCTTTATACAACAACAAAAAAAGGGGCCCAATAAAGGCTTGTGATGGATGGGCTAATCCCCACTGGAAATATACCATGTAATGCTGTGGAGACAATACATTATGGATAGCATTGTGATGATTGGTTGTTAATCTCCTGTCCCATCCTCCCCCAGATCCCGTGGAGGCCCTTGATCCAACCCCCCAACACCCCCCGCCCCCTAGTGCACGGCTGAAAACTGCGTGGCAGCCACGTTGTTGGGACAGGAATCTGGGGTACAGATGGGAAAGTTGGGGCATAGCAATCTGCTGTGTGCACGGAATACAGAGCAAAAGGGGCTTGCAGCGAGGCAGCTTGTCAGCAGGGGACAGAACTGGGGGCCATATGCCGCTCTTCTTCTCCCTTCTGTCACCAAGTCTGCCACCTCATCCTTCTGTCAGGGGACACTAATGATGAACATGTTTTAAACAGTTTTGTTTACCTAGCAACAGCTTTTCTAAGAGGGGGTCTTAATTAGTCACCTTAAACAATTTTTGGTTTGGATTTTTTTTTCAAGCCTTCATTCATTTGTTCATTCATGTGGAAGAATCTCTCTCTTGCTCATTCCGAACGCCCCCCCTCCCCCCGCCCCCATACCCTCGAGGCTGTTGTTACTGTTTCCATGAAAAAGTGTGTCTGCATTACAAAACTAGTTTTAATAGCTCTACCCCATTTTTCTTTCTTTCAGGCATACTTTAATACCACAATTAGCTTTGAAGGGTAGATTTTTCTCCACTTGTCAGAGGCAGTATTCCTTTGTGAAGCTCTTCAAATAGGATCTGCATTTTAAAATCAAACCTCATTTGGCGATTTTTTTTTTTTCATAATTTTGTACTCCTGGTTGCAGTCACTTCCATGTTAAAGGAGCAGGCTCAGAGCTGATTTAGCAGTTCACTCTATCACGACTGAAAAAAAATAGAAAATTTGAATTTGAATTTTATCAATTATGTTATTGGTTTTCAAATTTGATTCACAGAGAACAGTGAAAGCAAAGTGGCTCCCTCTTTTCTGAGTTACTTTTGCTTTTGGTTCCCTTTATTTAGTATAAAGCATTTTGAATACTATCGATTCATTGGTATCTATTTATGTAAAATAATGCTAAATTTTAAAAAACTCTGTTAACAGGTAAAATATTTAATTCAAAATGAATCAGAAACAAATTCCAAAGTATATCATCCCAAATGTTGAGAGTAAAATACTTTTCTTTTTTTTTTTTTGTAATAAAATTTGTGAAGCATGGGTTAACATCCGAAAGACAACAGCACCAAATGTGTTTAATCATTAACTCCCATTAGACAATAGCTTCCATAAAAATCAAACGACACAGGCTAATTCCTGCAGGACTACCTCTGCTTTTACATAACTGAACCAGCTTCTGCCTTATTGTAAAAGAACAACATCTCTTTCAAGCCATTCCTTGTTTCTGGTAGAACCTAGGAACGCTCAAGCCATGGGAGTCTTAACCATTGAGTATCAAGCTTCATGTTTATTCAGAACAAGGTAGAATGATCAAGATGTAGGCAAGGTGGAAATAGAAAAGAACTGATACCAGAAGAGAATTCTTAGAATAAATGTTACATTTTTATTGGTAACTTAGTTGGTGTGTTAGAGAGTCAAATGATGTTTTTTTTAAAGAGTTTATTTTTAAGCAATCTCCACACCGAACGTGGGGCTCGAACTCACAATCCAGAGATCAAGAGAGGCATGCTCTGACTGAGCCAGCCAGGTACCCCTCAAATCATTTTTAATTGAATATTTCTTTTTTCCTCCATATGAATTATAGTATTCCAGAAATAGGTTTTGTTCAGAACTCTAAGGATGATTTTAAGTTCAATTGATTTTTTTTAAAAAAATGTTAATTAATAGACTGTTTTCAGAGCAGCCTTCGGCTTTACAGAACAATTGAGCAGAAAGTACAGTTTCCATATACTCCCTCACCTCTCCCTACTGCTTCCCATATTATTTATATCTCACATTAGCATAGAACATGTGTTAAATGAATGAAACAGTATTGACTCATTATTATTAAAATTCATAGTTAACATTAGGGTTCATTCTTTGTACAGTTCTAGAGGTTTTGACAAATGTCTATTTCCATGTATCTACTGTGAAAGTACCTTACAGAATAGTTTCACCAACGTGAATATCCCCTGTGCTCCGCCTGTTCATTCTTCCTTCTATCCCACCCCTGGGAACCAATGATCTTTGACAATCTCCACAGCTCTGCCTTTTCTAGAATGTCATATAGTTTGGGTCGTACTTTGGGTAGCCATTTTCATTTTTTGCTTCTTTCACTTGGTAGTATGCATTTAAGGTCCCTCCATGGCTTTTCATGATTTGATAGCTCATTTCTTTTTATTGCTGAACGATATTCCATTGTATGGATATACCACGATGAATTTTGATAGCATTTAATTGTCTCATTCCTGTCAAAGTAGGCAAAATCTACCTTGCAAAGTTAGCTGTATATATTCTATGGTTCATTTGATTCTTACATTTGAAGATAAATTTGAAAACGTTGTTTGTTTAAAAAGTTTGGCTTCAATTTTGGGCTAATTAATAACATATGCATTATAATTTCTTTGTGTACCTAAAACATTAAGTGAAAAAAAAAAAAAGCTGCCTTAAAGCTGCTGTGGTCGGGGGAGGGGGGATGCTTGATGAGGTTTATGATCAACCAAGAAATGTCATGTCATCCAATGTGTATGCCAAATGGGGAGGGATGAAAATATTCTATGTATGAGTGTGTGTGTGTGTGTGTGTGCGTGTGCACCCAGTGACACAGAACCTAACATTTTCAGTGAGAAAACTTGCTGGGAATTCTTTGTCGAGAAGGTGGACATAGCACACCACCCTGGCAGACCTTGAAGGATCCCTCGGTAGGTGTCTCTAAGTTACATATTCCAGGATGAGTCGGTACCACTTCTGCTAAGGAAGGAACAGAATGAGGGACTGCCTCTATCACACCGCTGGTCATGATAGAACAGAGACGAAGTTGGGTAGGAATCAGGTGTCTGGGTGCTGGGGGAGAAGCTGAGATACTGGTGACTTCCCTTTTCAGAATCGACATGATTAGAATCAATCAGAAAGGTTGGGGTAGTCTCATGGGGAGGTCCATGTGTCAGGAAGAACCTCAAAGTCCCCGAAGTGGAGCTTACATGTTGGAAGGGGACATCAGGACTGGACTCCAGCCCAAGTGCAAAGGGCACCTATGTCGCTGGGGCTGGAAGCTGACCCCAGAGCCACTTCCTCATTGTGGTTTGCTTCCTTGATGGGTGTGACCTGAAGGAGCAGGATCAGGAAGCCCCGAGTCTGGGGAGTCTGGGCGGCACTGAAACCAGCCAGGAACCAGGGAGCACGCCCCCCCCCCACCGCCACTCTGAGTCTGGGGAGTCTGGGCAGCAGCTGGGAGCCAGCCAGGGATCTGGGCACGGGAGCATCACCTCCACAGAGGGCAGTGTTTTGGGCGACTGTGCAGGACCAGCACCAGCGATTAAGATGTTCCCTTTTCACTTTCTTTTTGGCATTGAGAAGCAGGGAGACCTGTATTAAGTAATTCACTCTCAATTCAAGGAGTGGGGAAGCCCTTGCAAAAGGAAGACTTCCTGCTTAAGTTACTCACTGAAAAACAAAACAAAACAAAAACAAAAACAAAAGAATGTGGCTTTATCTCACTCAAACTAGCAACGAGACCATATCATAATGTGTTCCAGCTTGGACTCTAATTAAGGAGTAATTCTTCTTTCATTCCAAAAGGCATACATAGAGAACATTACCTCTGTCTCCCCACAGAGTACACAGAGCACTGGGGGGGGGGGGGGGGCAGAGAACCAAAAGGTCACCAAACACACAGATTAAATTGAGAGACAAACTGAGTCTCAAAGTCACATGCGCAAAAAAATCATTTTCTCGTTAATGACTCATTTAGCACCAACCCTTTGTTGGACAAATTATAGGGCTACTGTAAAGTCTCTTTTGCCACATACCTGGTTTTCTTTTTTCTAAAATGCACATTAAAAATATATATTCTGACATCACTGACATTAGGATCAAATGCATCTCCCATTTGCTGTTGTCATTTGTGAAGTGGTTGTTGTTCGCTGCAATGCTCAAGTTTGGCCAGAGCTGTTTATTGTTGTTTTAATTAAGTCATGTGCCTTGTTGGTACTAAGGAATTGAGCTGCTGTTAATATCCACCTGATTGTTGTTGGAGAACTTTCTATTGGTTACTTCTAATAGGTATTATTTTTTGTAAATCGACATCGATGAGTGTCAGTGACTTACAAGAAAATCCCAAAGGAGCACTTTTTTAATTGAAGCATAGTTAACACACAAAGTTACATTAATTTCCGGTGTACAACACAGTGATTCCACAAGTCTATACATTATGCTCTGCTCACCGCAAGCATAGCTACCCTCTGTCACCATACAATGCTATTACCGTACCATGACTCTATTCCCTTTGCTAGGCTTTTTATTCCTGTGACTCATTCATTCCATAACTGGAAGCCTGTATCCCCCACTCCCCTTCACCCATTTAGTCCATTCCCCACCCCCTTCCTTCCTGGCAGCCATCGGCTCATTCTCTGTACTTATGGGTCTGTTTCCACTTTTTATTTGTTTGTTCATTTGCTTTGTGTTTTAGATTCCACAGGTAAGTGAGATCATATGGTATTTGTCTTGCACTGTCTGACTTAAACCACTTAGTGTAATACCCTCTAGGTCTATCCATGTTGTCGCAAATGGTAAGATCTCATTCGTTTTTCTATGGTTGAGTAACATTCCACTGTGTATATATACCACTTCTTCTTTACCCATCATCATCAATTGATGATACTTGGGCTGCTTCCATATCTTGGCTATTGTAAATAATGTTGCAATTAATATAGGGGTGTATATATCTTTTCAAATTAGTGTTTTCATTTTCCCAAAGGAACTACTTTTTTAAAAAATGCTGCATCTCTGATACTCTTGTTGGCATAGACATATTATTGTATAGAAAATACCAGAAAATAAGAAAGCATTTCTCTGTTTTTTAATTAGCAGCTTTTTCTTTTTTTTGGTCTTTCTTAGTGATATATAAGATAATGGAGCATCATTCTACCAAAGATTTCTTAGTTGCATAGCAGATAACCGGCTGCATAAAAGCCTATCACTTTTTTCACTGATACATAGTTAACATTCACCAATTACCCATCTCAGGTGTTTGCTGGGCTGTCTAACCCTCTAACTCCAACACTTTAAACGTATTTTGCTTTGATAAAATACAGGTACTTTAATTTCTCAATGTGTTACTAGCAGTCTTTCTTGTTATAAATTTTTAAGGAGCATATGGAACAAACTTCCAACATTTCCAGCAACAATCTGTTTGTAAACCATTCTAATGTTGCTACTCTAAGCCCACATTATAACGTAAGTTTTTATTGGTGCTCATACATGTCAATATATCATAATTCTAATAGAATTCTATGGTCAAATATGTTTGAACATGTTATTATAGCCACAACTATACTATCTAGGTGTATACTATACCCCTGACAGTTGAGTTAAGCTCCCTGGGGAGTCAAGATTCTGATGTCTCAGATAAGCAATAGGAGCAGCCTTACTTATAAAAATTGCTTTAGTGTCCCTTTTATTTAGTTGTTTGCTCAATAAATATCATTGAGCGCCAGTTATGGAATAGGCTCTAGAAAAGACACAGAGGACACAGAAGTCAGCAAGCACATGGCATGTAACCATTTAACCATTCCCTGTGATCTACTCACCCACTTGTCAATGATATTTGTGCTCGCTGCTAGGTTCAGCAAATCAACAAACACAATGTCTTCTAAAAATTCGCATGCTAAGAGTTTTACAGATGTGTATGCAGTATGATACTTACCTGTGTCATACTGAGAATTTAGCCATTCGTGGTATTTGCTGTTTGTTAGAATATGGGGGTAAAAGTAAAGGACATGATGACTAATGCTATCATTCTCGAAGGCTACCTAATATGAGTAGCTGCCTGACCATACATACCACTTGAGACTCCAGGGCAAACCCTTGTTACTCGCTATTATTCCTGTCTGTTCCACCTGGTGAGCTGGGCTGGATCCCATGGATGCAAAGACACCAGAGGCTGAGGAGGACTCAGCCCCCATCTACAGCCCCTACCTACGCACCCCTACCCACATCACGTTCCTGGCCCTCTGGGTTTACCTGGCTGACGTATGGAAGTGGAAGAAAAAGAAAGGGCCCTCCCCCATAAGGCAATGGCTCTTCAGTTTTACAGAACATAAAATTACAGAGGGGTCATGAAAAGACAGATGTTTAGGCTCTATCCCCTGAGATTTTGATTCAGTACAAGTTGGATGGAGCCTAAGGATTTCGATGTAGGTGGTCTCTAAGCCACACTGACCTAAGATCCGGGGCAGGACCAATCTTAACAGTTTATTCTTTGCAGCCTTCTAAAGGAGGGGTGACTCTCATTACTTCACCAGTCATAGAAGAGGTAAAAATGCAGGTCTCTCCCTCCACACCACCCCCCCCCCCCCCCTCTCTGACACACACACACACCACAAAAGGCAGAAAAAACTCCCCCAAAAGGAAGACATTCTATCTTTTGCTTCCATCCATGATAGAAAGATGAGTATTGGGCTTCCCCTCCCATAGCAAACAGCTATCAGAGTGGACGAAATATATGAAGCAACTGTTTTTAGGCATTGATTAACAGACAGTGCAAGGTTGTTACTCTTGGAAGAAAGAAAATCCCGAAGTGAGTCTGCATTCACCCCAGCTCTCTGTCTGGGGGCACTTTTCAAACTGCCAGCCAGAGAGCTGCACTTTTGCTGGGCCGAGAAACAGGGATCGGGATCTGAGCCTGGTGAGGCAGGTGTGGATTGCAAGATGGGGTATCAGGGAGGAGGGACATGTGCAGAAGAGGAGATCCGCGATCTGTGAAAGCTGGGGCGGAGCTGCACATGTGTGTGCACAGAGTGTGACTATGAGGCGTGATGGAGAACAGCTATTGGTCTCTCCTGGATCCCCAAAGCTCTCACAGTGCAGGAGGATGCTGGATTTCCAACCAGCTCAAGGAGAAAACTCTCTAAATCCCCTGGGCATTCGCTGAGCCACCAGAAAAGCCAGGCCTTTTCAGTCATGTCATTTCCAGGTTAATGTTCTTTGTCGATTCCGCATTGCTCTCAGGAAGAGGGGCTAAAATTCTCACGCTGGCCTCTGGCACGGCTACTCCGCTTCAGCCATCTCTTCTCCCCGCTCTGAGGCTTCCTGCATTTCAAGCATCCCTTTGTCAGTGCTTCCAACCTCCGGGTCTTTAGGAAGGCGTTTTCCCCCATCAGAGATACTCACTCTACTTTACGCAGTCAGACTGGATCAAAAAGCAAGGTCCAGCACAGAGGAGGTTTAGAGCAGCGAAGCTATTCTGTAATCATGGGTACGTGTCATTATACATTTGTCAAAGCCCCTAGAATGTACCGCACCGAGAGTGAATCCTAATGTAAATTATGGACTTTGAATGATAATGAAGTGTCAGCGGAGGTTCACTGGGTGTAACAAATATACCCTCTGGCCTGAGACGTGGGTAGGGCTGTGCTTGTGATGGGGCGGGAGTCGTGTGGGAAGTCTCTGTCTCTTCTGCTCAGTTTTGCTGTGAACCTAAAACTGCTCTAAAAATTAGAGTCTATTTCTTTTAATGCAACTATGAGACAGTTTTGACTCCTGCCAAAGTAACAGAAAGCAAGACAAGCATAGCACCTGACCTCTGGGAGCTTGAATCTGATGAGGAAACAGACGTTTAACCCATATAAAGTGTTAAAAAAAAAAAGGAAGGGAGAAGCCTGGGTGGCTCAGTGAGTTAAGTGTCTGCCCTCAGCTCGGGTCGTGATCTCAGGGTCCTGGGATCGAGCCCCGCATCGGGCTCCCTGCTCCGCGGGAAGTCTGCTTCTCCCTCTGCCCCTCCCCCTGCTCGTGTTCTCTCTCAAATAAATAAATAACAGAATCTAGAAGTGAGGGAATTATGAAGTTCTCTGCAACACACAGGAGAGGGATTTAGGTTTAAGGGACTTTTTTCAAGGCTTCTGACTGTGTTCTGCACTACCATATATAATTTAAAGTGGAACTCCATACACGTACGCGTGGGCGCACACACACACACTCACACAAAACCAAAGCAGACATTTCATGCAACAATACTTAACTTTTCTATTCTATTCTATTTCATTTTAATCTATAAATTTTTCCTTGCTGGTAAATACCTACTTTATCGATTTTATGACCAATTAATTAGTGATAATCTGCAGTTTGAAAAGCACTGCCCACTCTGGGGAAGAATAGGGGTTGAGGGTAACAGACACATGCTCCAGGCAAAACAAGAGTAATGTACCACATCCCTGGATGCAGTTTCTGTTGTCATTTTTCTCTAGGGTTCCTTTCAGTAGTGAAGAGACAGAAAACTTAAAACTATGTTTCCTAGACTCCCTTGCAGCTAGGCTCTTGCAGCTAGGTTCCACATTTGCAGTAGGTTTTGCAACTACTTGTAGTAGCAAGATGAGGATATTGAAGTTGAGTCTCAGTTACCATCTTGCTGTTGATTTTAGGTGGTGACACCTAGAAGCAAGCTCTTAAAGACATGGGATCTACATGTTCGCGGCCTAGTCACCAGCTTGGGCTGCTAAGAGGTACTTGTACCCATTGTGTCTACAGCTTTCTGACCTTTGGGTTGTGACCATGGCAGTCTATGAGTAAACTTAACAGTTTCTGATTCTTGCTTTCTTTCAATGATTTTATAAGTACCTAGTTCTCTATATTAAATCCTTTTCTTCTTAAAATTAAAAAAAAAAAAAAGCAAGGCACAATTATATGTTGATTAGAAGAGACACAATTTAAATATGAAGACAAAGATAGAAAAGGAGAAGAAAGGATGGAAAAAGATATACAATGCAACACTAATCGTTGAGAGGGGGGAGTGGCTATATTAACATCAAAGTAGACTTCAAAGCAAGAAATGTTAGCAGAGACAAGGAAAGATAGTTTATAGTATTCCACAAGAAGACAGTAATCCAAAATGAGTATGCATCTAAAAAAAAGAGCTTTAAAATACATGGAGCAAAAAACACAAGCTAAAAAGAGTATGAGGCAAATCTACAATATAGTGCATTTCTCTTTCTATAATTGTTTGAACAATTATAGATTGTTGGATTGTGGATTTAGGTTTAAGCAATTTAAAATCAGCTAGGATATAAGATTTGAATAACTATCAATCAATCTTCCCAAATTAGCATTGTTAGAACACTTCTTCCGATCACTGTAGGATATACCTTTTTCTCAAGTACACATGGGACATTCACTAAGATAGACCATATTCTGGTCCATAAAACAAGTCTCAATAAATTTTAAAAGATAAAAATCATACGAGGGTATGTTTTCTGACCACAATGGAATTAAACTAGAAATCAATAATCAAAAGATACATGCAAAACCCCCAAACATTTGAAAATTAAAGGGTATATTTTTTGAGGAGGGGGGCAGGGGAGAGGGAGAGAGAAGATCCTAAGCAGGCTCCACACACACTATGGAGCCTTACTTGGGCTAAATCCACTTGTTCAAACAATTATAGAAAGAGAGATGCACTATATTGTAGATTTGCCTCATACTCTTTTTAGCTTGTGTTTTTGCACAACCCTGAGATCATGACTTGAGCTGAAATCAAGAGTCAGACATTCAACAGACTGAGCCATCCAGGTGCCCCTAAAGAACATATTTCTAAATTACTCATGGGGCAAGGAAGAAATGCCAAGAGAAATTTTGAATATTTTTTAGCTAAAGTCTAACAAAAATAGAACATCTTAAAATTTGCAAGATGCAGCTAAGGCAGGGCTTAAAAGGAAATTTATAGATTTTATGGAACAAAAGAAGTCAGACACAAGATTATATATTGTATGATTTGAAATTATATAACCTATAAAAACAGACAAAACTCATTTATACTCTTAGAAATCAGAATCCTGGTTTTCCCCAGGTTGGTGTAGTCTGGAAGTATGCACAAGGACCATTTCCAGGACATTGGTAGTTTTGTTTCTTCTAAATCCTGGTTCCCTGTGTTACATATGTATGCTGTTTATAAAAATTGATCAGTTCACATATGGTAATATACTTTCCTGCAGGTATATTAAAAGTTAATGTTAACTTTATAAGTATAAAAAAGTATTCCTTATAAATATATAAAAAATTTAAATTGAAAAAAATACATCATGCAGAAAAGAGAGACCCAGGATGAGTAGACTACTCACGTCCAGCTTTGTACAGAAATCCCTGAGAACAAGTCCCTGAGCTGGACCAAGTTCAAGACCTAGCTATATCATGTAGTGGTTGACAACTTACTTTACCAGATCTCAGTGTCCTGAAATGGGGAGCGGTGATATCATCAATCCCTGGTAGGGTCCTTGCAGGATGAAAGCACTAAGTGTTAGCTCCCTCACACTGCATTGCTGTGCCTCACTGTGGAGCCTCTCCGTGGAGGCCCAGTGAAGAGGAAGAAGGATGAAAACTGGGGGCAAATCTCCAAGATGATGTGACCTATTTTCTAGAGTCTTGAAATTTCACTCCTTATAGAGTGAAAGTTTGGTCAAAAAGTCAGGAATTCATGCTGCTTTCGGACAGGGCAATAAATTAGTTGGTAACATGACACAGGTGTTAAAGTCTCCAGGGAATGAAGGTGAGGTGAGCCTTGAAGGAACAAAGTTGAAGAGTGCCCAGGTGTCGAGTTTCTGTCTAGAAACTTGTCATTTCTTTTTGTTGTTCCCCAAACTGCAGTGTTCTTCTCTTTTCCTCTCTCTAAATAGGAGTATCTATGCATCCTGTATGGTCCACTTAAAGGCCACTAAATCAATGATTGTATCTCAAGTTGCTTTAACCCGTACTCATGTTCCCCATCCTCAGACTCCTGTGACACGCACTGCTTAGGGCACTTTTCCTGTTTCTTAATCACATTGTAATTGCCTTGTCATTGAGCTGGTTGTTACCTGTTTTCTTGGTGAAATCACCAGCCACTAGAGAACAAGGCTCTCTTTCCCTGTCTTTCCCACCTAGATTGGAAAGGTCAAGGAAGTCTTATTCCTGGTTTTAGCCTCACTTTTGGCCTCGGGCAGCCTGAGAGTGGGGTGCACAACAGACACTGCTGAATGAAGGTGTGGTTATGGGGGGCTGTTTTGGAATGCCACAAGGATGAAGCAGTGACACCACGGTCTTCAGATGCCCTGAAATATTTCAAGGACCGTCTACATGGCAGATACAGGAAGGGGGCTTTGCTAGAAAAGTTGATGACAGACTGTAACGACATAGTACTAAGTGTAAAAGAAATAGGTTAGCTGGCGGCCATCTTATTCTTTTAAGAGTGGTGACTAAGGCACAAAATCCACAACTCTAAGGAAACTCCCTTGCTTATTCTTACCATCAATGAAGTTTTAGAGTCCATAAAGCATGATATTGTGTGCTTTTGTTTGCTGTCACTTCCACAAAATATATTATATGCCTTTCTCTCTGTGATTATTTTTGAAAGCATTTTTAATGGGTACGAAATAATCTATCATTGACACAGACCATAATTTATTTTTTTAATTCCCCACTTTTGAAAACTCAGGTTGTTTCCAAGTATCAGTACTTATAAATAATGTTTTGGTTATTTTTGAACATAATTATGTAACTGCTTTCCTGATTATTTCCTTAGGATAGATTCTCAAAGAATTCTAGAAGTGAGTTACTAGGTCAAAGAGAATGAGCACTTTAAAGATCTTTTTTTTTTCTCTTTTTGCTAAGTTGCTTTGTAAAATTTATATTTCACTAGGCATATAGGAGAGTACTTGTTTCAAAAAAAAAAAAAAAAAAAAGAGCTGCTTCTTTTTTAAAATGGAGAATTTATATTCCAGGTACAAACTAGAGTACTCTGTGTAAAAGAATTAATAAAATGAACAAATAAACAAAGGTAAGAGAGCTCTATTCCAAGTGGTGCTTGAATTGTCTTGGTGACAATACTGGTGACATTCATGATGTCATGAGTATACTTTATTTACCTTTTTATTCAACTTTCCAATAAGAAAGCAGTGCTTGATTATATGCAGGAAGAGTTCCCAATGACTCAATGGTCTGGACTCTCAAAATCAAGGGAAAATATGCCTTGATTGGCAAAGCTGGGAAATTACATATACTGCACATGACCAGCTATATATATATATATATATATATATATATATATATATATATATATTATAAGTTGCAACCTGTGGCTGTATCTTGTGACTCTACATCACTCAAAATATGGATCCAGTCATGTGATAAGACTGAACATGCCCAAATAAGTTTTGTCAGGCTCAGAGTACTGTTTTTCACCTAACTCTGGAAATAGGGATGTCTGAAGACTTTTCTCTCCCAGCGTGAACCGTAGGAAGGGCTCAGGGACCAGAGTTACAAGTAAAAAGTTTACAAGAGTTCTCATTGGAGAAAGCAGAATCCGGTGGTAAAACTTGGCCCTTTCTTCATAAAGTAACTCTTCCCCCAGAATTTACAGACACAGTAGATTTTACTGAAGACTGGGGAGAGGGGCAGAGAAGGGAGGGGTTTACCACACAGAAATGCCAACAACTTCATAGGGAAGTTCAACACCAAGAAGGCTTCCACAGTCCTGAGGTGTCCTTTGGTGACCCAACTGGGGAGTCTCACCAGGCCTTGGCCCATCAGCAGAGCCTCATCTGATCCTCTCCTCCCTTCTTCTTTCCCTGTTCCCACTAGTCCCCTCTCTGGTTTTGAAAAAACTCTTCTCTGGAGCTTGCAGCTGACAGCCACACCCTCTGAGTGCCACCTTCCAGCGAAGCATGGCTCAAGGCCATCTTGTAAACACAGGTACCTCCTCTCGGGTCAGTTTCAATACGTACAAAATATTATTTTCCAGCTCACATGATATCTAAAATGGAAATCCCATTTAGTCACTCCTGGTTTTGTTTGTTTCATTTTGTTTTGTTTTTTAACTCCTTTGTCTTAATACCTTCAATGGCTCCCCCATTTTCCTCAGCATAAAATCCACATTCGTCACATGAGCTGTCAAGGTCCTCGCTCCTCAGGCTCAGGCGCCACTCGGGCCTGATTCTCTTCCCTCTCCCCCTCTGTGCTGCAGCAAAACTGAGCTTTTCCCACTTCTTCAAACAAGCCATGTTCTTTTTGTCTCTGGGCCAAGGCACATGGGTTTTCTATGCCTGGAAGGTTCTACATCAACCACATCCTCTTCCCACCACACTCCCAGCATTTTGCCTGACTCCCAGTTACCTGTAGTTCTGAACCTAGTTCTCCCCTGAAATGTCTTTTCTGACCCCAAAGACCGATCATCCTTTTCACACAGCCCCCTATATCACGCACACATGTTCAGTTTTCTGTATCCCACCTGACAGTGAATTCTTTGAATTCACGGACCACATCTGTTAATTTCTGGTCTCTGAAGCCTTGTATTGATGATACTTGGATAATGACTGCATGGTTTAATATAGGGGTCACCAATTTTTTTTTCTGTAAGTGGCCAGATAGGTAATATTTTAATCTCTGTTGCAACTATTCTACTCTGTTGTTGCAGCACAAAAGCACCCAGGGACAATAGGTAAGCCAGTGGGCATGGCTGTGTGCCAATAACTTTCCTTACGAAAAGTGGGCTAGATTTGGTCCAGCAGCCACAGTTCGCTGACCCCTTGTTTAAGATATAAGGAAGCAATACCACTTCAATAAATCAAATGTGCTCTTTCTAGAGATTCAATTATAACCCTGCACATAGTTAACCCATGGCTCCCAGGTCTACCAGCCAACCTTAGCTGACTAAGTGGCCGGTTGCAGGGGCAGCCTGAGGGAGGAGGTCACAGCCTCCTCTGTTTGGCCAGTGGATGATTCTACATTTCCACTATCCCTGTAGCCATAACTCTTTCTTCTCATTATCAAAACAAATCATCAAATGAGAAAGAATAAGTTTTTTTTGGTTATTGCTCCTATTGTTAAAATCTCTCCAAGCTAAGGTTGAGCCTAAAAAGTAAAATAAAATTGATGAGATTTAAAAGCAAACATGAAAGCCAACGAGATAAAAGTTGAAAGTATAAAAGATGAAAGACTGAGGGGCGCCTGAGTGGCTCAGTCGTTAAGCGTCTGCCTTCGGCTCAGGTCATGATCCCAGGGTCCTGGGATAGAGCCCCGCGTCGGGCTCCCTGCTCTGCAGGGAGTCTGTTTTTCCCTTTCCCTCTGCTGCTTCCCTCTGCTTGTGCTCTCTCTGTGTCAAATAAATAAATAAAATCTTCAAAAATAAAAAAGATGAAAGACTGAGCTATAAGACCCAAATACAGTGAAAATTTAAAGTAAATGAGATTACAGGTTAAAGACGGAAAATTAAACAGCAGTCGTGTAGGGATAAAAATTATAAATCTGTAAGACATAAGAGGATCAAAGAGTGATCCTAAGAAGAGAAAAAAGCAAAAGAAGGAAAGAGATTACAAAAAGGTGGATTCAGAGAATAATATAAAGAGGAAAAAAATAGAGGCAGTGTGAGGTGAAGCAGGGAGACACTAGGATCTCCAGAGCAGGATTGGAGGGGAGAGGGGCTGACAGCTTCCTCTTGGAAAGACGCCTGTCTCCTGTGGGAGTCAGAAGATCAGCCAATCAGAGGGGACAGAAGCAGGGATGGCAGCCCCTCCCTGACAAGCCCCAGAGAACTGGGTGGGGACCTGGGTGTCCTGGCTGCCTGGCACCGCTGGGCACAGAAGACTTCCCAGGAGACCATCTGGAGGAGGAATTAACCATCGCAAATGAGCTGAAATTTTAAAGTCTCTGGTTCAGATAATTTTCTCTCCTTTTCCCATCAAATATGGAAAAAAAAAAATAACGAAAACCATTCCTCTGCCAAGTACATATACTATAGACATACATGCCTCTGTGTCAATATATAAAAACTGTACAAAACTTCACACAAAATTGTATTAAAATTGTATTGAAAAGTGTCTATAGTATTGTACATACGTGAAAATTATATAATTATATATAATTGTGTTTGTTGATATATATTCATATATATGTGATTTTATATGTATGTATGAAAATTATATTTGTTTATATCTAAGTCAGATCTTCTGAGGACTGGCCAAAAATACGAATACACACACACTACGCGCATGCCCGTAGATTCACATGCACACAGCCACGACATTACATTACTCAGGACAGATCCCAGCAGTAATGTGGGTGTTGACGTCACCGTCCAGGGAACTGACCAACGTCCTGGGGAAGACAAGTGTTTGCAGACACAGGGAATTCAGGGTCTACCTTTCCCAAGTGAAGAGAAGGTCCAAAGAGGGAGGCTGCCAGGAAGAGACGGGCAATAGCTTCAACACAACCACAAATTTGTTCCCTTAGTGACACTGCAGCCCCTGAAAGAGACGTGCGAAAGTCATTTTGTTACTAAGTACAAATCCACGGGAACAAATTTTTTGAAACCATAGACACAACGGAAGAACAAACTGAACATGTTTTCCTGTTCATCTTCGCAGTGCACGTCTGAGTTTCGAGGATGATTCTGAGTCTCACGTTTTGCAAACTGTACAATCTCACACATTATAGGATCACACTTTACTGACGCTCCTTACCTGACTCATCACTAGGCATGCCCTTGCTGATGTAAGAAAGCCCTTTCAGATGAACTGCTTTTTATGAAAGTTTTAAAGTAAATATGAGATAATCAAAGTAAATAAGAGCTTAGTGGGGTCTAAGTCATGGAGTGAATGTAAATGAACCAAAAACAGAGGGTTTTTCTTTATCTCATTCTCTCTCTTTTTCTTTTCTTTTCTTTTTTTCTTGTTCACACTATGTAAAACTCATAATGCTGTAGTCTTCGGGAGCTGACTTAAACTGGCTTGAAGGGACTTTGCGAGTCTTCCCAACTTCGCATTCAGTGAAGTCAATTGGTGACTTGAATCGGTCATGGCGGAAGAGCTCCACCACAGAAATCAGCACAGGCTAAAAATCAGGGTTCTTTCCCCCAGTTGTTAAACACTGATCAGCTCTCCACAGCCATAACAGAAAGGGAGAAATGTCCTATTATTATTGAAAGCTCTTTCTGCGTTAAAATGGTGTAATATATTTGTTTGGTGGCTTACGAATGAGAACCGTATCTCCTATCACATAATATAAATATTTAGTTCTATTTGGCATCTTTGTAAAAACTTTAACTGGATGATATTAATTAGGGTAAGTTCTATTAATTAGTAAAAGAAAATTTTCTGGTGTTTCAGTTATTCTTTCTGGAAATTGCTCTGTTAAAGTTTACCAGGTCATTAACCGGTTCATGACGATTTTCATACTTATACATATGTGGCAAAGGATAAGTAACAATATATCAAGTGATAGCTTAGTGATGGATCAGAAGAACACATAAAGATGCCGTAGTTACACTAAAGGAGCAACAAAAGCACAGAGAAGACCCGAATTAGGAGTAGGAAGATCTCATTTTTAAAAAAATCAAAGCACAAATCCTGCTATATGACAAAAAGGCATATACCTAGGACCGAAGTTGATGTCTGGAAATAAGTGTTCTGTTGACTTTGGGGATCTTTGGTGCCCCTTACTATTGCTTTCATCTGCATTCGCTGTTTTAAATAGTGACTCTCGTTACAATTAGAAAAATGAGGTTGATCTCTTCATAATTAAGAAAGAGGTGGTTGCATCTTTGCATAATATGTGATGTGTAAATTCTCTGTTTTTACACTAAAGGGCAGATAAACCATTAAACTTTTTTGGTTTTTAACTGCATATGTTTAGGCAATGGGCTACGTCTACCCAAGCGTCTTAGTATTAGCTTCCGTGTTACTTCAAATGGAAAAATTCAGTCCTGGGGGAACAAGTTCTGTGTCATGGTGAGAAAATGAAAACCAAGAGCTTCAAGTCTTATCACATTTATCAAGCATGAGAAGTCCCGTGGTCCGCTGGGATGGACGTAGTTAATTTTACCAGCTTGGTTAATGTGCCTCTCTAGTCATTACCTTCAGAAAACTACAAATTAGGCCCTCAGAAAACTACACCCCTCAAATAGACACCTTCCTGGGGAGAGGTGTTCTGGTCTTGGGGTCAGGAAAACAGAACAACTGCAATCTCTATAAACAAGTTCCGGGAGGGAAATGGAGGGAAGACTCTCCAAATGTGACTTGTTTTTTTTTGGTTTGTTTTTTCGTTTTGTTTTTTTTTTTTTGACAAAGATATAAAATAATTGAATTGTGAGGGTGGGCATCTTAAAAGATAGTCTCTAACTTAAATATTTTCATAATAAAATTCTAATATTGAAAATTTCTAATTATAATTGAATTACATTGATTTCCATGTAACATAAAAAGTTTGAGGCAACTTTTTACACTTTCTTTGTTCATAGTACACAGTTGTTAAAAACTAATCTTTTCAAACAACTTCAGATAACATATCAAAATGTTCATTATATAATTTTAAGTGAAAAGGGCAAGATATATTACTAAGTAGAGTGTGATTTTAATTATATAAAACATGAGCATATGTGTGTTATAGATAAATCAATAAAAAACTATATCAAATATTTCAAAATCAGCTAACATTAGGGTGTGGACTTATAATTTTTTTCTTTTTCTTCTGTCTCCTAAGTTTTCTACAATCAGCATGCATTATACATAAGAAAAAAATAAGTTATTAAAAAAGTTCATGTTCTACTCAGTACGAAATACCATTGGACCAAACGTGTAATGCAGATGGAAAAGTCAGAATGGGACCTTCTGTCACAGTAAATGTCCAGAAAGAGATTATGGGACAAAGATAAAGATCCACCTGGAAAGACCAGATGAAACAGAGACCCTGCAGTACTGTGCTTCCTTATTAGCCTGGACAAGGCTTCAAGAAAAAAATGAGGAATCATTTGTGGTGACTGACATTTGTGTCGTGCTTTAGTGCTTAGAAAGCTCTTTGATTAAAACTGCAGCTAATTTAATTCTCACAAAAACTCAGTGAGTTTGGCATGAGTGAGCCCAAGTTCAAAGCTCTTTCTAATACGCAGCATGGGCAAGACAGTTCCAAGACTCCACGAACTTTACAGAAATGATTTAACACAAAGATTATTATTTCATGCGTCGTCCATAACGAGTATAGGTTCAAAGGCTATTGGTCTTTTTTGCTTGTTTTGAGATGGGTGCTCAGTTTACATAACAGAATATATACATTTATATATTACCTGTACCTTTCTTCTTTGCAAAAGCAGTACAAAGTAAGCCTTCCAGGGCCAATCCGTTTTTGACTATTAGCTCTAGAACACTGCGCATCTTTAAAAATATAACTTTAAGTTAGAAGTCTGGATGTTGCGAGGCTTTTTCTGTTTTGTTTTTTATAATGGCATAAAAGGTTCTGGTATGTTAATGAGAAATGGGAAGCGTCACAATAAAAAGAAAGTGAAGAAATCAGGAACCAACCGATCCCACGTTTTTAGTTCCCTCAATCTGCTGGAGCCTTCATTTAAAAGTTTACATCTTTTAGTGGAAAAATTAATTTCTCTTTCACAAGTTCCACTCACATTTTGTTGCTAATAAAACCAAGGATGTAAATACTATTGAGTACAAAACAGCCTGCTGCATAATTGTTTCAAAGCAATTACAGATTATATCGACCCATTCGTGGAGCGGAAACAGTTTTTTCCAACACACCAGCTCCCTGTACCTTGAAATTTTATTAGTCTAAGAATTTCATGCACCATATGTTAGAATATGAGACTAGCTGCAATTGAACAAACAACTTTCTGATATATAAGTGAATGATAACCTGATTTTAAATGTGTTTATCTAATGAGATAGTAACTGTAATTTACAACACATATAAAAACCCCCACTGTTACTCCTGGTGCACCTTTTGGCTAAAAAGGGTGATGTAGGGAGATATGCTAATGACGATCGTCTTGGTTTTTACCAAGTCAGTAATAAAATTTGCATTTGATATTGTGCACAGTAAACTGGGTTATTAGCCTTGAAAATGAGTCTCATAAAATTTAAATATAGGCTTAAATCATATTAACTGTCCTGTAGGTTTTCTGAGAGGCTTTAAAGCATTGTGTTGCCTCCATAGTGTAGGGAATGCAGATGTTTGTGTGCCTTCGAGGGAACCCCCAAAAGGATACAAATGAGAGCTTGAGATGCACTAGAAAAGCATCCACAGGTCCACTTCCAGCTTTGAGAACCCATTCCAGGTCAAGCACCTGTAGATCAAGGAGGCAGAGGAAGGAGGGTCTTTCCAGAAAAGCCTCCTAAGGGGTTTCCTTTAGCCACGCGGGCCAATCAGTCACTGCCCAAGGACTGCTCGGGCTGTCAACCCGGGACTTTGAGACTCCCATGGCTTCACAATGAAGGGAAGTTGACAGCTGTGAAGTGCCTCGTGTTATCCTGGAGAGACAATGAAATTGCAGATGAAATGCTGAAGGACCTAGGGGTCTCAATTTCTCCAGTAACTTCCAATTGCAGTGTCTGGCCTCTTGGTCCACACTAAATCACAACTATTTACTGTTTATGAGGAGGGTGCGGATGCTTCTCTGTTGACCCGGTGGTTGAATTGCACACGCTGGCCTGCAGTACTGGGCACGTGGGGTAAGTGGGCTTGCGGGTCCCCACCAGTAATCCAATGACAGTACTTCACCTCACCCAAGCCTCAGCTCCGCCCATCACTGGCTCCTCCTACCTGGACGAGGTGGGATGAGCCCCTTGGATAGGTAACTCACCAGGCCAAGGCTCACTCCCAAGAGGCATGGATGGCCTTCTACTTCTAACTCCAAGACTTTCATCAGGATACTGCTAGGGCTAATTATTTTTTTTTAAGATTTTATTTACTTATCTGAGAGAGAGAGAGAGTGAGAGAGAGAGAGTGAGAGAGAGCACAAGCTAGGGGAGCACCAGAGGGAGAGGGAGAAGCAGGCTCCCTGTGGAGCCTGACATGAGACTCTATTCCAGGATGCTTGGGATCATGACCTGAGTGGAAGGCACACACTTAACCAACTGAGCCACCCAGGTGCCCCTAGGTCTAATTATTTAAACCTTTTTCTGCCCAGTCAAATTCACCATGCTTCACATATATCGCCATTTTCCTTGATCAGCACCCACGATCTAAGCTCCTTGGATATCAATCCCCTCCTGCATAAATCGCCTTCTTTTCTCCTGAACCAACTTCCTTCTCCACTCTTCTGTCCCCAAATCTACCATTCTGCCTGTGGAATAACAGATTCACATTCACCTTCAAGTTCTTCACTGGAAGCTCACTCTACCCCTTGCCTCAAAAGAACTCTGGCTCACCCCAGGGAAGAGTGTTTCTCCTGCTACCCTTTCACAGAGAAGGTGCACATTTCTCTCCATTCCATATGCAGCAGGGATGATGGGAGTTTGGCCATCTTTCTTTCTCAGCACTGCCCATCTAGTCCATGAATCTTCCATCTTGATGGGAAAATCCTTGTCCTCTGCGCCATCTTATTTCTCCCATCTAACTGCACTTCTTGTTTTAATTTTGTTAACAGTCTGTAATGCTCTAACCTAATCACCTCAAGTGAAATTTCTTTGGCTAGGGCCATTAGTAAACTGCACGTGGCTAACTCCTTATGTATTCCTAACTTACCTGCTGAGCTGCACGTGTCTCTCCTGCGCCGTCCCTCTTCACGATAGTCCTCTGTCATGGTGCCCGTGCCACCGACTGACTCTCCAGCTGGTCAAACTTAGACTTGGGGTTCCACTTTCCCTTCCTTCCTTCCCGTGGTGGTGGTCCTCAAGATGTGGTCCCAGGACATCTCATCTTTTCTGACTTCCTACACTGCCCCTGAGTGTTCTCACTAACTCCCACAGCCTGGAGCAAAATATATATGCTGATATCTTTCAAATATCTTCTTGGTTACAATTTTCCAACTTGGGCAAGTTACTTCACTTCTCTGTGCCTCAGTTCTCCCATATATAAAATGGGGATAATAGTAATTCCTACCTCTAGGTTTATTGTGAGGAAAAAAGGAGTTAATTCAAGTAAGCACTTAAGAACAGTGCTTGGTACTTGATAAGCCCTTAGTAAATATTTCCTACCATTATAATGATTATTATCATTACTGTAGGGCAGCTCTTCTTGGATCCCTCATACGAACCTTAAACTTAGTGCACTGAAAAATGGAAATTATTACTGTTTAGCTTCTCCCTATAAGCTTTTTCCTGCTGGGTCTCCTAGTTCAGTGAACATTAATATCATTTACTCAAACCAAAAAGAATTCAATTCCCCTTCCTCTTTAGCTCATATGTCTGATCAGTCACCAAATCTTATAAATTATGCCTCATTTCAAATAAATTTTCTATTCTCTAAACTAACAGCTAGTTCCCTAAATCAAGTCTTCATCATGCCTGGATTCCTGCAATAGTCTCCTGATCTCTTGACCTGTCCAAGACACTGTCCACACAGTCCATTCCCTGAGTGGTCTTCCAAAGGCCCTCTCCCACGTAAGTCTAACGGTCCCCCAGTGCCCTCAAGATATAGTCTAAACTCTTTAGCCTTGTTTATAAAGCAACTGGTAATGTGTGCCTCCTTTATCCTCCCATATCTACTGTAAGCCCAGACTCTTAAAACTCCTTTCACTCTGTACTAGGGGGTCAACAAATATGACCCTTAGGCCAAAAACAAACAAACAAACAAACAAACAAAAAGGCAAGATGATTAGCCTTTTAGCGAGAATAGTTGCTGGAAGAGTTTAGGACGTTGCCTCTTGGCCCACAAACCCAAAATATTAACTATCTGGTCCTTAACAAAAAAAGTTTGTCAACACTTGCTCTATGCTCCATTCACTAAATTTCTCTGAATTCCTTGACCATCTATGCTTCAGGACCTTTGTATATGCTCCTTTCTCTCTCCCTTATCCCCAGACCTACCTCCCGTTCATCCTTCAAATATTAATTCACATGGCACCTTCGCCAGCCAGACTTCCAGGTTCTGTAAACCAAGATCAAGTACCCAGGTCCTTAGTTAAGTTTATTCCTAAGTATTTTAATTCTTTTTGGTGCTATTGCAAATAGGATTGTTTTCCTAATTTCTTTTTCAAAAAGTTCTTTTGTTAGTGTATAGACACACAACTGATTTGTTTTCTTTTTTTTTTTTTTCCAACTGATTTGTTTTCTATCCTGAAACTTTACTGAATCTGTTTATCAGTTCCAGCAGTTTTCTTATGGAGTCTTTAGGGTTTTCTATAAACAAGATCATGTCCCCTGCAAACAGGAGTCATTTTATTTCTTTCTTTTCTATTTGGGTGCCTTTTATTTCTTTTTTTCATGCCAAATTGTTCTGTCTAGGACTTCCAGTGGTATGTTAAATAGGAGTGGGGAGAGTGGGCATCCTTGCCTTGTTCCTGATCTTAAAGGAAAAGCTTTTAGATTTTTTTTACCACTGAGTATGATGTAAGCTGTGGGCTTTTCACATACGACCGTTATCACGTCGAGGTAATCTTCTTCTATTCCTAGTTTGTTGAGAGTTCTTATCATGAAAGGGTGTTGAATTTTATAAAAAAAACAAAAAACAAAAACCTTTTTTCTGCAGTATGGAAAACAGTATGGCATTTCCTCAAAAAATTAAAAATAGAACTACCATATGATCCAGTAATTTCACTTCTGGGTATTTATTTAAAGAAAAATGAAAATCAGGATCTTGAAGAGGTATCAGCATTTCTATGTTCACTCTAGCACTTTTCACAATAGCCAAGCTGTGGTAAAAATTTAAATATCCATCAACAGGGTGCCTGGGTGGCTCAGTTGGTTAAGCGACTGCCTTCAGCTCAGGTCGTGATCCCGGGGTCCTGGAATCGAGTCCCACATCAGGCTCCCCTGCTCTGCGGGGAGCCTGCTTCTCCCTCTGCCTCTGCCTGCCACTCCCACTGCTTGTGCACTCTCTCTCTCTCTCTCTCTCTGTGTCAAATAAATAAATAAAATCTTAAAAAAAATAAATATCCATCAACAGATGAATGGATTAAAAAAATTAATAAAAAAGTGGTATATGCAAAATGGAATGCTATTCAGCCTTAAAAAAGAAAAAATGTGCAAAATGCAACAACATGGAAGAAACCTGAGGATATTGTGCTAAGTGAAATAAACCAGTCACAGAAAGACAAATGTTACGTAATTCTACTTACGTAAGATACCTAAAAGCCAAATTCATAGGATCAAAGAGTGGACTAGTGGTTGTCTGGGCCTTAGGGGAGGTGGAAATGGGGAGTTAGTAATCAACACACATAAGGCTTCAGTTAAGCCAGATGAATAAATGCTAGAGATCTGCTGTACCCATTCTAAATGTTCAACATTAAGGTTTTCCTTTCCCAGGACTTACTACATACAAGGGGTCTTTGTTCATTCCACAGTGTCCAGAGTAGTGCAAGGCACAGACAGTTAGGTGTTCAGTTAGCATTTGGTCATTGAATCAATGTAAAGAATCAGTTCGTAACTCTATCATAATGAAGAACACACTGTGCTGTAAGAGTGTATTTTTCTTCTGCCCCAGAGAATGTTAGTGCCCTGATTGTATGCTTCATCTCTACAACCCCAGCATCTAATACAGTTGTGGTGCACACTAAATACGAAAAAATATTGAAAATAACCAGTTAAGGGTCCTTAATAACAACAAAGACACTGTTCAGATAATCTTGCATGCTGTGGAATGAGAAGAATTTACCATGATTGCGCTCATTGAAGTGGATTAGAATTTGCAAGTCATGTCTTCCAGCAGTTTTAACTTCTCTTATCCACTCTTTCTGCAATTCCAAAGACTACCAGCAAGTGTCAGTGGAGACTTTTTAGGTCATCTGTAGGTTCAGGTGTAAATAATTGAGAGATGAGATTAAAAGTACGTCTAAACTAATTTTTAACTTTTTTGACATTTACAGGACAGTATAAATATTGACCGAATACTAATTAACTTCATTTAAATATTATCTGTACTTAAAACATCTTCGAATAACATAAAGGAAAAGGAGAGTTGCACAAAGATTTATGGCCTGTCCTCTATAATCAACTCCTACCAGTTGACACTTCCTTTATCTCCACTTATTTTTTCCAACTATAAGAGACATTATGAAGTTATAATTATACCTCGCTGGTTTTTAGATACTCTGTGCCCTGCTCTTTCCTAATTCTGTCAGATAACTTTTAGGTCTTTCCTCCTAAACATCAAAATAGAAAAAGGAGCAAAATAATGACGGCAGTTTTTCTCCCTTTTCTGCATAAATCAAATCGAAACTGTGTGACAGATTGTCCCATTCAGACTACAGTCTCTATAAGATTGGGATGGGAAGAAAGGAGAAAAGAGAACTCAGGAAACCTCTCCGGGGACCATACCAAGTGTGTTATTAGAGACTCCCACAATCCATAAGAACAGCATAGCGTCTCCTTAATCTGAATCTCTAAGTTTATTCCAGGAAGGAATCTGCTTGTTTAAAACTATAGGCTCTGCTTACTGGGAGTTAATTTTTTATGGGCCTCTGTTCTGCATAAGTCAGCAGTCAACTGTAATGGAGAACAGACTGAAGTCAGCCCTTATCAGATATCAACTTCACACACCCTAAACAGTACTGTCTCTAGCCCCTGTTTGTGCACTGTGTGTGTGTGTGTAGAGTAGGGAGAAGAGGAAGCAGAGCTATTCATCTTTTAATTAATAAAATATTAAATATCCTAATTTTATTCTTAAAAAAGAATAAAAATATGAATGAAAAACATCAAAATTGTTCATAATGTATGTTTCTGAGCTTTTAAAACAATGACTGTGTATTTGTTAAGTAGGGAAAATTTTATTTCTATAAGCTAGAAAGAGGAGAATGCTTTCAAAATTGTAACCTGGGGGGCGGGGAGGGGGGGCGGTGCCTGGTGGCTCAGTTGGCTAAGCGGCTGCCTTCGGCTTGGGTCATGATCCTGGGGTCCTGGGATCCAGTGCCGCATCCGTCTCCCGGCTCAGCAGGGAGCCTGCTTCTCCCTCTCCCCCCTGTTTGTTCTCTCTCTCTCTCTTGCTATCTCTTTCTCTCTCTCTCTCTCTCTCTCTCAAATAAATAAATAAAATCTTAAAAAAATAAAATTGTAACCTGGGAATCCATTTCTATTTTTTTCATCAAATTATCCCTAACAGAAAAAAATGTAAAAATTATTGGGAGAAATCCAATAAAGGCTGAGACTATTCTTAGGATTACCCTCAACCTTCTGCATCAGGGGATCCTACACACTGGCAGCCGCCATATATGAGTGTTTATCATGTGCAATTTCCCAGGCGACGTTAGTATTTGAGGTGTGCTGGGTGTAGTTTTCCACTCAGTGTTGCATTTGACTTAAGGGTATTTTAAAGAGTCCAATATGAATGTAACAGAAAGCAAACATTTTGTGTCAACACGTTCAGTGGCAACTGCCTCTGAAAAAGGCATTGCTACATATATTTATTTTGTTCTGATCTGACACTAATCGAGTACTATAAACATCAGTGCACTGAGAGGCTTCATTTAGTTAGGCTGCTTGCCAGACTCAGGGTAAAAAATCCATACCAAATACGCCTGTGATCGCCATCTTGAAAACTAAGGAAGCCATTAAATGCTTTGTCCTGAAGTTATTGGAAGGTCCCTGGCTCCCGGGACACACCTTTACACACATTTTTTTTTTTTCTGTTCCCAGAGCACACTCTGAGAAAAAAAGCTCCCTTTGGCACTGATTCTAGTTTATTAACATGCACTAGGAGAGAAGACTGGGCTTTCATAGTTGTGGAATTTTTGCTGGTCAACATAAAAAGGAAAGCTCATCCTCACCCACTATTTTTCCCTACTCTTCAAAACACACACACACACACACACACACACACACACACACAAAGGGATTTTCAAATGGGTATATATCAAAAAATCATAGTCCATTGCTCAATGAAAATGTCATAACTACCAAATACAGCCATGGTTCTCATTTCAGCGGTTTACTTGTAGATTGATGACAATTTGAAGATTTTCAAGCCAAAGCAATGAGTGGTTTTTTGTACTTCTCTTGCTTCTGTCCCTATTGTGTGACCTTTTATTTGAGAACATTGATTGCTTTCTGCCATTTGCTTAATGATTTTGACTTCATCCCTTTGGGCATCAGATTGGAGTCATAAAAGGAACAAAAAGTCACATTGCCCTATTTCTAGTGATATAAACAAAATTGCATGAAAACGAAGGCCAAAAATAAGTATTCAAAAATGCAAATGCATTTTAGGATGCATAAATTTCAGAAAAGCTGCTATGTTGTTTTCAATTTGTGCCGACATTAAATTTTGACTCTATAGGAAAAGAGTAGGAATTGAGGTAGACAACACCACACAACTGCTTTATGGCCTAAATAGCCTCAGTACTTACGTGCTGCGTGTACTCACTCCCAAATATAGGAATTAATTAGCATAGGGTGTGTGGCAAATAGAGAGGATCCTTTGACAAAGGAATTAAATTTTGATATCGAAGAGACAAACCCCTTAATCATTGAAGACAGCGCCTGCAACTATCGATCTTATTTGTCACATTACTCACAGGAGATTTTCTGCTGTTTATTCTGCCAATCATTTGATGAGTAAACATTTATTAAGCTATCACTATGTCCAAAGCTTTGGTGCATGCTACCATATGGGTTTGCATGTTGTCCTGTCCTGCTTCTTGTTTTCTCTGAACTTCTAACATTAAATTAAGGGAGAGAGAGAAAGGGAGCATAGAACATGTTTCTTTGCATGTTCCAAATTGCTGTTATTATATGTGCAATGAAAATCACTCATTTAAAACACCAGAAACTGCATATGGTATTTTTGTATGACACTTTGGTCAAAGAAATTGTTCCCTTGTTCCCCACACTCCCGGTAAGGGCAATAGGTCTAAGGAGTGTGGGGAACCAGAGAACAATTTCTTTGACCAATTTATCAATTGGGATATTACAGTATTCCTTGTTGTTTTCTTATACCTTACCCACACTTTTGCTCATTGCCCCTTTACTAAACACCCTTCAAATTATCCTCTTTACATGGGCTACCTCTTTCCTGTCAGACCCCATTTGATGCAGCTAATGTAGAAGTTAGTGTAAAGTTACGCATTGATATACAAAACTGTCATCAATCAGAAGCAGAAAAATCACCTTGTAATAAAGAGTCTGACCCCGTTTTTTATGTGTGCAGACAATTGTCAAGCCCTAATCCTCCCTCTTCCTCTCTTGACCCTTAACTAGACAACCTGATGAGCAAGCCTGGGTGCTCCCTCCATTGGCCCCGGGAAGTTCAAATTACACAAGCCCTGGCTGTGACCAGGAACCCTCACCCAGCCCCACCTCCTAACCACAGTGGGAGCCAAGCCAGTGTAACTTTCATGGCTCTCTGAAGCCATTTCCGGACCTGCTTGGGAGCATGCCCTGCTTTCCCTAGAAAGCCTTACTATGTGAGTCATAAACCTTTTCAGACTTCCTTGGTGCATATGTGTCATTATCAGTCTTGACATCTGAACCAAATTTGGGTGTGTATGGGGGTCCATTCTGTTTCCATGGTGACCACAATAATCTTCACCCACTATCAATGAATTCTCATTCAACTTATACAAATACATCTGACACAAATTCAGCAATACACAATTAGCTAATAGAAGGAGCAAGAGTGAGAGCTGCTAGTCACCTAGCACTCAAATCACAGAGCCCATGCCCTGGGACCAGCAGGAGGGAAGCAATGCGTCTCCTCTCTTGATCTGCCTCCCTCTTGAATGGTTCTTGATGTAAGCCTTGGTGGGCAATCTAAGAGATTTTTCAAGGGAAATTTTGGCAGTATGAGATTTTCTCATCATAAGTCAACTGTATAATCTAATTACTCTTCTTCACCCCCCTCCCAAAAGAAGATCAGAGCCTCCACTTATGCTCACTCCTTTAGGATTTACTAAGTGCTTACTTGTTTTAATTAAAGCTATTATTACTTGTAAATAATTAAAAGGCATTCAGGCTAGCTTAAGTAAAAGGAGGAGATGTCTGGGAAAATAGGGTGATAATTCAGGAATCAGGGACTGGAGGTGCATCTGAGCCTCACAAGGAATTCTTCCCCCTCCACTTCTCCTATATCTGTGTCTATGTGAATTATTAAATTATGCAGCAGTCTGACAACTCTTCAAGCTGGTTTCTGCCTCAGACCCTTCCAACAGTTTGATCCTTCTGCCTGAAGCACTTTCCCAAGCAAAACACCTGCTGAGTTAAGTCCTATTCATCCTTCACAGCTCAGCTTAGATGCCACTTTCTCTGGGTTACATTTCTGCACCTGGACTTTCTCACAGCTTCCACCACACTGTGTGGTGATCACAGGAGGAATTCTCAACAATATACCTCACTCCGTGAAAAACCATATGAAAACGAGCCCCATAGCTGAGAGTTACCAAATAAGAAGCAGAGCCCAGGTAGATTTGAATTTCAAATAACAAGTTCTTTTTAAATATAATTATGTCTCATACAATATTTTTATAGGCCAAGTCTGATAACCATCCCATGATTTCCTTCAGTACCTAACAAAGCAAGCACATAATGAGCACTCAGTAAATATTTACTGAATAAAAATAGATCTAGTGAGCCTCATGCTGATACAGAAGGAATAAAATTCAAGCAGGGGGTGAATATTGTACCTGTAAAAGGAAAGAGCACACATTGTTCATATACTATATCCACTTAGAACACATCCAAGAGTTTCAAATTGAGTATCAATTAGTAGAAGCAAATTTTACAAACAAATTAAATCAGTTATGAGAATCAATTATGTAGATTTTCAAAGACAAAACCTAATTACTTAATGATAATGAGGGAAATCTTATCAGTGAGAGCATGTGATGATGACCCGGAAAGTCCTATATACCTTCCTCAAATAAACAGGAAAAGGGAAATATTAACTCTGTACTTTCAGCTTCTACATTTTCAAAGACCTTGCCTTGAGTCCTAGGTGAATAACAATGAACCTAAAATTTATGGAGTCTGGAATTGTGCTAAAATAGGTGCATGGGCTGGCACCTGGGCGGCTTAGTCTGTTAAGTGTCCGACTCTTGATTTCAGCTCAGGTCATGATCTTGGGGTCATGGGATTGAGCCCCACCTCAGGTTCTGTGCTCAGTGAGGAGTCTGCTTGAGATTCTCTCTCTCCCTCTCCCTCTGCCTTTCACCTTGCTCACACGCGCTCTCTCTCAAAATAAATAAAAAATGCGCATATGCCATTTCACCTAATCCTCTCAACAACCTTATAGATTAGTAGCCAAAGTTGAGGTTTCAATACTTACCTGAGTGCATGGTTGGAAGCATCATAGCAGATTAGCTGATCCTAGGACCTGTGCTCATAACAGCCAAATTATTTGTCCTACCTGCATTCTTGATTTCTGAAGACGTAAGAAATCACACATGAAGGCCCATTAGAATTTTTTTTTATTCAACTGTCAGTGAGAAAACACTATTAGGGCCATACTGTTGAATACAATTTCACAATTAGAATGTAAATACTTTCTGCATGACTAATGAGAAAATGCATGTGGCTGGGAGAAATGGCTGTATATACTTGGAGGGCTTCAATTTGGTACAAAGATATTTGAGACACAGAAAAATCATGTTGCCTCAGGAAATGTGTTGTCAAACTCCTCCTGGACCTCTTGGCTTTGCTATTCCAATTCTAATGATTTATTCTGAGACAAGACCCAGTCTCAGCCTACTCCGTCCATACAACTCCCTCCTCAACCCCACAAGATTCATACTGCACACCAAGGGTTCTATTCTCCTGAACACTATTTTCTTGAGAACTGGGACTCTCCATGAGGCTAGTCCTAGGGTGCAGCCCTTGGCTACTTGGCCTTTGATTTGATCTGCCATTCATTCACTTGCTTTCTTCTGTACTGCTTAGACCTGATGTTTTTGCTCACAAGGAACAGGAAAAACAGTCTTCATTTGCTCCGCAGTTGCAGCAAAACACAATCCTATATCAGACATTGCTCCAAGTCCCTACCACAGGTCAGGATCAGGGCTTCCCTTGATCCCACCACAAGCTGGAGAGTGGAGGTGAAGAGCAATTCTAGATGGAGAAACCTGGCGGAATGAATCTGGAGGAGCAGGAAAATAATGCTTACTCAGTAGACAAAAATTATGCTATTTTTTTTACTTTAATAACCAGGTTAGGTAAGCACTTTGTGTTCTCTCAGAAGAGAAATAAAAAAGTGTTTTTGACTTTTTATTACAAATGTTGTATGTAGCTGCTTTTATGATGAATTAGTAGATCTCTTCAAATTCCCTAGGAGCAGGCTGAACACACTCAGGGTTACAAGATCCATTCTCACAGTAGCTCATGAAGTAGAATAATTCAGCAAAAGAAAAATATGAGCACAGTAAATATTATATTATGGTTTGTGTTTTGAACCCCTTTCCCTGTTATTAGAAGCCTGACCTACCGGTTTGCTATGGGCTTCCTTCCATGGGCTCTGATCTTCCTTCCCCACCTCACTCACCCAGCCACTTCCCCAGTGTAGGTTCTCTTTTTTGAACAGCTCTAGGGGAAGGAGACAACAAAGGTGGTGTGACTTATGTGCTTAGTTTTGTTCTAGGTAGCTTGGTAACTTGCCAAGTGAGGGAGAGACAAACAATGATGAAGAGGGTGTACTTTTCTCACATTCCTCAGGTATAATCAACAGGAAATTGAGGAGAGTGGCAGCCTGGAGCAGCGGAGATGATCAGAGACCTGAGGGGAATCTCTTCTGCTCACTTGCCTCTCAGAACCTCTGTTTTCCTCATATGGGGATTGAGTCTAATGACACCTGCTATGGTTTGCATGTCCCCCAAAGTCATGTTGAAATCCAAATCCCCAAAGTGATGGCATTTGGAGGTGGGGTCCTGGGAGGTGATTAGGTCTTGAGGGTGGAGCCCTCATTATTAGGATTAATACCTTTATGTAAGAGACTTCAGAGCTCTAGCTTGCCCTTATCCCCACATGAGGACACAGCAAGACATCCATGACCCAGAAGAAGACTCTCACCCAACCATGTTGGCACCCTGATCTCAGACTTCCAGCCTCCAGAACTGTGAGCAATACATTTCTTCTGTTCATAAGCCACCCAATCTGTAGTATTTTGTTACAGCAGCCTGAACAAACTAAGACAACACCTAACAGGATCATCATAAGAAATTTGGAAAATGTATTTAATGCCACAGCAGACTCTCACCAACAGTTGCTGCTATTCCTGATTAATCCAAATCCTCCACTTCTTGGGCCTCTGAACCATCATAGTGGCTGGAAGTTGGACATTCACTCCCTTACTTAAAAGAGAGAAAAAAAAAAAAATCAACAACACTTTTTTTTTTTTTTAAACCAAAGTGCTGAGAGTGCTTACAGAGAACAAAGCACAGTCTTAAACGCAAGGAAAGTTCATAAACAAACAACTAGGAAGCCATGTTGCATAGAGGGTCAGAGTAGAGATTTTATATCCGTTAAACCTGGATCAGATTCCAAGCTTTGCCAGTCAGTAGTTGTGCAACCTTGGGCACACGTGTGCTCTTTCCAAGCTTGTTTTCTCTTTCATTAAATGAGAGAAGAAAAAAGTTATTATATGTGTTGTTGTGAGGATTAAATAAAGTGCTTTATTTAAAATGGTTTCCATGGTGACGGATACCAATCTCTAATGGAGGAGAACCATGATGTGTGTTCTAGGTCGCCTCTGTTCCAGTTCTGGTCCCTTTCTTTCCAGTATTGTCACTTATACACAAGGTTTCAGCTGTCTCCTAATTGTGGATAATTCTAGCGTGTATCCACAGTTCCCTGGAAGTTGCAAAAACATCTCAAACTCAACATGCCCAACATTGAACTTAGGATCTACTCACGTCCAAACTTTCAAAAGTGGCTTCCCTCAAATCCCAATCTCACTGAATGGCACTACCAAGACAGAAATCCTGTTACGTGTCTCCCCAACTTGTCCCACTCTAAGTTTCAAACCATCATTAGTCTTAACAGTCTTACCTTCTAAGCTTCTCTCAAATTTTTATATTTCTCTCTATGCTCACTGACACCACTGCATTCCAAGAGACCAGTTTTTCTTACCTGGATTACAGAAGACCCTCCTCACTGGGTTCCCTTCAAGTCTGGCTCCAATTTATCCAACACAAGGCAGGACATGAATCTTTTCAAAATATAAATAGTTTCATGACAGGGCACCTGGGTGGCTCAGTTGGTTAAGCGACTGCCTTCGGCTCAGGTCATGATCCTGGAGTCCCAAGATCGAGTCCCGCATCGGGCTCCCTGCTCAGCGGGGGGTCTGCTTCTCCCTCTGACCCTCTTCCCTCTCATGCTCTCTGTCTCTCATTCTCTCTCTCAAATAAATAAATAAAATCTTTAAAAAAAAAAAACAGTTTCATGACAGCACTACCACCTCAACTTGTCAGCCACTACCTGGCTTCCCATGACTTTTAATTTAAAGAGAACACTCCCTAACAAGGCCTATAGGGTTTTGTGTAGTCTTCCCCCTGCCAACTGCTCTATCTTCAGCCCACTCCCACCCCACACCAGCTCTGATTTGTTCCTCTGCTCTAGCCACATTGGTCTTCTTTGATGACCATATACTTGCTGTGCTTATTCTGCCACAGGGCTTTGCTTATGCCATTTCCCATTATCTGGAATGTTCTCTGCTCCCCTCTTTCCTATTTAATTCTAATTCCTCCTCCAGATCTCAGTAGAGTGTCCCTTCCTCAGAGAAGTCTTGCTTACCTTCCTTGTTGGGTTGAATCCTCTTGTGATCTGCTAATACACTCCAATTGTCACAGGCAAATTTTTAAATTTATTTGTGATTCTTTGATTAATATCTTTCTCTTTGATTATGTGGTCATCTCCTTGAGGGCAGAGCCAATGTTTTGCTGCATCTCTAGTCAGTGGCATCAAGCCTGGCACATGAGTGGGCTCAATAACTGTTTAGCAAATGGAAGGAGGTAGCAGAATGACTCAAAGCCCAGTCTATGAAATCGGGAAGATCTAGGTTAAATTCTGTCTCCACCCACTGGTGTGTTGGACCTGATTTGTACTGGCTTTATGAGAACCAGTTGTTAAATTTTCAGGAACTTGGAAGCCAGTTGTTAAACATGGACTTTATTAAAAAAAAAATCAATTCTATAGACTTATAAGTAAATACATTGTGTTAAGAACAAAGGCAACATGGGTGCCTGGGTGGTTCAGTCGGTTAAGCATCCAACTCTTGAACTCAGCTCAGGTCTTGATCTCAGGGTTTTGAGTTCAAGCCCTCTATTTGACTCAACACTGGGCATGAAGCCTACTTAAAAAAAAAAAAAAGAACAATAGTGATATAAACTTAAAAGTTATCACTTCCCAATTATATTACTATTACCTGTGCTCTTAAGGTTATTTGCATCTTGTGCCAATGGGACAGAAATACTGTATCATGGTGTGTTATTGTGCGTGTCTTTTCAACTCCACACTCTGTGAGTTGGTAGCTTGAAATCAGTCATGGAGAAAGTACTTATACTATGGAAATAAGAAAACACCACGAACTGGGGCTTGATTTATTGCTTATTAGTTGCCAGACTCAAAAAATGTAATAAAGAAAACATTAATAATGAGGATTATACACAAGAGCACGCCATGTCTGTAGCTGTTACATCGTGAATAGCACAAAAAATTGAGAACACATACTTCCAGTATTCAAAAAATATCATCCACTTCAGCAAAAAGATGGCTCGAGGGACTGATGGAACAAGTGAAGTTCCTACACGTGTCTAACATGTTTCACTTTTGTCTGACTCTTTATTATAAACCAAAATATTAACCAACAGTCATGACAGAACTATACTCTGTTTTGGTTGTAAAAAATTTACTGGGATATCATGGGCTCCCTCTCACATTAGCTGTGGGTCCTTGAGAAATTCACTTAACCCCCGTCATGGTGCTGCATGTGGAACCAACACAGTACTAACATGCATAGAGCGATTAGCTCAGTGTCTTCCACATGGCGAACGTTCGATATGGATACTTTACCCCTCCTGCTCCCGACACCAGAACTACCGTTCATTCTTTTAAAAATCTTTACTTCAGGGGTGCCTGGGTGGCTCAGTCGGTTAAGCGGCTGCCTTCGGCTCAGGTCATGATCCCATGGTCCTGGGATCGAGCCCCATATTGGGCTCCCTGTTCAGTGGAAAGTCTGTTTCTCCCTCTCCCTCTGCCTGCCTCTCTGCCTACTTGTGCTCTCTCTCTATCTGTCTGTCAAATAAATAAATAAAATCTTTAAAAAAAATCTTTACTTCATCTTTGCAGCAGATTATACATGTTCATGGCAGAAATTCAAAACATATATAATTGGTATGGAGTGAAAAATAAATCTCCCCACCACGTTGTCCTCAGACATCCAGTTCCCCACCTGAGAGGAAAACACTGTTAGATTTTCTTACTTTCCAGAGACAATCTATTAATTTGCAAAACATCTGTGCACATATATATATGTATATATATATATATATATATATTCATATTTATATGACACAAATGATGTCATACTATATACGCTACTCTCTTTCTTGCTATATTCACGTAATAAAATATATTTCAGGGCTTTGCAGAACACAGATAGTTCACTGCAAACTGTGCACAGTATTCTAATGAATAGATGAGCATAATCTACAACACCAGTTCCCTATTGATGGACATTTAGGGTATTTCTTTTTTTTTTTTAAGATTTATTTATTTATTTGAGAGAGAGAAAGAATGAGCAGGGGGAAGGGCAGAGAGAGAGAATATCAAGTAGACTCTTCACTGAGTTTGGAGCCTCACACGGGGCTCGATCTCACGACCCTAAGATCACGACCTGAGTCGAAACCAAGAGTCAGACGCTTAACCTACTGATCCACCCAGGCACCACCATTTAGGCTATTTCTAATCTTTTGTTGTAACAATACTGCAATGAGTAACTTTGTACATGTGTCATTTTGCACATACCTCTTGGTTTTTGGGTACTTTCTTTTAAAAATATATATTTTTTGAGGGGATTCATTCAGTGTGATAGTTGCTCATAATCAAAGCTAGCTCAATAAACTCAATAAAATACTTACTGAGTGTTTACTACATGACCAGTACCAACATTTTACTTAAAGATATCAAATATTGGGGCACCTGGAGGGCTCACTAGAAAGAGCACATGACTCTTGGTCTCAGGGTTGTGAGTTCGAGACCAGCAGTGGATGTAGAGATTACTTTAAAATAAAATATTTAAAAAAATAAAAAAATAAAATAAAAAATAAAAATGTCAAATATTAACTAAAGGTATATATATCAGAGGAGGGGAAAGAAGTGTTGATTACATTTGAAAAGAGCATTAATAACCTGGAAAAGCTTTTTCTTTACTCTCGTGAAATGAGAACAATTATGCTATATGACAAAGAAAAACGAAGAAGCAAAAATAAAGAACTTAAAAATTCTGTGTGTTGACCATATATGAGATTGAACTTCTAGTCCTTGAATAAACCATCCCAATACTTATATACTATATAATTCTTACAATGGTAACAACATAGCAATTATTTCATAAGGAATGAGTATTTGCACTTTCCTTTCTTTCAATGATGAATTTTCTCAATCAAATTTCATGTATTTGTACAACATTCCATAGAAAACAATCTCACTTCTTCACACAAGGAATTTACTGTAACATTTACATAAAAATCTGGACTTGGGAGTGTCAGGTGACTGAGAGGATGGTGGTTCTATAGAGATTCATTTGGTAACTGATCCGACAAATTTACTGAGCAACAACCAGGTGCCAGGCACTGTGCTAGACTCTGCAGAGTCAGGTCTGTGGTTTCCTGTCCTCCCTTCCCTTTCCCCAACATCCAGCCTCTGCAAAGCACCATGCCCACATGACACTGGCAGGAGACAGACACCATTGGCTACCTGTTGACAAATGCATGGGTCACCTGCAGGTTTTTATTTCACTTAAACTCTGCATAACATTTGACACTCTTGGCTATTATCTGCCTCTCAAAATTCTCTGTGCCTTTGCCTCTAGGAAGCTCTTCCTTCTGATCTTCCTGGGCCCTCTCTTGTTGCTCCATCTGGTTCTCTCTGGTGATCTCTTCATTTGCCCCTTACTCCATCACCATCAGTGTTCACCAGAGCTGTCCTTGGCCCCCAGCACACCTTAGGCCACACACTTGTGTCCCACCTGCAATGGCTCCGATCACCACCATTCCAGGGAATTCCCAGGCCAGGCCACTCTGCTCATGTGACAGTCATTTTGCTGAACAGATTCACTCACCTGTCCTTCAGGCTCAATGTGGGCCACAGGGCACTAAGCCTCTTTCCCTTAATATTTGTTCTGCCTCCGGTAGTCTGGCAATGCTAACACCATCCACCCAGCCACTCAAGTCACCTTCTCAGCTTCCTGCCTTCTCCCCCCACCATCTAGCTAGTCACCAAGGCCTGGCAGGTGCACTGCTCTATATCCCTTTTCTCCTCCTCTTCTCCTGCAGCCAGTCTTTTCAAAACTTCTGGACGCTGCAATGACTCATCCTCTAACTGCTGCCTTGCTCCCCCCTCACCCTCCACATTGCTACCACTTCATTTCCCTACTTCAAATTTCTCCATGACTCCATAGCATAGGGTGAAATTCAAGCCTATTGATTTATTGCATGTGGCTTTTCATGACTGGCCCTTGGTAACCTCTCTCTACATCTACTTTCCCGCACAGGCTTCCCTATCTGCCACCAAACTACAGTGCTCTCAGATCCTGGCACAGATGAAATCTTTTCATACATGCTATTTCATCTGTTTGAAATGTTCATCTCTCCTTTTTTTTTTTATTTACCTCAAGTTTTTCAGGACTTACCCAAATCTTACCTTCTTCAAGAACTCTTCCCTGGCCCTCAGTCTGATTACACATCCCTCTCTTGCATTCCTCGGATGCTGGATGTGACATGGGTCAGACAACTATAATTGCTAATGTATTTATATATCTCTCGTCAATTTTTGAGGGACTGTAGTTTACCAAACCCATACTTTCTCAAGCGTGCTGATATCCACCCTTGGGCTGACCTGTCATGAGGGGAACACCTGCATATGCTCACTTATGCATGGATGGGGGGGCGAGGGTGGGAGAAAGAAGAGAGGAGAAGGTGGGGGAGGAAAAGGAGGAGGAGGAGGGTGGGGAGAAGAAGAAAGCAAGTCACTTTTTTTACTAAGGTGGAAGGACTGACATACAGATCACTGTGGATATAGGTGTCACTTGGAGCCAAAAGTTGGGAGAGAGTTTTACGTTGGAACCCTGTTTTCTCTGTAAAATTCAAAATGGAGTTGTCTTCTGAGTGGAGGAGCTGTAGGAAAATGATAGAAACTTGCACAGCTATGATGAGGATCCAGAGGTGTCAACTCGGGACGTGCAGAAGGACTTCTGGGCAGCATCAATGCCTGGTGGAGGTTGCAGACCCTGAATTTATAGCGGCTCCCCCACGAAGATTTTCCATTTGTGCTGGGTCCCCGTTGTGACCAAACACCCTTCTTCTTTATCACCTTGGGAAACTCTGTGGCACGTTGCCAAATCCAGACCTAACAAAGATCAGCAAGGGAACTGACCCATAGGGGTTTCTGTACCCTTTTACCTTTTGGAAACTGGGCACCCATAAAACTCTGCACCCTCCAGGGCCTGGTCTCCCCGGTGCCATCCGGGGCGCTCCCCAAAGGCAGCCCAGCCTTATCTAGCTGAGTGACTCTGACAGCACACATCCCAGAGACAAGTCACAGCTCAGGACGTTTCACTTGCTATGCGGCCAGAACCATTACCTGTCTGACTTTGAGCTTCCTCCAAATGACTGTGACATCTATTCTAAAATTTATGTTGATACAAGAATAGAGATAACCCAGCCTAAAATAATCATCAATTCAACTAAAATTGGCCATTAAAAACTGGAAGCAGCCTGGCCCATGTGTTCCCCATCTCTCTAAGAGCAGTCGGTGCTGTAGCATTTGGTGATCAGCCCCAAATCCCTTTATGAGAGCTGCGTAAGGTCACAGAAAGCCATATACAAAAGGATCCCAAGGAAACTGAACCTGGTATTTCCTGCATCCTCGGGATTAGGAGCTGGGAAGAAATGGCTCTCAATTTTATGGGCTTCCTCATTGAGGGGATAGTCACCTCTCTCAAATTGCATCTAATAGTTTCCCACTAAAATATTCATCAAGCTCTTCTCCAGGGCATTGATTCCTCAACTATGCCTGAGATTCAGACGATTTGTAAAAAGTGCTGCTGGATGAAGTACTGTCCAGAGTGCAATCCTTTCTGGTCAGGAGTCAACGCCACTTTCCATAATTTAGGCGACAGAACCGGAAACTGATTCCTCGGAGCTCTAAAACTGACTTGTGCCTTGTAAATTTAGCGGATAGAAACCTGCCAGTTTTCCTAGGGATACAAACCGATTCAAAAGGGCAAGTTAAAAAAAAAAAAAAAAAGGCAAAGGAAGGTGGTGAAAAATGCTTATAGAAAAAGACCAGATACAACAACGAAATAATGATAGAGGCTGTTCTTAAAGGAGAAGTTGAGTATGGAGCATGTCAGTTCTCTCTCTCTCTTTCTCCCCGAATGTGGGGTGAATTGGCTGTACAGATGTTTATTCTCTAAAACACTGAAGTCCAAAAGCTGCCTCTCCCAGCAGGTGCACCGGGGACTCGGTCCTCGCGCCCCCCACCACCCACCCCCAGCAGCATTTACAGCATCCCCAGTTTCACTGCAAATCCAGTTTGGAGCCGCCAGTAGGGGGTTAATCTGAGCCCTAGCGGCATCCGCATACAGGCCTGCAGTTGCTGCATAGGCACATTTGGCCCACGTTTCCAAAGAGACAGTAGCCGTTACTGCAGAGAGCGCACTGCCTGCCACTGCTGGACCATTAGTATGGAAATGAGGCATGTGTGTGACAGGTGGCCTTACAACCAACACAATTAACTTTCTCCATTAGCTGACGCCCTGACAAAACAGATGCAGCATCAATAAGCGCCCCCCTTCCCTCCAGAAAAGGCACGGCACATTGCAAACCCCTTATTTATAAGGAGGAGCGGTATAATGTCCTTTCCACACACAAAGTGGGTGGTACTGGAGTTGGCTTTTGTCTTATCGCCGTGCTTGTTTATTTTATTTTATTTTATTTTTACATTTGCCTCGCATTAATATTGCAGTGCCTCCACGGGTTCATTAGGGCTCCTGAAGTTTTCAAAAAAGAAATCGTCACAGAAGAAGAGCGTAACGTTGGAAAAGCCAAACTGGAATTCTTTGCGGTTGAAGAAGGAATGCACACGGAGGATGGCCTGACTCGGCTGCCGGGGTGGGGCATGGCGCGGTGCGGATGGGGCAGGTTCAGAGTTGTGGGATCGGGGCAAAACCTGGATCCTTGCTTTGCAGAACATTGTAGCTCAATAGGAAATGCCCACGATCAAATCAAATGCTATAATCTGGGAAATTCAAATCACCTTTGGAAATTTTCTCTGTGTTTTTCACTAAGGACCCACAAGGAGAAATCCAAGATTCTGGATTCTGAAATCATGATAATAACTCCTCAGTGGACTGTATTTTTCTAACCCAGTTCACGTCTTTTATCTTTAGCTCACCTTGTGCTTGTCCAGTGTTTTCAAATTCCGTCAGATCCAGAACTTCATTGCAGCAGAGCAATGTAGCTTTAAAACAATAACTTATTATTGCTAAAATTAGAAATGTGGATATTTAACGTGTGTGGGCCATTGTATAAGAGAGAAATCCCTCCCCCCACAAACACACACATACACAATTATTCTTTCAGACTTAAACTTCCTACTTTAAAATTCTTTGAGAATCTGAAATAGTTACCACCCCTTCTACTGTTCCTGACTTTACATGTACTAGGCCAATCATCTAGAAAAATGCCTTTTTTTATCCACCTAAATAGAAATTCACTAATGTTTTTGCTGTGTGGCTTGTAGCTTCTTTGTAGAAACTTGAATATGAGACATTTAACAAATATCTTCTGGTTGAGGAGGGGCTCAGTCCTGCTGACTTATTCAGATGTTAGAAGATGTGGACCTTTCCTTCCGCCTTGACCTGCCCTGAACTCCTGGAATGAGCAAACTCGGGTAGCTAGCTAGAGGTATAGTGACAGGGACCAGACCCAGGGTCTTATTCTTACTCTGCCCCCTTCAAATCATACCTTGTAGGGTGGTTAAGAGGAGACATTCGATGAGATCACACATGTAAACTGGTTTGCTCATTTCGTGTTCAATCACTAGATCATTTTGGAGGAGGATGGCAGAGTCTCAGACACGACATATTACAAAGAGTCAGTACTTTAAAGCATTTACTCTTCCAGAACCAGCCTGAATTCCCCTCACCTTCTCTGAAACCGTGGGTGTTCCTGGAGGATTAAAGTGTCAACAACAAAACGTGTAGTTGGGTCTTTCAAGAAGAAAAACATCCTATAAAAGCCCAATAAACCACCCTGGAAGCTTTAAATCATTGGGTTCCAATCCTTATTGCACAAAAGAATCACTTAGGGGGCTTGTTACAATACTCCTATCTGAGCCCCCACAAGCTGATGAAATCATAATCTCATGGGAAGGGAGGGCCAGGCATCAGTGTTTTTTAAAAACCCTCCCAGGTGATTCTCATATGCATCCAAGTTTGAGAACGAGTGCCTTGGGTGGCCTGCAGTTCCTCCCTCTCTTTCCTACTCCTCAGCCCCCAGTTCCTACTTGGTTTCCCTAAATCTCTTCTTTGTCTTTATCCCCTCAGCCCCAACCACTTCGGGTCTGCCTCCCCAACCCCCCACCGGTTTTCTTGACTCCAGGCATTCTCATAATAATCATACTCATTACCCCAAGATAAATAATCCTAGAAGATATCTTTGATTTTGTTACAACCCTGCTAGTAAATGTCAGGGTTCACAGCTGCATAACAACTTTGGTTCCAAGCTAGGGATCCAAAATTCTGGTGGAAAATCACAAGAATGCATTAGAAATTATACATTGATCAGAGATCGTGTTGTATGGGTTAATACAGAGTTTATTGTCCTTCTTTTGTGCTCCCTCCCTGACTTTGGAAAACCAATCCATCCTTCATAGCTTAGTTCTACCATAGTACCTACTCGGCATTATTGTGGGTGGCTGGAACAGAGTGACCAGCCACTCAAGTTAGCCCTGGACTGAGGGATTCTCCAGGACATGGAACTTCCAGTACTAAGACCAGGAAAGCCTCAAGCAAATCATCATGAGTTGGTTACTCCAGGCTGGAATGATTTCAGTCTAGTACAGTAACTTTTGCGTTATGAGCTCCCTGTCACAGAAAACATACAAGTGTCTACTCAATGATCAACTGTCACTATTAGAGCAAATTCCCATAGGAGTAATTAAAGATCAGCCTGGAGGGCTTCTAAAGTGTGTTCCCATTCCAGTCTTCAAGGTATCAAAAAAGTCTGCAATTGGAATTGAGGAATTCTTCTGGAATTGCCATTTAAATGATAGGGCTTAGAGCAAAAGCTGTTCAGTTATGGCATTGTTCCCCTGGATTTCCTCTTCTCCTTATCGATGACAAAAATCTCTTTATCTGAGCCCCCGATGGTTTGCTAGGAGGGATTCATGTAACAGTGATATTTTCCTGATCTACTATATTCTGTATAAGGTGATGGAATCAAGAACTAGCACTGGTACCAAGGGGGATAGGGGCCCTTGGCTTATGGGCAGAGTTTCACAAGCTACTGAGGTTCACAATAAAATAAGAGGAGTTCATTGCTCTAGACAAATATCTGCAAGTTAATGACAAAGGTCACTCGAGGCAAAACTGAATTCTCTAAATAATGCCCCCCAGTGTATTGTTATGGTAATCAGAGAGGGCTCAGATTGGAAACGGATTATGAGATGTTGCAGGAAAGGGTATTTTTCTCTTTCTTTATAAGTCTTGGTCAGAATATCCATTCCCGATTTAGGCTGAAGACCTTTACTTTAGTTCCCATGGTGTGCAGCAAGAAAACAGTTTTATTTTTAATTTTTTAGTTTTTGAATACATAATACCTCAACAAATTTCATATTTCAAGCATGCAAAAAAAAAAAAGAAAGAAAAGAAAAGGAAAAAGGAACCTCGAAAACATTCTGCTAAGTAAAAGAAGCCAGACACAAAGGACACATAGTGTATGATTCATTGATATGAAATATCCAGAAGAGATAAATCCGTAGAGACAGAAAGAGGATAGGGGTTGCTAGGAGCCAAGGAAGGGGTGACCAGGAGAAGCTGGTTAATGGGTCAGGGGTTTCACTTGGAGAGGTGGACATGTTTTGAAGCGAGATAGAAGTAAGAGTTACACATTGTGAACACCCAAATGCCACTGAATTGTGCACTTTAAAATGATTAGTTCTATGTTATATGAATTTCACCTCAATAAAGTACTATTGTTAATAGAGTAAATGTCTGCCCTCTTCCCCTATTTACCCATCACCCAGTTCTCTCCAGAGGTAACCAATGCACCCAATTTCTTGTGTTTTCTTTCAGAAATATTTTATTCATGTTCAAACTCATGTTCAAACAGATTTCTATGTTTCTTTCTTTTTACACAAATGATAGCACACAGTGTACATTATTCTGCACTTGGTGGCTTTACTTGTTTACTTAACAATAAACATGTCAATATTTAATTATTTTTAACAGCTGCATAATATTCCTGTGTGTGTGTGTGTGTGTGTGTGTGTGTGTGTGTGTGTGTGTAACATAATTTATAACCAATCCCCTACTGATAGACTTTTGGATTATTTTCAACTTCTGCTACTATAAACAACAAAACAAAGAGGAGCTTTGTGCCTATGTCATTCTGTAGCTGAGTGAGTATATCTGTAGGATAAATTCTTAGGAACAAAAGCACTGGGTTAAAAGGTATGTGCACTTGTAATTTTGATGGATAAAATCAAATTCCCTAGCTTAAAGATTGTACATTTATTCTCCCACCAGTAATGTATAAGGATGCCTTTTTTCCCCACAATCACTGACAGGCAGATCATTCTTTTTTTGCCAGAAATTTGCTGTAGCAACATAGAAGATAGTACATTCTTTAGTTTTTACAAATCTAGTTTTAGTTGAGCTGTTTTGTTTTGCTTTGCCTTGCTGTGCTGTGTAAGCAGACATATCCCAAGCTGGACTTTCCCTCATGTTCTCAAATTTACTTTCTAAACATTTATTGCTTTGAATTCCAGATGGTTTGGCCAACCTTTCTGAATCAAAAATTCAGAACAGTTTTTAAATGACTTTATTTTCTGGGAACAAAATCTTTAATTGTCAATAAAAATAATTACAGATGTGTCAGGCCTTCCATCTAGCAATGAACATAGTAAACGCTCTGTAAAACCTTTCAGAACAACAAACACAATCCAATAGATAGATATCAAGCATGTAAGGAACTGTGTCAAGTCCAGTGAATGATACAATAAGGAACAAAACTTAGCACAGAACAGGAGTATGAAACGGAGTGTGGCAAACTCTCTAAAAGGAAAAATGCTCTAAGAGGAAACCTGTTCCATATGTTCACGAAAGGGAATGATACTGGATGGGGAGCACCAGGACTGTCATGGCGGCGGTTCCAATGGGTGTAGGTGGGACTAACTGAATGAATGAATGAATGAATGAAAGAATAACATCCTTAGAAAACATTTTAGCACATTTCTGTTGGCTTTATCTGTAGCAATGTATTTCATAATTTTTATGTTTTTGATTTTGACATTCCAGGGTTTTTTTTGAAGATTTTTATTTATTTGAGAAAGCAAAAAGCAGAGAGAGAGAGAGCACACACGAAGGGGGGAAGGGCAGAGGGAGAGGGAGAAGCAGATTCCCTGCTGAGCAGGGAACCCTTGGGGCTCAATCCCAGAACCCTGGGATCATGATCTGAGCCAAAGGCAGATACTTAACTGACTGAGCCACCCAGGCGCCCTGACATTACAGGTTTTATCTACACTTTTAAGCCTTAGTTACATGTATTTGCTTCCTTCTTCCTACCTGAGGGGCTCTCAACATGTGGGTGTTAATGAAACGACTTTGAGCCTGGAGAAACTGATCCGTTCCTGAGGGAATAGCTTTCTACTTATTAGCCCATGATTGGTACACTAATTGCAACCTTATGGTCTGCTGTGAAATGAGAACATTTCCACCAAGCATAGCATGGAGGGCCACGTCTTAAAAGCAGCCTTTAAAATTATTTCACTATTTTTTAAAATAAAATATGTGTTATAGAGACATATGCAATATATCTCTTTGTTTTTTCATGGAAACATCTCATGTTTTCAGAAAATGTTCTAATAAGCCTAATAAGTTACTTACTATTCAAACATTTGAGTGTTCTAGAAATGAGCACAAAAATCAAGTGGCAACGTTACTGGTGTTCTACATAAATTAATTTGAAATGTAGATTCATGGCAAGAGTTCAGTTAAAAATAAATACAATTCTGGTTGGACAAAGTCAAATATATTGATTTTTAAAGCATAACGCCAATATGCTAGGACCTATGGCTAAAAAGGTAATTCAAAATCACTCATTTCGAAAGATACCTGTAGCTCCTAACTTCAAGAAAACCTATTGGAACTAAAGAATTTCTAAAGTCATCAGACAATGCCTTATAAACGCAGCAAAATTGAGGGAAGATTATTTTACATGTAAAATTGACAGCTTATTCGAACTTCTTAACAGAGAAATGGCTTCCATAAGCCTAAGAAGTAGAAGCCAGATAGGAAAAAAAATACAGAAAATTACTCAAATGATAGTATTTTCTGTTCATTTTTTTAACGAAAAGACATTTTATTTGATCAAAACTTAAGGCATAATTATTAACTAGATTAATTCCTCCTGCCTCCAGAACTTGTGCAAGATTATATTTCAAGTGTTCCTTTCCTTAGATGTACAGGTGCTGTGGCCAGGCCGGTGATGGTGGAGATTCAAGGTTGTTGCCTCCATCAGCATGGTGCCCTTTCTGCCTGTCCACAGGGAAGTCAGTCCCTTTGTGGCCCTGCTATATGAAGGAACCTGATCTCTCTCTCTTCAAAGGACCTAAGAGTGACCATCTTCCTTTTATCCCCTTCACAAGGGAGCTCTATCCATCCTTCTATTGAATCTAGTCTGGTTTTTTTTTTAATTGTGGTAAACACATAGCATAAAATTACCATCTCAACCATTTTTAAGTGTACAGTTCAGTCATATTAAGCATATTCATATTGTTGTGCCACCAATCTCCAGAACTCTTTCATCTGACAAAAATGAAACTCTTTACCGATTAAACTATTTTCCACTTTCTACTCCCCACCGCCACCCAGCCCCTGCCAACCACCATTTTATTTTCTGTTTCTATAAATTTGACTACTCTAGAGCCTTAGTTCAATTTCCTAAAACAAATACCATAGACTGAGTGTCTTATAAAAAACAAAAAATTATTTCTTAAAGTTCTGGAGGCTGGGAATTCCAAGATTAAGGTGCCTGCAGATTCAGTGTCTGGTGAGAGCCCCCTTCTTTGTTCATAGCCAGCCAGTTTCTCACTGTGTCTCTATGCAGTGGAAAGGTGAAGGATCCCTCTGGAGTCTTTTTTATAAGGGTCCTAATCCCTTCATGAGATCTACCCTCATGACCTATTTACTTCCCAAAGACCTGACCTCCAAATACCATCTCACTGAGAATCAGGTTTCAACATATGACCTTGGGGTGGAGGGGTACAAATATCCGGTCTGTAGCATCTAGATACATCACGTAAGTAGACTCATGGAGGATTTGTCCTTTCATGACTGGTGTATTTTCCTTAGCATGATGTCCTCATGATCCATCCACGATCGTAGGATGTGTTAGAATTTCCTCCCTTGTTAAGGCTGAATAAGATTTTACTGTATGTATTTATATATTTGGTCTGTCCATTCATCCATTGATGGACACTTGGATTGCTTCCACATTTTGCTTATTGCAAATAACGCTGTGAGGAACATGAGTATGCTGCATCTGCTCTTGATCACAGACTTGGTCATTGTCTTGGGACATACATTGTTCTGTCCTTTGGCTGCAATAAACTCAGGGGCTCCCCTATTTTGATAGGACTAGTTTGGTCAGGAACCTTTCTTTTCTCCTTCCATCCCTGTTCCTGCCTCCCACATGTGTCAACAACACAGGACAGCTCTAAATGCAGTCAGCCACGTCTGGGATTCAGCACAAGTTGTCAGGAGTCCCCAGTCCCTTCCCTTTGGACTCTGTCTTTGCACCACAGGGGGGCTTCCCTTTTCTTTCTACACTGGGGGAACACCAGGTTGAAACCTTCGAAAAGAAGCAGCTCTTCAGGGAGAAATGTTCACCTTCATGTTACTATGACCCATTGTCCAAGCCTGCAAAATGCTTTGCATTCCAGCGACATTGTCTTCTTAGGCTTCAGGACGAATCGACGGAGGGATTCCTGTTGGTGGGTTGGTCGGCATAACTCAGCTCTACTAGTTTAACATGCGTGACTCAATTACACAAGAGTTAGCTAATGAGCAATGGAGAAGAAGTTACAGGTGAAAACAAATGTGCCTAAATGAATCAAGTGTTGCTTTTCAGATGCCCACCATTCAACAAAGACCTGGCAAGACATTTTCTTCACTGGGTATGAATCATCCAGATAAAAAGGGGAAACCGGGGCCACCTACGTTCAGAGCTTGTACAGTATGACCTCGAGGCCCAACATCTACCAGGAGCTTCCTAGCAAAAGGCCAAGCTCCAAAGAATAAAAGGGCTTACACATCAGCATTAAATAATTCTCTTAGAGATGCAAATTTCTAATTAGTTACTGTGGCAACTGTAGAAGCCTAGAAGTAAGCCCCTCACACAATGAACCTGAGAGTTTACTTTTTTGATTTACTATAGGCCCGTAAGACGCAGGGAGGAGGAAAATAAATATTGCTTTAACTGTGACAAGAGAATAAAGTGCAACAAGTAAAGGGATTTCATCCTTTTGTTCGTATTTCTGCAGGTCGAAGAAGAACGTTAAATGTGACACACAGCCCCACTGCAAAAAGAACCAGATTCTCAAAGGCTTCAGAAAATCCTAACTGTTGACTGTTATAAACATGACCCAGACATAAACACACTATTTCTTAACTGACGTTGACATTTTTACTTCCTTAAAGTGAATATGGTCTAAGACTGTTTCAGAACAGCTTGTTTTGGTGGAGTGTTTTTATTGTTTGTTTTATTTCAAATGTTGGGTTTTTGTTCTTTTAAAATGATATATAGTTCTCCAAACCTTTTATTTAGTATGGGGACAACAAAACCTTTATGTTTTGTGGAGATTTTGCTCTCCAAAATCTACTTATTGGAGACTGACCTACTCCCAACTTTGAATAATACATGAAAAAAAAAAAGGATAAAAGGACTACAAGAAAGTTTGTGGCATCAAGGATAGAATATTAATTTTAAGGAGACATGAAATGAAAAGAAAATTTGTCCCAATTGAATTTTTAAAAAAAAATTTTTTAGGGCTAATTATTTAAATTAAAGTTTGGGAGACAAGTGCATAAATGTGTTCCCTTGTCTTTCAGAGGCAGCGAAAAGAATGATTCTTGTCAACAAACTGGGTAGTATTTTCTCTGTGGAATATATTACATTCATCTATCTTCTTTCCTAAGTGTGGCAGGTCAAGTTTAGAGTCCTAATATGTGCTCACCATAATTCAGATCGAACCCTGGAATCTTACCACTACACTTTGTTTAGATTGTGAACTCCTATCTTGCGTAAGTAAGTAACTGACTGAGAGCCAAATGTGTAGGAACAAAGCTAGATATAGCTACAATTTGAAATGATGGAAAAGTGACCTTGCACACTTTTTCTGAAATCTCTTTCCTTTCTCGCTCACTACCCCCTCCTCTCTTTCCTCCACAGAAACTTCTCCCTGAAGAAGTCCTCAGGTTACTTAGTTTTTTTTTTTTTTAAATCTTATTTATTTACTTGAGAGAGAGCCAGAGAGCGAGCGCACAAGCAGGGGGAATGGCAGGCAGAGGGAGAAGCAGACTCCCTGCTGAACAAGGAGCCTGATGTGGGACTCAATCCCAGGACCCTGGGATCATGCCTGATCGAAAGCAGACGCTTAACCAACTGAGTCACCCAGGCACCCGATACTTAGTTTTTAATGGGAATTTCTTTAGACAAAATAGCTTAATCCAAAGAAGTGACTTTGTTTTACATAAAACTGTAGTGATCACAATATTTGGTTCATAACATACTCTCATCATTGACACATGCAAGGTTCTCTTTTATTTGTATATTTGTTTATTTGTATTTAATAATATAATAAATACTGTGAACTTACCACCCACCATGGGAACTAGAATTTTGTTAAAAACTTCTATTACCAATGTAGTTCTTTATCCTATCTTTCTGCCTCCCTCAAGCCATGTCAACCTTGAGTGATTTTAATAATCATGCCACATTTCAGGGCACCTGGGTGGCTCAGTCGGTTAAGCGTCTGACTCTTGGTTTTGGCTCAGGTCATGATCTCAGGGTTGTGAGATCCAGCCCTGCGTGGGGCTCTGTGCTCAGTGCGGAGTCTGCTTGAGGTTCTCTCCCTCCCTCCCCCACTGCCCCTCCCCCACGCTCATGCACCTTCTCTCTCTCTCAAATAAATAAATAAATCTTTTAAAAAATCATACTACATTTCTATCATCATCATCCTCACCACTACCACCATCATCATCCCCATTATCATCATCCCCATTTTCATAATCATAGCATGCCTCTAAATATTCCTAAAATGTAGACTTTTAACTTTATTACACTGTGTGTCATCTCTGGAAACCTACTTCTTTACTCAATGTTATGTTGCTTAAATTAATCCATAGTGTTGCAATGCTATAAATCATTCATTTGACTTATATATTACATTGTATAACTATGCCACTATTAATTTGTATAATCTCTTTGTTTTGCCATTATGAATAGATTTCTACATGTTTCCAGGTGTGTGTGACAGCTTACTAGAAGAGAAAATTCCAAGTCAAAGGATATGTGAATTTCAACTTTATAAAATAATGGCAAATAGCTTTTCAAATCGCCTATTGATTTATACTCTCATCAAGGAAATGTAAGAGATTAATATCTTGTATTGTCCACCATTAATATTGTTAGATTTTTTTTTTGCAAGAAGCAACTGTAATATGAGGAAATTTAACGTGAGCTAACTAAATTCCCCAAATTGGATGTACTGCCTCTAAAATTTAAAGATGTGAATCAAGTAAGTGCAATCCTCTTTCTTAGTGGTAGGAGATATGACATTCAATAGCTAATCTTTTATGTTAGAGGAATTGTCCTAGTATGTCTAAGATCCCTGGACCACTAAACATACTATATGTCAGGTCCCTGAATCTTCATCAGATTTATCTTCTATCCTATAGCACTTTACTAATATATCCATGGCATGAACCACTTCCTTCCTAACAAGTCCAATTTGCAATATGTCATCAGTATAATGGACTAGCGTGATATTATGTGGACTGTAAAGGATTAGGGTCCCTGAAGACTAAATCATGACAGCAAGTAGGAGAATTAACATAGCCCTGAGGAAAGAGAGTGAACAAATACTACTGTCATTACCAAGAAACGGCCAACTTCTTTTGGTCCTCCCTATTGATAAAATAAAAAATTATGCATTCAGCAGATCAACAAGCTGTGTTGATCTACTGCTGTAAAAACATTACATTTGGAATGGCAACTACGATTGGGGCTACCACCCAAAGTAATCCACCATCATTTGCTATGATCTGTTTGAGTTTTGAAGGGGACAAGGTGGTTGCAAACATTCCATGACCGGTGGCTACATCATTCCAGTCCCTACCTCTAATCACATTGCCTCCTTTTCTGAATGTAATCTCCCTCTACTTTCTCTTGTGATTGGATTTAGGGGCCACCCAAATAATCTAGGAAAATCTTCCTATGTCAACATCTTTAACTTAATCACATATGCCAATATCCCATTTTCTTTTCTTTTTATTTCCTTTTTTTATCTATTTTCTTATAAGATAACATTTACAGGTTCCATGGATTAGGACCTGATATTATCTCTAGGTGCCCCCAAAGTTTCATGTCCATCCCTCATGAAAAGGACATTTATGCTATCTCCAAATCCACAAAAGTCTTCAGCCTGTTACAGCATCAACCCAAGCCAAAAATCTCATCTAAATACCACCATTTCAAAAGTCCCAGATCTCATCATTTGAATTGGACTATAGGTGAGAGTCTAGGTATGATCCATCCTGGAGTAGCATTCTTCTCTATCTGTGGACTGAGAAGCTGAAACCAAGTAATCTGCCTCCAAAACACCATGGTGGGGCAGATATATGATAACAGCTGTGGACATTCTCATTCTAAAAGGGAGAGTATGAAAGGAAGAAGGGAGTCACTAGTCTCAAGAAATTTTTAAATCCAGCAGGGCAAATACCACCAGGTTTCCAGACCTGGATATAACCCTTTATGCCCACAGATCTCCTCTATGTCCAAGGATCCAGCCTCTGTACGTGCAGATCTACCATCTGGGTCCATGGATCTGCCTTCAGAGTCATTCATCTCTTATTTCGTCCATCTCTGTTCCTCTTCATCCCAGCTGGCAGTGTTTCTGCTAATTTAATATTCTCAAAACCTTTCAGGACTTCCATATATGTCATGAGAACTTACACCATTAGATAACAGGGTCTTCCACAGGTCTTCTCAGGATTATCTCAGCTCTCTTTCTGGCTTCTGCTGAGGTGGTTTAGGGGATCCATGAGTCAAATGCTTAATCTCTTCAAGGACCCTGTGTGCAAGGGAATGCTCTGAACTTTTGATCCTTTCAAAGTACTAGCTAATGATTGTCCAACACCACGCTTAGCTTCCTCTTCAGAGCATCCTTCTCTAGCTGTGAATCTCCTAATTTTAGCATCAAGTCCTTGTTTCTTTTCTTTGAACAATTCTTCACTCAACTCGTCTTTTTCCTCTTGCACTTTGGTACAGGAAGCAAGAGGAAATGAAGCTGCATGTTTAACATTCTGCTTAGAAAGTTCATCAGGTAGGGACACCTGGGTGGCTCAGTCGGTTAAGCATCTGCCTTCGGTTCAGGTCATGATCCTAAGGTCCTGGAATTGAGTCCCACATTGGGCTCCTTGCTCGGTGTGCAGCCTGCTTCTCTCTCTGCCTGCCGCTCCCCCTGCTTGTGCTCTTTCTCTCTCTGACAAATAAATATATAAAATCTTAAAAAAAAATCTTAAAAAAAAAGATTAAATTCTTTAGGTAAATACACAAGCTCATCGTGCACAAGTTCTGCTTTCCATACAACTGTAGGCCACAGTGGATTCAGCTATTTTTTCTGACACTACTTAACATGGATCCTTTTTCCTCTAGTTTCTAAGAACATGTTTTTCATTTCCTTCTGATCACTCATCAGAAACACCTTAGACATCCATATTTCTACCAACAGTCTCTTCAAGGTAACCTAAGCTTTTTCTATCATGCTTCTCAAAAGTCTTCCAGTCTCTATCCATTGTCCAATTACAGTGCAATCCACGTTGTTTAGGTATTTGTCACAGTAGCAACCGACTTCCATCACTTAGTAGGCACATTGTACTTACTATGAAGTAAACTTGGGTCAAATTCCTGGCCTCCACCCCTCCGACTGGATGACATTTTTTTGGAATTAGTGTCATTTCTGACCTCTCATCAGAAATCCTTGAAAATGTGAGTAGTCCCCTTTTCTTCAATATCCAGTTATTCTGACAAAAGATGAAACAATATTTACCATATATGCTTATAATAGCACTGCAAGGCTCTTTCCTAAAGGGGACCCAGACTCCTTTTCAATTGATGAGGTCTGGATCTGAGAACTAGCTCCTATCTGGAAGATTGGTGAGGGATTTCAATTTTCGATTCATTTGTCTGACATCTCCTTGTTCCTTCTGTCTCTGCCTATAGGACTATAACTATCTCTACCTCTATCTCTCTCATTTTTCCAAGTCAAGCAACACCCTATTCAGCATTCTATCTATCTCATTCTTAGAAACACCATGATTTATTATTCATGGCCACTGTTCCTTTGGGGTAAGAATACCTCATTTTCACTCGAGTCTTGCTGCCCTCTCTGGTGATTATATCTACCTCCCCTCTGAATGGTTTCTGGCATTCTAGTATCTGTCATCCTCATTGTTAATAGACAGTCCAGTTCCGCTCCCACCATCAACCATATCCTACAGATGAGAGGCATCAATGAGCTTCTCAAAGTTGCCAGCATCCCCCTCATCAGCACATTCCTTATTGCCTTAGGAAAGGGAATATATTTTGGGTACTCCTAGGGAACAGTTAAGTGATGAATTCTCAGACATACATAATAAATCCACTTTGACATACCTACCTCCTCCAGTCTTCTGATCCATCCTCATTATTATAAGACTATAAGAAAGTTTAAGCACCTCTCCTTCATTAATAGCACATTGTTATTTTCTCTAAACTTCAAGAATTTAATACTACAAATCATTAGGATCAGCTTCATGCCTTTTAAAAATATTGAAACTTGAATCATGGGTTAATACCTTCATGTTAATAAATTTTCACCCTCTAACCTTTATACAGTCCTCCCCCATTTTCTTGGTCCAAAACCCTCAGGATCCTTTCTCACTTGTTGTCCTCCAGTGCTTACAGGTGTTATTAGCCAAATCTTGCAATTCTTTTGATATTTAAGCTATTTTCTTCTTGAATAAGTACTGACCTACTCTGCTCAGGCCACGTGGAGACCTGGCCCTGGCTATAGGCCTAAAGGCAATGAGTCATATGGCAGGTGAAGATCTTGAGAAGATCAAGCATTATTTTATGAAGTACCTATAAGGTATCAAGTCCATCTTTGCATCCAAGCAAGAGGCAGTTTTGAAGTTACAGTGGAAACTGGGGGCTTATTATGCTCAGGCTTGTCCAAATAAATGTCCCTATTCAAGATTTCAAGATCCCATTCTTTTCTTATAAAGACTCCAACTTTGACATAGGAAATCTATCCAGGCTGCCCATTTTGTCTTCTCTGCAGCTCTCCCACACTTACAATGATAGCTTAGGCCTCATTTTTACCACAGCCATCTCTGTCACTGCAGAAAATGAGTGTCTCCTTAAATGCTTCCATAGAAGTCCTCTGGATCTCATGTCAAGCTTTGAGTTGGCAGTAGGTGCTCTGAGCCCATCATTTTCTTTCTCCAAAGTTCCCAGTGATGTTAACAAAAGCCAGCTCGTTCCACAATTCATATAATTAGCATTCTCCCATGTAAACAAATTCTAAAGCCAGTGCACATCTCAACCCATCACCTTCCATCCCTGCCTCATCCTAATTAACTCCAGAGGAAAGCTTTAATTATGGCCAGGTGTTATCACTACCTCAAGTAACCCCAACAAGGGGTCCTTATTGCTGTCAACCTGGCGAACAATCCAGTTCAATATCTCATTCTAAGCATCTGTTTTCTAGGGTCCCTCCTGCTACCCAGACTTTTACCTCGGTTCCCCCAGAGAGAAGAGGTTGAAGAAAGACATCTGTGCCATAACTTTATTAGAGAATTCAATCATAGGGAAGCAGAATACAAGGCTGAACTATTGAGTTGTTCAGTGCTAAGTGAAACTAATGGCTCGGTCTCATGAGATCATCCTCTGAGAAGCGATAGAACCTACATTTAGATAGTCTGCCCTTGGGGAAAAAGGAGGGGGATAACCTGATGGCTTTCATCTCCTGGTGCTTCAAGAATGTGCTCATGGGTGGTGTATGCATGAGCACCAAGAGAAGTATTTGGGTGACTCACACTTTGGACCTAGAGGGGAACCTTGGGCTGGGAAGCAAAAGGTGCATGAGATCACTGTTAGTTTGCACAACTGTGAAGCCAGAGCCCACACGTATGTGGGGCTGCTGCAGCAACTGGAACACGAGGCAAGTTGGGACTGGAGAATCTGAAGTGGTGCTTCAAGTGACCGGTGAACTGGCCGATAGTATACACATTAAAAATGAGTATTTGTTATTATGAATATTTGCTGCTGAGGATACAGTGAAGCAGACAGCCAAAAATTTCTGTCCTCATGCTGACGTTTTGGTAGGGGAGATGCTTACGAACCTGATAAATAAGGAAATTTATACTCTACAAGATTGTCATAATTATAAAAGGAGGAAAAAAAAATCAGAGAAGGAGAACACAAAACATCAGGAGCGAAAGTGTCCTGTAAGGCCCGCAAGGAAGAAATCAATAACGACTCCAAGTTTTGAGGCTAAGTAACTAGAGGAATAAAGTTTCTATCATTTGCGAAGTAGCCATTTCCCTTAGTTGAGAAGTGCATGGCTAAGAAAGGCATGAGCAGGTTTGAGGTTGAATTCAAAAATTGCGTTTGGTGTGGGGCACCTAGGTGGCTCAGTCAGTTGAGTGTCTGTCTGACTCTTGGTTGCGGCTCAGGCTCAGGTCATGATGTCAGGTCCCTGGGATCAAGCCCCGCATCAGGCTCCACACTCAGCAGGGAGTCTGCTTGAGATTGTCTCTCCCTCTGCCCCTTCCCCCACTTATGCTCTCTCTCTCTCTGTCTCTCTAAAATAAATAAATCTAAAAAAAAAAACTGTGCTTGGTGCATATTAAATTAGCCATGTCTATTACACCGCCAGGGGGACATGTCAAATAGGAAGTTAGACATGCAGCTCTGTAGTTGAAAGGCCATGAGTCAGGCTGAGCTCCCTGAGGGGGATGAGCTCTCATAGACTACAGGAGCAGTCCCTGGAATGAGACCAGGCTGCTCCAAATTTCAGAGGGAGTAGTGGTGAATAGGAACCAGGCGAATGATCTAAGAAGGAGCGACCAGTAATGTGGGAGGAAAACCAGGAGAGTGTGGTGTCCTGGAAGCCACGGGCAGAAGGTTCAATGACGGCAGGGTGAGGAGCTTGGTCAAAGGCTGCTGATGGGGTCAGATAAGGTAAAATTGAGAATGCGCCATTGGATTTATCCATGTAAATGTAGTTTTGGTGAAGTTCTGAAAACTTAACTGGAGTGTGCTCAAGAAAGATATCAATGTAAGAGGATAGAAAGTGAATACAGTAACTACAGGTCACTCTTTCAAGTATTTTTGCTATCAAAGAAATGAAAAATATCTGGCAATAACCAAAGGAAGGAGTGTAGGTCAAAAGAGAATTGTTTTTTTAAAAAGGAGAAATAACATGTTTGCATGCTCATAGAGTGATTCAGTAGAGAGAAAAACAAGGGTTAAGGGAGAGGGGAGAAGACCAAAGAGCAATTTTCTATGTAGGGAAGATGAGATGGGGGCTGTTCCCCTGTAGTGGGGTTGGTCTGAGGTCGGAGCAGAGAGGGTTTACCCTTAGTAACAAGAGGGATGAGGGTAGTTGTGGGCCCAGAGCCCAGAGGCAAGTGAATGGGTAGATTTTATGGTGGAAGCTTTTGGACCTTCCTTTCTGAATGCTGCGTTTTATGTCAGTGACATAAGCCAGGATTGAGGATGAGAAGAAAGTATTGGGGATCTGAGGATAGTAGAGAAAGAATGTAACAGTAGCTGAGAAAGATCTGAGTAGTGAATTGCCTAAAGAAGCAAAGAATTGCTGGGCCATATGAAAGGCTTGTTGGAGGTGAGTGTTTAGTAGCTGCAAGAAAGCCCTAGCAGTGTGGCGGGGTGTGCTTCTCCAGGAAGGCGGAGCTGCCCTGGTCCCTGGTGACGTCACAGAGCAGGCAACACGGTTTAGTTGTGGCAGAATGTTTCTGGTATTTATTTCCAACTTCTTCCCACTGAGGACAAGGTGAAAGCCTTAAACCCAAATGACTAACCATATTCTGTGAACTTTAGTTGGTTAGAATTTCTCTCCCATTCTGGAGTCATCAAATTTGTAGAGACAGAAAGTAGAATGGTGGTTGCTGGGGGCTGCAGGGAGAGGGGACTGGGAAGCTGGTGTTTAATGGGTGCACGGTTTCAAGTGGGGAAGATGAAAGAGAAAAAACACTATATTAGAAGGTGTTTGTCTCGATAGAAAACTATAGCAGAAAAGAACAGTGGAACTTCAAAGTCATGGGAAATGTTCAAGAAAAAAAAATGGTTGTGAGCTAATAATGATGAGGTCATCCAAAATGCAGGCTCCTTCCAGGAATGGAGTTAGAGGCCGTGTCTTCATAAATCTCATCACCTGGCTCAGACCAGATAGTCTAACTTCGGGAGAGGGGACAGTGCAATTCTGTCCTCCTGGTCATGCTAATGGCTCTACCACAGCTGTAGAAAAGTGATTAAAAATAAAATGCCATTTCCAGGACGCCTGGGTGGCTCAGTCAGTTAAACATCCAACTCTTCATTTCAGCTCAGGTCATGATCGCAGGGTTGTGAGATCGGGCTCCTCGCTGGGCATGGAGTCTGCTTGAGATTTTCTCTCTCCCTCTGCTCCTCCCCCGCCTCTAAAAAAAAAAAGAATAAAATGCTATTTCCAATCAACTTTCCTAAGTAACCTTCACTTTAATACAGTAAAAACTAAACTAATCCAGTAAAACAGTGTGCGGAAACAAAACAGGGGAACGGACCATCTGTAAAATAACTGATGTTCATTGCGCTGGGCGCGCTCAGCTTGTAAGAGGGTGTTGCCCAGGTGAACAAATTAACCTGGGCTGTCTTTTCTCTTTTTTCAACACACTGCGGTAACCTTGTGAATGCCACAGGGCTGCCTGCCTGTCCCCTTCTTTTAGTGCCCTCCCCCATAGCAAAATCTTCCCTTTTCTCCAAGTCGGATGGCCTCATTGGTGTGGCCATGACAATGAGTGTTCATTTTACCACTATGAAAGGGTTTAATGATTAAAAGGCCACACCATAGCACTCAACCACAAAACTCTTTCTTTAGCTCCCATGAAGCCCCTTGGATTCAAAATGTTCTTTTGACAGGATCAAGAGTGGTTCTCATTTTACTGGGCTGCAGAAACATCTGCATTTTTTTAATCTACTACCTTCTACTCAGTGAACAGTGTTAATGTGTAATTACTGAAACACCCCTTCTCAGAGTGGCACACAGTCACACCAGGTCCCCCACCAGCCTTGCTCTGGCTCTAATTAAGCAGGGCTGCCTTTAGATCCTATACCCTCATTCAGAGCTGGTAATAAACCAGTCACAGGCTTATCTACCCAGCTTACATCTTAATCTCTCTGTCTCTCTCTCTCTCTCCTCCCTCTTCCATCTCCTTGGCTAAAAGGAATGACAAAAAAGGAGGGGAGTGGGAGGAAAAAAATCCACACAGCCACCACTGGCCTTCTCTTTCACATAATTAGAGTTCATTAGGGGGTACACCAAACACACAAAAATATCAAAGCTGGATGGAGACAGAACTGAAAGACTCTAAATCTAGGGGAATCTAGAAAACAGCCACAAAGGGGGAAAAAAAAAAGACGCCAGCATCCATGTGACTTAAAAAGATGAGTAGGGTGGAATTTAAGGCTGATGTGGGCAGATTCCTAGTATAGACCAGTGGCTGGGGTTATGTTACTGTCCATTGCAGTATTCTTATTGTGATATCAATGTTCTATTGTGAATCGACACTGTCCCCAACATCCCTCCTAGCAGTTTGGCCCTGCATAATTATTTTTTCTGACTTTACTCTGACCGGAACAGGAGTTCCAGTGGTAACTGGTCAACTCCAGAGGTTAGATGACAAAATCATTTTAGAGCCTCTTGAAATACCCTGTAGAGACTCAATAGCAGGCAGAATTGGAAAGAAGGTGTCTCAGGGAATACCCTTTCTGGAATGCATTTAGTTAGTGCTTTTTTCAACTAAGTGAGAAGGTTTGTTGTCTCAGCTCATGGGTATCATGTTTCTTTTTAAACACTACATCTGAGACTAATAATGTACTATATGTTGGCTAATTGAATTTAAATAAAAAAATAAATTAAAAATTTAAATCAGAACATTCACAATTACTTCAAAACATTCACAGTGATCTCCTAAAAGTTCTTGAATAACAAGCTTTGAAAGTTAGACACTTTTCCAAGGCTAAATCCTATAACTGGTTTGTGATAGGTGGGTCAAATGAAAACTTTTTCATTTGGAAAATACTGAGGGAACTACTTGCAAGCAAAAGATTTCACCTATTATTTCTAGAACATTAGCAATTAAAAAATCTAGCAGCTGTGATCATTAAGAGCTATCTTTTTTACTCTTTTGACCTGGACAGAGAAAATCTCAATAAGCATTAGATGCTAGGAATATCAAATGGTGTGGAAAGAGCTGTAATGTCTTGTGTGATAGTCCATTCAGTATTCCACATATTTTCCTCAGTTTAAATATTTTTATTTGAAGTGAACCTATAATCAAGAAATAATATAAGTGAGCCAATGTGTCTATTTGATTCTTCAGTAACACTTAAGAACTACCCATGCTTTCATTTCTATAACCGGACTGAGACCACTCACTTGGGTGCCATTTGATATTCCAAAGCCTGAGAAGCTTCCAGAAATCCCTATTCAAAGTGGCAGCTGGGAATCCCTTCAATTCTACCATCTTTTCCTTGACTGTCTTAAGTGGCTTTATCCCACCAGCAAATGCCTCCACTTGAAACTGCAAATCTAATGAAAATCAGCAACCTCCCTTTAACCATAACTAAATATGGTGATGATGTTTTCTAGCCTCTCTACCAGCTGTGAAGAGTTCATGAACAAGTTTCTCTGAATCTCTGCTCTTCCACCTATGAAGTGAGATTAATAGGACTCATAAAGGATTTAGGGAGTATTCTACATATGCAAAATATTGTTTTGTCTTTTCCTTAAGTAAAGAAAAGCTTTGAAGAATGCTCTAGAATAATGGAGTGATGTTTGCTATTTGGTGTGAAAAAATACTGCTCAAAATATTTTTTCTCTCCAGGGTTCAGCACGGTTTATAAGGGTCAGAATTTAAGGATCAGTTCTCTCCTTGACTTGTAAACAGTTTAAATTTCATTTGTGACAGGGTGGGTGCTTTTTATTCTCTGCACCAAGTACCCTGCCTTAACTTGGTGGGTTACAGTTTCCTCCTCTAAAACAGAGTTGATAAAAAGCTGTTGACATGGCTCACAATAGATTCACTATGTTTTTTTTAAAGATGTATTTATTTATTTGAGAGAGAGAGAGAGTGCGCACAAGCATGGGGGGAGCAAATAGGGAGGGAGAGAATCTCAAGCAGACTCCCCGCTGAGCACAAGTCCAACCCAGCGCTCAATCTCATGACCCTGAGATCATGAACTGAGCCGAGACCAAGAGTCAGACGCTTAACCAACTGTACCACCCAGACGCCACTAGATTCATCGTGTTTTTTTTTTAAAAGATTTTATTTATTTGACAGAGAGAGACACAGCGAGAGAGGGAACACAAGCAGGGGGATTGCGAGAGGGAGAAGCAGGCTTCCCGCGGAGCAGGGAGCCGGATGCGGGGCCCCATCCCAGGACCCCGAGATCATGACCTGAGCCGAAGGCAGACGCTTAACCGACTGAGCCACCCAGGTGCCCCAATTCATCGTGTTTTAACAGTGTGTTCAGATGACTACAATGGCACATGAAGACATTAAAATCTAAATAAATTTATACTACAGTTTAAACAATATTAATATCTCCTAATTCTATATGTATATTTCACATACCCAGTGCCACAAAAGTTGCTGTCAACAGCCTGTTTATGGCTTGCAAACTATAAATGAATTGCTAGAGAGTTTACGTTACACAAATGCCTGAACAGCATCACAAATAAGTTGTGCTAATATGGTAAAAAACAAATGGCTTTAGAGATAAAGAACCTTTCTTTTTCACTTGAAAGCATTGTGATCAAGTTTTGGAAAATGAGTAGCCGGCAGAATTTACTGGGTCTGCTTTGTAATAATTGATAATAGTCATTCCTGTAATGAGATTTTTTTAAACTCGAAATGCTGTGAGGGTTTCACTCCATTGTCCCAATCAAAGCACTATCTGTGGTAAAATAAAAAAGCATTCAACAATTTAATATGCTAACATACTTGATCAGGAGATAGTATCTTTATGAGTTATCTGTCAGACTATTATTTATTTATTTACTATTTTAATTAATATAATGTAATATTATTTAGGCCAGATATCAATCTTATGTTTTTTTAATGATTTTATTTATTTATTTATTTATTTATTTATTTAAAGTGTGCACGTGCCTGCAAGTGGGGGGAGGGGCAGAGGGAGAGAGAGAATCTCAAGCGGACTCTGGGCCCAGTCCAGAGCTCGAGGTGGGGTTGATCTCATAACCCTGAGATCATGACCTGAGCTGAAATCAAGAGCTGGACGCTCAAATGACTGAGCCACCCAGCGGCCCTCTATCAGTCTTATTTAAATCAAAGTCTTTAAAAGAGAGCGAGAAGGGGAAGATTATGTAATCCCAGACTTCAGGCTCTTGTAAACCCACACAAAACTGACTCTCCCTTATTGCCTGGGGGAGAATTGGTACTGAAACCTGCTAGAATCCCTGAGTATCTTTCCCATTGGCTGGACTGGAACTTCTCATCGCAAAGCAGAGGGTAGCTTACTTTCTGAGGTACACAAATGAAGAAGGAAAGGAAAGCTTCAACTGAAACTTCTTACCCTTGATTCCAATGCATACATGGGTCAGGAGAGGATATAATGTTTGTAGAGGGGATTAACCCCCTGCTCATCCATCTACATCTGGGAACACTGAGCTCTCCACCCCCAACTCCACCATGGGGACGGGTGGTGGCTAGGGTCAGCTGACCCTTTCAGAGCTATCATTTCCCAAGAATAATTTCTGGCAGCAAATACCCAAAGCACAAAAGTACTGGTGAGATATAATGTCTGTAAACTCCATATTCCTTAAAGATTTCTTCTCAGACAGAAAAATAAGAAAAGCATGGAGTGGAGTGGAGGGTCACAGAGAGACTGCTCTGAGGAAGTAAAAAGGTCAGGATAATGCAGCCCTGTATGTAAAACTAATAATACAACAACTTCACCCTTATATAAACTTTTATAGTCATTGATTTCTGGTTTTTTCTAGATAAAGCTGGTCTCTGGGACTACGTGACCAGGATTTAACCAAATATAGTTGATAAAGCCCCAAATTTCCATCTAGAAAACTGAGGGAAGGGACAACTATGCTTGGTTTTTGTCTTTTTCCTTAAAAAATGAGAAACAGAAGCTGTCTTCAGGTGCTTGATTAATGTTAAGAGTGTTTCTCTCACACCTCTATCTGCTGAGCACTAGAACAAGAGTGAATACAGCATATTTGCTTTTAATCACTAATATGTTTCTCTCTACTGCCCTTATCCTTTTAGTTTATAAAACCTCAGAAAGTCAAGGACTATGTCTGTTTACCTTGCCTGGTAATGTATTTAACACAGTGCTCCGTACAAATGAATGCCTGGTAAATACTTGCATGCCACCACAATGGCGGCCCTGACGAACATGGCCAGACTTTATTTTGTTCCATTTAGTCTTGTATTGAGTAGGTAGTGTCTAAGCAACCACCAGTTTAAACCTCAAGCGTGCAAGTTTCACCTATGATGAGCTAGTTACTTGCTTTCAGCCCTGCCCCCGGAAAACGTGGTGGGTTGGACTCCAGCACATAAAAGCCGAAGAGAGTCAATCATTAGCAAATGTGAATAATAGCCAAATAACACTACCAGATTGTGTTTGTCTAAAGTGCCAAAATGAATTGTTCATTAGCATTCTCAGAAATACCCAAATAATGGCAACAAGGGGTGTTAAACCATTTCAGATTGTTGGTGAGTTTTGCTTAGGGGATAAAAAACAATAAAGTGTCTTGGATGAGGGTCAGTGCTTTCCCATTCTTATAAGGGCAACTAAAAGAAAATTCAAGAAAGGGAGCAATGGGATGAACTTCCCCATGAGCTATTTTCCCATCTACATGTAAGGAGCATGGATAAAGGAAAACAAATGCCCATTGGCTTTTAATTCCATTCCATTCATTAAATGTCATATTTTTCTTCCATTAAGCCCATTTTTCTACCATTTTACAAAGGTAATGATGGGCTGAGTTTTCTGCTCTAGGTAATTTGTAATGTTAACAGAAAATTCAAATGAGTAAATGTTAAAGATCTTACTGGCTTTATTCAGTGATTTATGAATTGGGCTGCATTCCATATAGCAGATAAAACGGAGCATAGAAAAGCTGTACAAAATAAAAGATTTACAGGCAGAAAAGAGTGAGTGGGCCAAGGCAGTCATACTACTAAGAACTGGATTGGCTGTAGCAAGGACACTTTTCTTTAGGAGATAACAAGAGTCTATCAGGTAGATACCTCACTAGCACTAACCAGGTAATTCCTGATTGAGAGGTTGAAGATTCCATTTCTGGGTGAAGCCAAAACTGTAATTAAGTCTAGGTTTGGTGATGTGGGGCTTAGCATAAATGACTCTATTTGGGGCCTTTTGTCTTGTTTTTAACCATTCTCCCCCTTTTAATCAGACTCTGAATCTGAGAGATGTGATCAAAATATAAGGCATTAATGCTACTCCCCACTACCCCTCTGAAGGTCTCACAGTTTCTGCTAATCAGGTGTGACATCTTATAGCTGAATCTTTCTTGGTATTCACAGGTCACAACTTCAAATTCACATTCTTAAAGTCCTTCATTGTCTTCATTCTCTTCCTGATGTTCTAGTCTTAGGGCGATCATTTGCTTGATGGTTATCAGATGTGAACATAGTATTTAAAGGTTTTGAGAGAATTCAGCAGACCAAAAAGACTACTATGACTATTATAAGCAGAATAATTCCCAATGTCTGAAGTGTACTTCAGAGCCATGGCTTCCAAGACCCAAACCAATCAGAATCAAATAAGTCAAAGAAAGACCTCATTGAAGGAGTCACTTTCTTAAGACAACTGATTTGTTCAGTGATCTTTTGAATCTCAACTTCCCCAGAAGTGTCAATCCAAGTGCAGCAAGTGGTATTAGCCATAGAAAAAACACATCTTTGCTCTCCTAAAAAGATAATCAAGAGCTATCTTATTCCCAAGAACAACTTGGGTCATAGTATCTAGGAATTTTTGTTGGGCAGTTATTGCTTTAGCAATAGATTCTGCAATATCTTCAAGAGTTAAGGTGAGGTTCCTGATCATAGCCTTATTTGCACTTACTCCTAGCCAGAGCAGCAGTGATCTACCAGAGGGAAGCTAACTTTGAATCAAGAATGCCTCCCAGTAATTCCTCTTTGAATCTATGGCTCAGGACTGGAAAGGTGATAGCCACAAAGGCCAGTAAAATTTCAGGGTTTGTAGACCACAATTTTATTCTGATTACTCTTGTCTTGTGTCCCTATCTTTGTGCAGAGCCTGGAAGCAAGGTTCCCTGAGTTAGGGATTGTGAGGGATAGGTAAATAAACCCCCAGGGTTAGGGAGTCTGACACAATAAAGTGGAGGGCTGAGTTGGACCAGATGTTAGATGGAGCTTTTTACAGTTGTAAGCTATGCGTCCAAGGTTCAATACCTTGTAACTTGACAGCAGCATCAATGATCGAGAGCTCTTGGTAGGGTCCTTTTCATGAGTCTCACTTTTGCCAAATCATCAGAGTAGAACAATAACTGCCCATAAATGGCAAAAAACTTAAAAATGCCCATAGTTGAAGATCTGATGAGAGTTCAGTATAATTGGTGATAAGGAAATTTGGTTATTTCAGTAATATACAACATTTTAAGATAATTAGAATTATGACTGGTAACATTATACCAGTACATATCAGACTTCAGAAATTTCATATAATTTTTGGAACACTTATAACATATACCTATATAAATACAACATAAAGAAGGCTTAGTGTTACTTTTTATTTGACAATGCTTCCCATGTAATTAACATATCAAATAAGCCTAATTCATTTAATACCTCCCTTTTTATAAGGAGAAAGAACAAATCGTTTGAGATTTTTTTTTTCAAGGACCCTCTAGAAAACCCCAAAGTTAATTTGAGGTCAAAAAGATTTTATTTAGAATTTGATTTGAGGGAAGTTTGTCAAAAAAATCCACTTAACCAAAATGGCAATAGAAAATGTCAAAGGCAAGTACAGAAGTTTACATAGTTGTGAGAAAAAGTTATCTCCTTTAATATTGAGAAGATATTTTTTTTGCTTGTTTTGGTTTTTTTTGTTTGTTTGTTTTAAGTAATCAAAGACGTGATAAAAACAACATGAAGATAATTTATTGTATCTTGGTCAGACACAAAATCTTTGCTATCTAGGCAGATTACTTAAAAGGTAAAAAAAGACTTTTCGCAATCTGTTATCAAAAGCATACAGAAAGTCCAAGGAAACTGTCCTTCTAATAGAGAGAAAACCAAATTCTAATTTTGTACTAGAATACTTTGATATGAAACTTACTTTTTTTAAAGTTTGAAGTAATTAATTTCAATCTTTGCCAGCTTATCCAAAATTCCTCTCTCAAGATTCCTTTTCCGTAAAACTTCTACAGTTTTGTCCTATGTTTGTTTGTTTGTTTTTTCTTTTTCTCTATTTGGAACAATCAGTCATTCTACTTTCCTTATCTACCTTCCATATACAATTGTTTCCTTTGCCCTTATTATTTCTAAGTAGTTTTAATTACATATATTGATTAGAATCCTTAATTTCTAGTGAATACTAAGAAGTAAGCAATTGTGGGGGCACCTGGGTGGTTCAGTTGTTAGGCTTCTGCCTTCAGCTCAGGTCATGATCCCAGCATCCTGGGATCGAGCCCCATATCAGGCTCCCTGCTCAGTGGGGAGCCTGCTTCTCCCTCTCCATCTGCTGCTCCCCCTGCTTGCACTCACTCTCTCTCTCTGTGTCAAATAAATAAATAAATAAAATCTTTAAAAAAAAAAGAGTAAGCAATTGTGGACTGTCTCTTGCACTACCATTCTGCAGACTGGCAGACTTATAAATACATTTTATCATTTCTAGAAGTACATTCTCCCTCATAGTAAATTTTTCAATGTGGCACAAAATGTTTACTAAGAGACCCACTTAAGTTTATTGGTAATAAGCTAAAAGAAGATAAACCTTTGTTCAGTAACTAATGTTTCAGGATTTTATCTTATTTGGAAATGACTAGATAGTCAATCACTATCCATCATTTAAGTTAACTTAGCAAAACTCTAAAGTTTCAAGTAACCGAAAAGATTTTTGGAAACTCTTTTTTAAGCAGACATACCATAAAACATAACTATTTCTGCAAAATTCACCTAGAAACTCTTATCCCACTTACATCTATTTAAGTCATTTGTTCTTAGCGATTATATTTAGACTACCTATGAAAACTTCATGTGACATTAGACAAAGTAAGCCATCATCCAAAGTTATTTTTCTTGCTGATAAGTTTTATAAGAAAGATAAAGAAATTATTTGATCTATAATATGCCTCAGTAGAATAAAAGTCTTATATTTAATGCTGATAACTCTAAAGACATGCCTGTTTTAATTAAACCAACAAACTTAAACTAGTTTTTATTTACTAATGATTAATTCTAAATTGCACGAACTTGAAAAATATATGGGTTCATTTCTATATTTCTGAGAGTGTTGGAGTACTCAATCCATATAAGCGCTTGTCTTCAAACCAACCAAACAAGCTCGTACAAATTGATTTTGGCAATACCATCCAGAGGTAGAAAAATATCACATATCTACAACATACATTTATAGACACACATAAACATAGACAGACACAAAAAGAGAACGTAGAGCTTCTGTTCCAAAATTTTAGCCATGAATTAGTTACAACAATACAAAACTCTTTATTTACATAAATTGGATTCAAATTGTGTTTCTGGCAGTTGGAATAAGATAAGGTTACCTGCTCAGATGGCTAAATGTTTTAACTAATGTTTGTGGAGAAGACACTTAAGAATTGTTTTCTTTACCTAGTTTCCAAAATAGCTTTCCCTTTATTTTTCCTTCTGATGAGAATTACCTCCCTCAAGTCTTCATTTCAAAAGAGATGGTCTCATAAGAGTTCCTGGAAAAGACCATGTAGATATTTACATCTCAAAGACCCAGGTAAAGAATGGAAGTTCCTCCAAGAAGGACTCTTATTTCCTAAGGTCAGAATTTCTACAGTACCTATAAGCCTTTTGAAATGAATAGGTGAGGTTTGAGGACTGATAGGAAGGATAGGTAGACGTTGAATTGTTCCTAGAGCTGCATTCCTCGCTTTGCAGAAATTCATAAGATAAGGACAGTTGCTTTTAATTCCTCACAAAATTGGATTGCAGCCTAAATAATATCAAGGGGGAGAACCATCCATCTAACCACATAATCTTCAATTTGCTTCTCTATATCAGGGAGATTGTCAATTAAGATGGAAATAAAAAGGATTTCCAGTACCAGTTTCAGAGCTTTGACTTTGGAGTGTTTTTCTTTCCCTCTGTGTGCATTTAGCTTGGAAAAAGCCTTTTAAAAAAAGTTCCTGTCAACCTTTGAATACCAGCTTCCAATTTGGCCAATCTCTGACCACAGAGCTACTTAAAAAATCCTTTCAAATATCTTGTTAGGTTTCAGCCAGGACCAACAGTAAATATTGCTGGCAGTATTGAACATCCCCCCTTGGACACAAGAGGTATCCCCAAAAGGGTACAAAATATACCACCCTCCCAAGATCCAGAGCCACTCCTAAAAATAGCCAAAAGAAAGAGAGTGTTAAACAATTTTCCTGAGAGCTGGCAGATGGTAGGACCCCAGTCACAAATGGAGTGCAACCCACATTTCTGTCCAGACATAGTTTTGCACCCCCAACCTGATTGTTGAGCTGCCTGAATATACAAGAACCAACAACCTGCTTTGCCCCAGGCAGGCAGAAAGCCAAGCCAGATTCTCAGGACGTAAAACTATTCAAGCAAGAAGGCGATAGGTACCCCCAGGAGAGAATCAATAACCAATGGGCCTGAATTTGGAAAGAAAGGGACAATATGAAATTTTATCTTTCTTTCTCTACCAGGTACTACAGATAGATATCCAGGCAAGCTGATTCTGCTAAGAATTCTCACCTTTAGCATTTTTCAATGGCAGAAGGATTCCGAACACTTCAGGAAACTTTTAGGGATCCTCCTTGGGTTTAAGAAATTCTTTATGGCCCTTGATTTGGTCTTTGACCAAGATGTGAAGGATACCTGAAGATTGCCTGCAGCCTCAGGTGATCTTATTTTAAAAGGAAATTATTTAATAGTCTCTTCAGAGTGGAAAGGCAATTCAGATAGAGGACTGCTAGGACATGAATACTGAGATAGAGGAGGATAGAGGGAAGCTGGAGGCATCACAGCTGTCTAATTGTCTCTTGTTTTAGGTACCTCTGTGTCCTTAAATTTTAATTAGCATTTTGCAACAAAACTTTCAATGAAGCCATTTTGAAATCTTGAAGCTTTTGGAGGCTTCTGAATGCCAATTAAAATAGGTATCCCATTTTGTTGTTTGTTTGATTTGGGAACCCTTGCTTTCAAGTGCACTCTTTTTTTGAGAGATAGAGAGAGAGGTGGGGGAAGGGCAGAGGGAGAGAGAGAGACAGAATCTTAAGCAGGCTCCATGCCCAGTGCGTAGCCTGACACAGGCTCAGTCTTATGACCCTGAGATCATGATCTGAGCTGAAAACAAGAGTTGGACACTTAAGCGACTGAGCCACTCAACAATCTGGCCTAACTGGAATATTCCCCATAATGGCCATCGTAATTCTAGGTTGTCTTAGTAAGATTTTGCCACTTTTCAAGTTCTTACATTATTTTTATTAATTTACCAGATATTCTTTTCGTGAGAATTATAAAAGACCAAAAACATTTTTTGCAAACTGCCTTTTTTGAAACAAATGATTTTCTTTTGATTACAAATACTGTGTAAGACAACACCTTCTTTTGCAAAACCAATAAATACAAGAACAACTTTTAAACATGTGATTTGTCCAAGATATTTGGAAGAAAAAAAAAAAAAGAACCTGATTTTTTTTCCAGTATTAAAAAAATATGTATCTGTATTCCTTTACCTTTCAAAGAATAAGTTCAAAACTATGACTCAACCGGAGAAAGAGATAGAGATAGAGATCATTGTATAGCTACTTTAAATAGCTTCTGACAATTCTTCTGATGTTACCTTTCCTTTTGGGAACACATATCTTCACAAAAGAGTTGAATTTAAAATATTTCTAATGCACTGATTAATGGAGGAAAAGAAAATACCTATTGCACACATACGTATAAACTTTACCATAAACAATTATGCATATCAAAAAGACACTCACTTGAGAAAGGTACCAAAAAAAAAAAAAAGTGGGGAAAAACCTGAATTACAGAAAAGAAAGTCAAATTTGGATACTTACAGGTTCTAGGACCACAATTCTTAGACATAAAGTAAACAGATGTGCCAGAAGATGGCCCACTCAATTTTTGGAACTTGAGGACCCCATTTCTTTAGTTAAGCATTGGGTCCCTTGGAGCCAAATTAATACCTAAGAGGGATGTGCCACTGGGTTGGGGACTGTGTGGTGTTTTACAGTGTACCTCACCGCATAGAAATTTTCTTGAGGATGGCGAGTGACCCAGTGTCAATCTAACACATTCTGTGTCCAACCTATCCTGACATGGGAGTCTTAGAGTTAAGTGGTGAGTGCTCTAACAGTTTTAAGTGCTCAACCCATGCCCACCAACTTTGCAGCTTTTGCCTTCTGAGATTGCAATTAGCAATAGTCTTTTCTTCAAACGCACATTAAAAGAAAGCAACAATAACAGAGAATATGGAACTGTGGACCAAAGAAATGTTACTGAGGACTGACCAGGAGAAGGCCTTAGGTGCATACCACTCATAGGTCCCAATGTGGGACTGGAGACTGAACCAAGAGCTGGGGCTTGGGTTCCAGGTGAAAGTGTGTGCTAGCTCAAGCTGACCTGCCCTGGACTGAAAAACCAATTAGATCAAGAGCTTGAGGCAATGAGAGCAGGGCTCAGAACCAAGAGGAACTTGCCCATGGCCCTTGGAAATGGTAGGAAAGACAACTCAAAGGGGTTTTATGGGTACCCATGCCCGTGTTTCTCGCGGTCCCTGAAGTCATCAGAAGTCTCCTTCAGAGCCCACTGCTGCCACCAAACCTGTTAGAAAACAAAATTCAACGGAGTAAATGTTAAAGATCTTATTGGCTTTATTCAATGCTTCATGAATCGGGCAGCGTCCCATCTAGGAGACAGAAAGGAGCTCCTAGGAGCTGTACAAAATGAAAGACTTTAACAGGCGGAAGGGCGAGGACAAGAGAGTTGTACTAGCAAAAAGCAGACTGGTGGGTGGGGTGGGAGGGATGGGGTGACTGGGTGATGGACACTGGGGAGGGTATGTGCTCTGGTAAGTGCTGTGAATTGTGCAAGACTATTGAATCTCAGATCTGTACCTCTGAAACAAATAATGCAATATATGTTAAGAAAGAAAAAAAGAAGAAGAAGAATGTAGCAGGAGGGGAAGAATGAAAGGGGGGAAATCGGAGGGGGAGAAGAACCATGAGAGACGATGGACTCTGAAAAACAAACTGAAGGTTCTAGAGGGGAGGGGGGTGGGAGGATGGGTTAGCCTGGTGATGGGTATTGAGGAGGGCACGTTCTGCATGGAGCACTGGGTGTTATGCACAAACAATGAATCATGGAACCCTATATCTAAAACTAATGATGTATGGGGATTAACATAACAATAAAAAAAATTTAAAAAAAAAAGCAGACTGGTTGTAGCAAGGTCACTTTTCTTTAGGGGATAGCAGGAGTCTATCAGGCAGATTACCTCTTAGAGCTGACAAGGTGATTCCTGATTGATTTCATTTAACATTCCATTTCTGGGAGAAGCCAAAACTGTGATTAAGCTAAGTCTTACTTTAGTGACATGGGACTTAGCATAAATGACAGTATTTGGAGCCTGCTGTCTTGTTTTTTAACAGTAATAAGTCTTTGAATTTACTAAAGGATCATCCTGCCTAAATTTTACATTTTGAATAGTGTGCAGCACACAAAACGTGCTTCCTTGGTGTATTCTAAGAGAGGCCAAGCATATAGTATTAGAGCCAAAATCAGGATCTTATTTTGCTTCAAGATGCTTTGAAACATGTCATTATGAACATAATTCTGCTTGTGAACTTGGACTCATTAACTTAGCAATTAGCAAGATCTTGTTTGATCTTGGAATTCATTAGCCATTGCAGCTGGAAGACTGCTTCAATTTTAACACATAGGAATCAACAACGAAGGTGGTAATAAGAAAATCAATATCACTTTCCCACTTATATATTTTTCCAAGGCTGCACAATGCCCAATTAAACAGTATTTTACATTAGAAATATTTTTAAAGTAGCATTATCACATTTCTTTTAACAGAGACAGAATATCCCTCAGCTTAATACAAGGTCATCATCCATGAGGTTATAGATGGAGTTCTCAAGCCAAGTCCCTTTCTTCATCTGCATACCACACAGGGTCCTGCGCATGAGAAAAAGTTGGCAAGGTGGATTTCAGAAAGTTCCTTCCCGCCCTTTAATTCTCAAATAATCTCCTCCATATTCTAGAAGTCTGGTCAAAAATTCCACCCAATGCAGTCAGCTGAGTCTCAGTTCTAGTCTGGTACTTGGCAGATAGCTTAACTTCTTCATTAATTCTCTTAATAAATTGTGATTGACCATTTTTTTCACTCTTGACATTTGTGGCAAATATGAATTTAGCTCATCAGAAATCTAATTTTTCTTGTTTTGTTTCATGGTCAGAATTTTCTACAATGTTACACATCTCATATAAGTTCCATGAAACAATGTTAGAACCCAGCACAGATCTACATTTGCCAAGTCAGATTTCAAATGATAGCTACCTGTACTTTATTATTTTTTTTAAGATTTTATTTATTTACTTGAGAGAGAGAGAAAGAGCTAGAGAGAGCACAGAGTCTGGAGAGGGAGAGGCAGACTCCCCACTGAGCAGGGAGCAGCCCAATGTGGAGCTCCATCCCAGGACCCTGAGATCATGACCTGAACCAAAGGCAGACGCTTAATGGACTGAGCCACCCAGGTGCCCCTACCTGTACTTTATTCTGAGAGTTCAGCTAGCCGCCCCCCCCCTCCTTGCAACAGGCCTTCAGTTCATTCTGATTGGAAAATACGCTACATGACAAAGCAATCCACCCTCTTCGCAAGTTTCTGTTAAAAATTTATTTTAAAATTATCTTTCTTTTGCTTCCCCCCATTGACCACAGAAAAATTATTCTAACACTTAATGATATAAATTATGCTCTCTGATGAATACTATTGTCCAGACTCAACCTGTTGAGTTCTCCGACATAGCTTTTAGTTCTTTCCATATTCTGGCTACATCCTCCTGAGCCAGTCCTGCCTGTGAGTGCTTTCTTCAGATGTAGTGGCAATTCCAAACACAGAGTTATACATGGGGACTGACCAGTTTATGAAGGAATATAGCAACATCTCCCTAACTCCCAACACCATACACCCTTTAATACAGTCTGATTGCATTTGTTTTGGAGGACGTGTTAGCCAGGATTATTGCAGAAAACAGAGCCTAAGATAAGAGATTATATGCAGATAAAAGCTTGTACACAGACAGTGTATTTGGGGAAGTAAAGCCAGGAAATGGGAACAGGGAATGAAAAAAAAAAAAAAGCAGAGTGAAGGAAAATCAGTACAGAGTACATTTTCCAGCTGGTCACCACTGTGGGGCTTTGTCCATCCAAGACCCTCTGAAGAGCTGAATAAAATGCACCTCAGAAGCATCTGCTGGAGAACAGAAGAGCACGTGTATCCCCGTAAATCCTTTATTTTTGTACCACCACCATCCACTATTTTCCCTGCCCTCATAGATCCAGGGTCATGGGCTGTCATTGATCATGGGCTGTGAAGTCCCTCACCCTTCTGGGTCTAATGCATGTGCAAGACCAAGTCTGGCATCAGAAGCCGTGGTGCAAAAAAAATGAGACTTGAGAGGTGTGAGGTGCCCATGTATAAAGCCCCTTACCGACAGCAAAAGCCTCAGGAGAACGTGGGCTGAGGATGTGAGCAGGCACAAGAGGTCTCTGACGTAGATAACTGAATTTTAGCTTACAGTCCTATTTAGCTTGTAGTCCCCTAACCCCGTAAATCCTTTATTTTTGTACCACCCCCACTGGGCTTACTGTTGTGATTATCTGAATTTTTGAAAGTTACAGAATCACAAGTATTTAAGAGATAGACCAGACCTTCTAGATTGTTTTAGAGATAAGGAAACTGAGGCACACACTGGAGAAACTGTTCTCCCAAGGTCACATATCTGGTCTAAATAAATGCCTCAGTGTTCTACTTTGTAGAGATCTTTGAAGCTATGCATTTGAGAAATATTTCTCAGGCTTTTAGGACATGCAGAAGACTTAAACAGGATTTGAATGTCATCACCTTTATGGGGAGCTTTCTTAGGGTTCATTTCTGCCAATCTCACAGATATTAGCTCCCTGAGATTCACATTTATACTGGAATTTGTTACCGGGAGATGCAGACAATCATGGTCTTCATTCTGATTTTTTTATCTTACCACTAATGCCCTGAGAGTGTTTATGTTGTTTTTTTTTTAATTGTTGTACATTTTAGATCTGACAGCACAGACAGTAATATGTTCAGAACAGGGGTGTCAGAAGCCGAGGAGGCTGAGGAGAAGCCAGGAGCCAGCCGGCCTGGATGTATCACAGGCTGGCTCAGGAACTACAGGCCTGGGGCAGGTTATACTGCGCCCCCCCAACCATTTTCCTCATCTGTAAAATGGGGACAATAACAAAACCATCCCGTGGGGCTATTATGATGCTTCAATGAGTGAACATTTATAAGTCTCTTAGAATAGTGCCTGACACATAGTAAGTGTTGTTAAAGTAGGTAAGACCTTTAAGATAGGTCTCTTGGGGTGGGGGGTGGAAGGTTTTGTTCCTTTGTGTTTTGGTTTTGGCTTTCCTTTTACCACACGACCAAAGCTACTGTTTTTATTCAAAACTATCTCAACTTTTCTTCTCAGGTGTGGAAGAAGCCGACATCTCTGCAGTTGTTTATGTATCTTCAGCTTGTATTACATTAAACACTATATACTCTATTTCAGTTACTTACAGCACAGATTTCTCTCTTTCAATATTCAATATAATAAGACCATTTCCCTACCAGGTCTTGGGTTTTGAAAATACTGTCTGCCTAAAATTTTTCACATAGTTTTCCATAGCAATTAATACTTTTAAAAAATGACAAATGAACAACAATAAAAATGAACCTAAAAAGTAGAAGAAATAAAGATGTTTGATTTGCATCTCCTGACACAACTTTAAATTGTAACAACCATCTGGATGGGGTGCTGTGTTCATGGATCTTTTGTTGTTGTTGTTGTTCATGGATCTTTTAAAATACTTCAGGTTCTTTTGAGTGGGGGGAAAAAAGTATCCATTCATAAATGAACTGTATTTAATATAATTATAATACCTTTTCCTGCAAGTGGAAAAGGCAGTATCTACATTATCTTCCTCACCAGGTTTGTACAACTGAAAATTACAATTCTTTAAAAAAAAAAAAAATGCAACACTTTTTGCTAATCAGCACTCTGCCCAGATAACTGGATGCAAAAAAAATCAGTAAGTAAATATGCCACAAACTTTAACATAGTCTGTTTGCACAAGTTATTATTGGTGAATGGATGGATTCGCGCATTCTTCACGAGGATGCGAAAGCGGCCACTATTCCTTTAGAAAGTTCAAAAGCTGCCGTCCCTCTTACTGACAATTGCAGGCAGGGCTCAGGCAGAGTTGTCTGGGCAAAACAGTAATTTAGAAACTTGCCGTCTGTCTCCTGCTTCTATTTGAAAAATCTTGACAAGGTTGCGTCTGCCGGATTCTTTTATTTCTTGGGTTTTCAGCAGAGTGTCCCGCCCTTCCCCCCTCGGTTTGCCGCGGGAGCACCAGCTCCCAAATCCGTAAACAGGCCGGCTCCTTGTAAAGAAAACTCTGGGGCAGCGGCCTGGCCTGCTGGGTTCAAGCCACAGAAAGCAGCCCCGGGTGAATTTCTCAGCCTTTGGTAAGTCCCGGGTCTGTGAGTTTGCTCAAGTGTACCAAGGCTGTTTGCAAGGGAGGACTCCCGCTGAGTGGGTTTGCTCTCCTCCCGGGAGCTCAGAAAAGGTGAGAGGGCGCCTTCGTATTTTCTCTTTTCCTTGAACTCCACAATAGTTTCTTCAGCAGGTCTCTCTGCATCTCTCACACTGGGACATTTTTCCACATTTCCAGGATTACGGCCACTTTTACTTAGATCTATGTGTGCTGCCTCCACATACAAAGAAGCACTCGGGGACAGGATTAGTAGGATTAGAAGAGATTCACATATGTCCAGTTCAAGCAATTGGTATTCAAAGCTTTACACTTTCAAATGCCACCAAGAGAGAGAAAAGGAGCAAGGGGCTCGCTTTGCATTTCAGCACCTTCAAGAGAGGAACAGTGCTTTTGATTGGTGTTTAAAGCGGAGGGGATAAACAGATTCCTCTCCGGGTTGAATCCCGGCGGCATACCACGGCCTCTAATCTGGGGGAACGAAATAGTGCGCCCCGGCTCTCAAATCACAAACTTCTGCATGTCGGTGGTTGCTGGCGTTCTGAGCAATGCGCCCCAGTGCAGATGTTTACGGCAATTCCTTTGCCGGTTCTGATTTGCTGTTTTCTCTACAGGCATTCCTTCAGGATCTCTCTTACAAATTAGTCCTGACTCTGTTTGCGCGGCTGTAACCGTGAAACTCAGCTGCCGAGCAGTGACATAGCAGAGGTGTGATGTGTTTTCATTTACCGGTGCTGGAGGCATAATCGGGTAAAGGAAAATGTGCTCGAATTAAAATCTGAAACGCAGTTGTTGAAATTGTGAAATTGTTTCTTCTACTTTGTGTGGAGACAGAAACAGATACGCCTCCCCACCTGTGCAAGAGATCCATTTTTCTTATCAGTCACTTCTCTTTTCGGGTCCTGAAGCAACCCATTGTTTTCCCCCTCAACCTCCCGTTCCTATAAAGGCCTGTTTTCCTTGATGAAGAAGGACAATATCCATGGAAAGCAACTAACGCTCTGTGAGGCTGTATCATACCCCTGATTCCGTAATTCCCATTAGCTGATATGCAAGGGAAGTTTTGCTCTAGATTAGTTTGTATTTTGCTCAGCAGCAAGGTACCTTGATTATGAGATTCTTAGGTATATTTTGATAGTACATTGACATCTTTCACAATGCTGTGGATTTTTTAAAAAATTAACTTCTCATGAATTCTGGATATCACTTCCAATGAACAGTGGTACTAAAAATCATATCTCTTTTCATATGGATAAAGTTCTCTTTCTAAATTTATTTTAGTAAGAGTGTTCTATTGACTAGTTGCTGTTGGACCTAGGATCCAGTGCCAAGGCTGTCATTAATTAGGTGTTCACCTTAAGGGAGTCACTTATTTTCTTTTGTCCTCACATTCATCATGTATAGAGTAAAGGGGTTGGACTAAAATATGAACAGCTTGCATTCCTCACACAGTACAATTTATAAACTGCTTTTACACATTTCTTAAAAGTATTTTTAAGCTTAAACATTCTGTTTCTCTTCATAATCATTTTGAAAAAAAGCCACTTATGTTATCTCTGCCATAGAGAAATCATATCTTCACGAGACGAGAAAAATTATCTTCAAACAAATTAATTGCAACAGCTCTGGAGCAGGAATTATTTAGAATAGATATTTTATAATGAGGCACCATCTCTGTGAGACGTGATCTCAGATACCAAAAAGCTTCTGTGGTGCCAAATTACATCTCGGGCTGCAGTCTTTCTTTCTTTCTTTTTCCTTTCTTTCTTCTTTCTTTCTTTCTTCTTTCTTCTTTCTTTCTTTCTTTCTTTCTTTCTTTCTTTCTTTCTTTCTTTCTTTCTTTCTTTCCCTCTCTCTTCTTCTTTCTTTCTCTTCCTTCCTTCCCTCCCTCCCTCCTCCCTCCTTCCTTCCTTCCTTCCTCCAGTCTATAGTTCAGATGGGTAAATTCTCTATTGTTCTATCTTCAGATTCACTGCTCCTTTCCCCTGTTATTTCCTTTCTTCTATTATGCGCACCTAGTGAGATTTTTATTTTGGTTATTGTATTTTTCAGTTGTAAAATTTCCATTTGGTTCTTCTTTATGCCTTCGGTCTTGCTGTGTTCTTCTGGTTTTTTCATTTGTTTCAAGTGTGTTTGTAATTGCTCTTTGAAACATTTTTACGATGGCTGCTTTAAAATGCTTGTGAGGTAATTCCAACAGCAGTGTCATCTGGTGTTGGTGTCTGTTGATTCTTTTTTGGTGCAAGTTGATTTCCTGGTTTTTGGTCTGAGTCATGTTCAGTATGTCCAGGACATTTTGGGTATCATGTTATGGAACTCTGGATCTTATTTCAATCTCCTATATTAGCAAGTGTCCGTGGAAACCTCTCCAGCAGGGGCAAGAGAGACATTGACTCTGTACCACTGGGTGGGGATATAAATCCTTATTCCCTGTGATCAGACTTTGATAATGAGCATTTAGAATGGCTTAGTAGATAAAGTACAGATTCTGGAACCAGACAACACTAAGTTGAATCCTGGACTCCCACATACTTACTATGTGTCCTAGGATATGCCACATAACCTTACTGAGCCTCAGTTTCCCCATCTCTAAATAGAGATGATAATATATGCCTTGGAAGCTGTTTCCAGGATTAGAAATAATACCACATGTGAAAAACCTAGCATGTAGTAGGTGTTCAACAAATATTAAGCAGCTCCAGTTATTAAGTGAAAATTAGTGTATTCCAAAGGACATGCTATTGGGTACAGCACGCAGAAGATTCCTAATGTATAAAAATTTCACAACTCTACTTTCTCTCCATATTTTTTCCTAAACAATTCTGTTTCCTAAAAATTAATTTGTATGTTATGCATACAAATTGTTGTTTGTATGTTAATTTGTATTTGTATTAATTTGTATGTTACATATTTGTAAAAAACCCCTTCCTGGTATCCGTGGCAATGCTTTCTGGTTGACTTATTCATAGTTCTACTTGCTTCTTGTAGTACTCCAATGATTTCACACAATTGAGTGATTAAAAAAAAAAAAAAAACCACTGAAACCTTGTGACGATAAAAAAAAATCCCGTTCTATTGTGTTTGATTTTCATAGATACTATATGTCTCAAAAGCTTTATGGTTTTATTTGTGAGTTATCCTTACCTTTCTTTTCAGTACTATTTTTCATTTTTATTTTTTGTTGTGCTAAGATACACATGACATAAAATTTACCATCTTTACCATGTTTAAATAGACAATTCAGTGGTGGTAAGCATATTCACATCATTGTGCAACCAATCTCCAGAACTTTTTCATCTTACAAAACTGAATCTCTATACCCATTAAACAACTCCCCATTTCTCCCTCTCCTCAACCCCTGGCAACCACCATTCTACTCGTATAAGTGGAATCATACAGTATTTGCCTTATTCCATTTACCATAATGTTCTCAAGGTTCATCCACATTGTAGCATGTGTCAGAATTTCCTTCCTTTTTAAGGCTAAAGACTATTTCATTGTGTGTATATATCACAATTTGCTTATCTATTTACCTGTCAGTGGCATTTTGTTTGCTTCCACTCTGGCTAAAATTTATGAATAATGCTATGATCATGGGTGTACAAATATATCTTTGAGACCCTTCTTTCAATTTTTTGGATATGTACCCAAAGTGGAATCTTAATATTTTTTAATTTGCATACCTTATTTTTGAAGAAAGGAGGAACTGCATCTTCCTTTTATATAGCCACATACTGTGTGTATTATAATGTCAACTTTTAAAATGTTGTTTATCATTTTGGAATTTAGGAATAGTCGTTAAAATGCATATGGCTGCAAATAACTGAATGCTCAAATGAGTGGCTTTAACAATATAAGACATTGAGTGGCTGGGTGGCTCAGTGGGTTAAGTGGTTTCGGCTCGGGTCATGATCTCAGGGTCCTGAGGTCAGTCTCCACGTTCAGCAGGGAGTCTACTTGAGATTCTTTCCCTCTGCCCCTCCCCTCCCAAAATAAATAAATAAATCTTTTTTAAAAAAACAATATAAGACATTATTAGACTCAAGAAAAAGATTCTTAGGAAGTTGATCCAAGTCTGATCTAGTGGCTCAATCAATGCTTGCTCTTTTCTTCCTTCACCTCTGTGAGTAGATTGGCTTCCACATTTCCTTATTTCATGTATTTTTCCATTCTCCTAAGAGACTTACTAGTTCATATCTTCTGTCTCCAAGTCTCCAATTTTTCATTCCCTAACTCCCACTTTCAGCTGTGACCTTGCTTCTTATTTGACTGAGAAAATAGGATTAAAAGAAGAAATCTTCCAGAATCACCTACCCCCACTTCCACCTACCTTCCTGCATCTGGGTCCATTTACTCTGTCTTCCTTCTTGTTATCACTTCCGTGTTCCTATTTAAAGTCTGTCCTCTCCATTCGTGTAGTGTCCATCTCTTGCTACCCATTCAGGGGCATGGATACAGCAATTGTCCCCTCTCTCTTATGCATCATCAGTTTCTTCTCACCACTAGATCATTCTCAGAAACACAAGCTTGCTGAAATTTCTCCCATCTTAAAAGAAAAAAAATCCTTCTCCAGGGCCATTTTTCTTCTCTTTTCAGCAAAACTGTTTGACAGGGTTTTTGTACTTATGATCCCCATTTTCTCCCTTTCCATTTTTTCTCAAACTCCATTCTGACTACTGCTCATACTGTACCATCAAAACTGCTCTAGTCTATGCTGTCAGCGACTTCCATGTTGATAAATCTCCACGGGTAAATCTCAGCCTTCCTCATCAGACAGGTCAAGGGAATTTGATGCTGCAGATAATGGCCTTCTCCTAAAAGCCTGTTTTCCCTTGGCTTCTAGGATACCACTGTCACCTGGGTTTCCTCCTTTCCTAGTGGATGCCCCTTCTGTCTCCTTTGTGGCTTCTTCCTCTCCTTCCCTCTTTCCAGGAAGTGTAGCAAGTTTTAATCCTTAGAAGAACATTTTAGTCTTTATATGCATTCAATCCCATGGTGCTTTTATCTGATCTCATGCTTTTCCCTGATTGGCAGACATGGTTACACAACTTGCTACTTATTATTTTCATTTGGATAGGCATCTCAAACTTAACATAGCCCAAATATCTTTTTCCTCAGTCTTTCCCACCTCAGTCCTTAAAAGAAAATCGTAAAAAAAAAAATGATATAAAACCTATACAGATATAAAATGAACTCATGTCAAAGATTTTATTTAACTCATTAATTTATGAGGGAAATAGTAAGATGTTACAACTGGTTTAAAAACACATTCAAAGAGCAAAGGCATATATAGGGAAGGAGAAATTCTGAAATGAATTTACAAATACATGCAAAACAGATCTTTCTACAGAAAATAATGAACTGCATCCTGCTCAACACAATCAATGGGCTTTTTATGGACAAGAATAACTTACATTATTATCAGTTTTCTACAACTTGCATCACTGTAAAACATCTGAAAGACAATGGAAAGCAGAAATTACCTGAATGAGTACATTAGACAGAACACTCATTAATCTTGTAACCTTTTTTCCCCTGTTTCAAAGCCCTTCACAATTTTTCCTGACACTGTGGATTGGATCTACATATTTCTAGAGGATCAAACCAAAAACTTAGAGTTCATCTTTAATCTGTCTCTTTTTCCCACGCTCTGTATCCAATCACTCAGCAAATGCTATTAGCTCATCTTGCAAATTTCATGTAGAATGTGACCACCCCTCATGACCCCCACCATACAGGTGGTGCAGGCTACCATCATTTCTTACCTAGATTCTTACGGGAGCCTTCTTACTGGTCTCCCCACTTTCAACCTCCCCCCTTTCCATCTGTTCTTAATAGAACAAAATGAGTCTTCCGAAATATGAGTAGGTTTAAGTCATTCCTCTGCTCAAAACCTCCTCTGCTCGTGGTTTCATACTTGAAGGAAAAGTCAAAGTTCTCACTTAAGAATAGAACTTAGAGGGGCGCCTGGGTGGCTCAGTCCGTTAAGCGGCTGCCTTCGGCTCAGGTCATGATCCTGAGGTCTTGGGATCGAGCCCCACATCCGGCTCCCTGCCCAGGGGAGAGCCTGCTTCTCCCTCTCCATCTGCCTGCCACTCTGCCTACTTGTGCTCTCTCTCTGTCAAATAAATAAATAAAATCTTTAAAAAAAAAAAAAAAGAATAGAACTTAGAATTTCCTACAAAGCTCTGTACCTTCCGCATCCTCAACTGTTGCCCAGCCTCAGAGATGGTTTTCCTTGACAATGTTTTAAACTATCTTCCCACTCACTCTGCTGCAACCTATTGGCCCCCTTGCTGTTTCTCTAATGTGCAGGCTTGCTCCTGCCTCAGAGTCTCTTCACATATGTTCATCCCTCTGCAGGGAACACTTTCCCCCAGATATCGAAATTACTTGGTCTTTCGTCTTCTTCAGGTTTTGCTTAAGTATCAACTTCTCAGAAATCTTCCTTGACATTATTTATTATTGCAACCATCCAGTCTCCTCTCCCTGTCCCCTTAGGACTCCCTACTTCCTTCCCTGTTTTATTTATTCCCATAGCAATTGTCACCATCTGACATAATGTATATTTTTCTCATTTATGTGTTCCCCTTATAATTTAAGGCAATTGAGGGAAGGGTTATGGGGTTATTTCATTCACTTTTAAATTCCCTGTGCCTAGAATAACACCTGGTGCTTTGTAGTAGCTTAATAAATACTTTTTAATGAATGAGTTATTTCTAGCTTTTATGAAATAACTTGCTGACATTGTGATACTGGTGGTGTAGTAAGAAACTAGGCACAAAACACAAATACTAGGTGCCAATGATACAGTGCACATCAGGTAAATACTGTGGAGTTTCAGGGTGCTATGGTTGAAGGTATGAGGATGAGTAAACCTTAACTTGGGGGCTTTCTGAGTCATGGCAAGGCTGAGAAGCACATTTGCATATGTATATGTATTTGCATATGTGTTTGCATATGTATGAATGTTTGCATATGTATATGCAAACATTTTATGTCTGGGTGCTTACTCTTGCCAAGTCTCTCCCCTTACCCTGATAGTGTTTATCAATCTTGTGAAAGCTTTTTTTTTTTCTTCTATCCAACTAATCAGAGAACAGAGTTTACTGTTACCTGGAAAAGGCAGCAGTGCAAATTTGTGCTGTTACTTCAGGCCTGGGTTAACCTTTTTATTCACTGACATAATTTAGTCCTTCCAGCACTTCATACTGCAATTATTTAGTAAGCCAGTTGCAAAATGTTTGCTCTATGTTTATGTAAAGTAAAGTAAGACATGATTGCTCTAACAAAGAGAGCCAAAAATAAAAGGACTTCTAAAACAAAGAGGTTTATTTCTCATTCATGTAATAATTCCAATATGAATGGTCCAGGTCTATAGAAAAGTTCTGCTCTATACTACAATTTGGGGCCTAGAGTCATTCTGCTTTACATATACAAAGGACATTTTTATTTATCTGCGTGGTTGAACTGTGGTCAAAAAGTAGAGAGCTGAAACTAATATTACACTGTCTGTTAATTAACTGGGATTTAAATAAAAACTTTAAAAAAAGAGTAGAGAGAAGGAAAAACATGTGGAAAGGACATGTCCAGTGTCTTAACTCCCAGACTTGCATATAGCACTTATAACTCCTACTCACATTTTATTGGTGATAACTTGACCACATAGTAATGTCTGAGAGTAAGGATGTCTTCAAGCAGTCAGAGGACAACAGGTTTGGTACATGATTAGCAGTCTCTGTTACACTATCCTCATTACTTTGGGTTCTGCTCATTTCATAGTATTAGTTACCAAGGAAGGAATGCTCTCCCAAGAATACACAATATGATTTCTAGGGAAGTGGGAGTTGAGACTATCACCTAGTCCTTTGGGGTCCTTCATATTACTCAACCATAGGGAGGGGAAAAAAAATATGTTACTATGTTGCTTGAAGTTATTCTTATCCTGATTATCAAGAGGAAATAGTTTTGCTGCAAAACAATGGGGAAAGGGAAAAAGATCTTCTGGGTACCTACCACTAGTTCCAGAGTCAGTAGTTAAATTCACCGTAGACTATAACAACATTCTGCATGCAGGATTACAAAGGAATGCTGGTTTGGCTATCTTCATCAAGTAAAGAACCTTGGCCAGTTGAGATGTTGGCAAAAGGCAAAAGGAACAGGAAACAGATAGTGAAGAAAAGAAATATTTTAATGTAACTATAACTTCATTAATACTGGCTCACAATTTTTCTTACTCTGGTTAATATGTATGATATATATGAATGTTTAATATCTATGGGATATATGAATATATGAATGTGTATTAGCCAGTTTTCTCTCTTCTGCCTTCCCCCTAATATTTCAGATAAATTGTGAATAGTGGTACTTAAATAAATAATTTAACTTACAAATTACCTGGTGTCAAAATAGAATTAACTAAACCGGAAGAAGAGTGAGAATTACCCAGTGACAGGTGTAATAAGGAGTGGTAGGATGTTAGATTTCCCTTTTAGGAGAGAAGGTGAATACATTGTATCTGTTGTTCATTGTTCATTTATTTGTATGAATGGTGATTGCGTTATGTTGGATGTGCATATATTTTTAGTAGCTGCTGGCCAGAAGTTTAGCTATGGCTAGAAAGGAGTTCAGGGATGCAAGATAACCAAAGTGGTGGATTGTGATGGGCATGATCTATTGGCTTTTTCAACCGCTGTTCTATTCTCTTTCTAATTAGAATGAAAAGTGAAATCTTCATTTCACTAATTACCTCACAAGTGGATGCAACATGCAACATTTGGAAAGTGGAAGTGAAGCAGAAATAATTTTCCTGCATCTTTTAAAACATTATTTCTTGGGGCGCCTCGGTGGCACCATTGGTTAAGCGTCCAACTCTTGATTTGGGTTCAGGTCATGATCTCAGGGTCTGCGCTCAATGTGGAATCTGCTTGAGACTCTCTCCCTCTTCTTCTGCCTCCCCCTCCCTCTGAAATAAATAAATCCTTTTAAAAATTTTTCTCTTAGCCAGCTATGTCTAGAAATATACTTTTTCTTTAGCGGTGTTCCAGTGTCCATTCTCCTGTTTCTGATGATCAAAAATCAATTGTGGCAATTTCTTCTTGACTCAAGTTTCCTGATTTCTGGGTCAACTTATGCTCTGTATTTTTGGGTTTATGACTCTTAACTGCAACCTCCAAGTTCCCTGGCAGGTTATTTCTGTATTGTTCCAAGGGTCATTCCTGTAGACCTAGCCTAGAGCCCACCCCTTTAGTCCTTCCAAAGGTATTTTAAGCCGACCATTTTCTCCATTAAATCCTTTACTGCCTAAAATAACTAGAATGATTTTTCTTGCTAGCACTGAATTCTCACAGATAAATGTGTGATGTTTGCCCCTTTCTTCTTTATCTATTTCTCCATCATGCTTCCTGGAATGTAGATGTGATAACTTCCACTTTGAGCTGCCAAGAGCATGAGAGTCACATACTAGATATGTCAGAATGATAAGCTGTAAGTAATTAGGTCCCTGAGGACATTTTGAAGCAGAGCCGCCATTCTACCCCTGGAGTGCCTTCTTTCGGGTTTTACATATAAGAAAACACTTATATCTTTAAGGGAATGCTATTTGGGTCTCTGCTAGTCTCAGCTAAATCTAACGTTACTGATATAAACTATAAGAGACTCGGCACAGTCCTAACGCATAGCAAATACGCAGAAATATTAGCTCTTATTATTTGTACCCAGAATGTCCTCCTCCTGCCATTTTTTTGCCTTTAGAGATTCCCCCTGTCTTTCAAAATCCAACTATGATGCCTCCTGTTCTTTGACACCTTCTTTTATTTCTCCACTCAGAAGTTCTAGCCCAAATGGCTAGAATTATCCAGTACTATAGGGATTTGTTCGTATGGGTGTATCCTCTCCAGAGTCTTTGTAAATGGGGATCAGATACAAATCAAATTTGTGTCCCCTCATAATCAAACATACTATCCCATGCAATATATATACTTCGCAGTTAACGCTGAAAGTTTGATGTATCTGATGAAGAACTGTATTATGTGGCATAGAAGTTAAGCACTTCAGGGATTTAAAGTCATTAGAGAAGTTTCTTGAAGGAGGTTGAATTTTAGGTAAACTTAATTTGAATGGGTGAAGAGGCCTAGGGAAACCATGCACAGCAGAAGGAACTAGACACAAAAGCGTGGAATGGATGGATGAGAAAGGAAAGTGGCTCAGAGAATTAGATTAATTGTAATTCTCTGTTCGTAGCATGCTCTCATAATTGGTCCCGGTGTGTTTGTGTTTATTTTGAATACTATAATAAACACCTGTTAACTAACACCCATCCCAGTACAAAAACTGGAACATTGGCAATGTCTTCTATAACTCTATGTAGTTTCTTCCATCCCATACTTCTCTTTCTGTCACCTAAAGCATCTACTATCCTTCCTGAATCTGGGCTGATCCTTCTCTTAATTTTGCTCTTTTCTTTTTCTTTTGAATATAGAGTTTTTCCACTTCCCTGTGTATTCTTAATGAGTATGTTTTATTTTAGTTGTTTTAACTTTACAAAAATGTTATCATTCTCCTTGTAATCTTTTGGGACTCTCATTATTTCTCTTAATTTTTTGTTGGTAAGACTTACTCATATTTTCACACGCCACTATAGCTCATTCATTGAAACTACTGAATAATTCTCTGCATACCCCACTTTATATATCTGTTTTCCTATTAATAATCATTTGCTACTAGAACAGAGATGCCCTGAGCATTCTAGTGCAGGATAGATCTTTAGGTGTATGGGCTCAACAGCTTTGAGTGGGGGCATATAATTTAGGAGTACAATTGCTGAGTCATGGCACACATGAATGTTCAACTTCACTAGGTAATACCAAACTTTTCCCAAGTGGCTGTACTGGTTGATACTCCCATCAGAAATGCATAGGAGATTCTGTCGAACTACAGTGCCTTCAATATTTGGTATTTTCAAACTTCTTAGTACTTGGCATTTGAATGGATTTAAAATGCTATCTCCTTGTGGTCTTTATTTGTGTTTTCCTGACTCCTTAATGAGGTTGAACATCTTTTCCTAAGTTTATTGTCCATATGGATTTCCTCTCTTGTGATATTTCTGTTTATGTCTTTCGCCCGTTTTTCTTTTTTTTAAGAGCTTTTTTTTTTAAGATTTTATTTATTTATTTATTTGACAGAGAGACAGTGAGAGGGGGAACACAAGCAGGGGGAGTGGGAGAGGGAGAAGCAGGCTTCCCATTGAGCAGGAAGCCCAAAGCTGGGTTCAATCCCAGGACCCTGGGATCATAACCTGAGCCGAAGGCAGACCCTTAATGACTGAGCCACCCAGGCGCCCCTCGCCCATTTTTCTATTATGTTTCATATTGGTTTGTCAGCATTCTTCATGCATTTATGGTACTAGCACTTTAATGGTCTTGTATGTTGCAAAGGACTTATCTCAATTTGGAAATGGTCTTTTCCTATCCTTTAAGATGAGTTTTGATTAAAGGAAGTTCATAATTTTAATGTAGTCACATTAATCAACATTTTTCTGGGTTTTTTTTTTTTTGCCTATTTAAGAAATATATCTCTATTTCAAAATCATAAATGTATCAATTTATTTTTTTATTAAATGTTTTAAACATTCGCTCTTGAAATTTAAGTCTGATCCACCTGAAATTCATTTTTGTTTATGATTTGATGTAAGGATTTAATTTCAAATTCCTATGTGAATAACCATTTCATTTCCATTTCCTTCCCATGTCTTTCTCTCTTTTCATGCACCTAATCTTTTTATCATGTTTCAATGGTTGACATTCACACAGATTTCTTTCTGCTCCTCCTATTCTATTCATTGGCCAATTGTAACGATTTTACACTGCCGTTATTTCTTAAGCTTTAAAATGAGACTGGCAGGAGCACCTAGGTGGCTCAGTTGGTTAAGCGACTGCCTTCGGCTCAGGTCATGATCCTGGAGTCCTGGGATCGAGTCCCACATCGAGCTCCCTGCTAAGCAGGGAGTCTGCTTCTCCCTCTGACCCTCCTCCCTCTCATGCTCTCTGTCTCTCATTCCCTCTCTCTCAAATAAATAAATAAAAGCTTTAAAAATAAAATAAAATAAAATAAAATAAAATAAGACTGGCATTAGATAGTGCAATTATTTCATCTGTACCCTTCTTCATCAGAAGAGTTTTGCCTCTTCTTGGTCCTTTACTTTTCTCTCTCTATATATTTTAGAATTAGCTAAAGTTCTAGGAAATATTCTATTGGGATTTTCTGTTACATTTTACTGAAACAATAGATCGATTTGAGGAGAATTGACACTGACTAAAGATATGTGAGACCTTCCAGGAAAAATTATAAAACTTTATTGAACACATTTCTATGTTTATAGAAAAAGATTTAACATTGTAAAGTTTAACGTTATAATTGTGTTATAAACATTTAAGGAGTTCATGACTGGCAAGACATTTTATGCACAATTGCTACATTGTTAGGCTGCATCAGACATACATACCTGACTCCCGACTCCCATCTGGCAATTTTAATAAGATGATTGTCCTCATGTGACAGTGGAGACATTGTGACGCTACCATTGCAAACAAGAAACAATTTTCCATTTTAGTACATGCCCTTCTTGCTTCTGTTTTTAATTTAACCTTCTGAAGAAGAGTTTTAAGATATTGTGATTTTTGAAAATATCCAGTAGTCAGAACAAATAGGAAGAAACGATATAGGCAATATGGCTTTAGGATTTTCCATCATGGTAGATTTCCTTCATGGCAAAAATGTACTTGTTGTAAATATGGGCATTAGGTTTTCCGATTGCACTTAGAGCCATCTGGAGGAATTCCTTCAGGACCGAGGATAGAAGAGCCAAAGTGACATAGAGGCTGGTGAGACACTTTCTATGAGATCTCTATTTGGGAAGCACTCCGCATCTGGAGCACTCTCCAAGGGTTCTACCTGGGACTAGCCTGAGGCAAAGTATATTGCCTCAGCTCCCCTCAATTCTTGCAGTGGCTCCTCAAACACTCACCAAATGTCCATTACGGCAGTCCTGTCCACAGTCCTATAGTGGGGCTAGAAGTCCCTTTTGTGCCACATCCTACCTCAGAGATGTCACTTACCCATCACTTTCCTCCATCCGGGAAATTAACAGACTTTTCCTATGCTCTACTTCTCATATTCTTGGCCCATCTTTTTAGTCCAGCCTTTGCTGGCCGCAGGTGCACTGCATATCTCTTGTTTTCTGCCTGGGGCTTCATGAGAGGGCCTGGGGACTTCCTTGTCACTCCCACATGTGTGGCCCAGAACTGTGGAGGTATTTAGTCATGAACAGCCCTCCCCAATGGGAGGGGAGAGTCTAGAAACAATGGATAAATGCTTCTCCATTTCATCCTTGGGTGAACACATTCTATATACTCACAAGAAGGACTCAAGAGAAGTCAAGTCCCAGTTTTCCATAGCAGTGGTCAGCTTGACAAAATACCTTTTCATTGACTGTTCCTCCTTTTCTCTTTTGCTCTCCCCACACCCCCACTCCTGCTCTCTGGAGTCACTTTCTAAATAAATGTCCTGCACGAAGAGAAACCAACCTAAGACAAGAAGACATATCTTTAAGGTCTGTTCTCTGTGCTTCCAAAACAAGGGCCCAATCTGTTAAAATGACCGATATTAATCACCAAAGACTGTAAGTCACATTTATAATGTCTTTCAGGAGATGATTGGCCTTTTTGTCTTTTTAGCACCTAGATGATAACACCATAAGTTCAGGGGGTCATGTTTTCTTTGATTTTGTTTCCCCAGAACCTCTAATTGAGGTGATATATAGGACATACTCAAGAAATGCTGAAATGAATGAATGAATGAATGAATGAGGAATACCCTGTTTTGTTTTGTTTTTTTTTTTTCAAGATATCAGTGGCAAGACTCTGACCAGATCAAAGTAGGATTGACTCAGTGCCAGTTATTGCAAAGTCTTTTAGAATAAAGTTTGGCAAGTTTTCCAAATCCCAAAGTGCAAATACCACAGACCTGCTTCTCTGTATGAGACCAATCCTAGTCTAATAGGCCCAAAGAATCCCCACACTGAGCCATGGATATGAAGGATGGATGTGTGATTAGACATTAATAGCAAGACTGAGCTTGTAAAATTTTGTTTGGGATCCAGATTTTAAATAAGCCTACTGTTTCCAGCGTTTTCCATAAGAGAAAAAACAAATTTTAAATCATGTTTCTTCCAAAAGTCTTTCTTTATATCTAATAAACAATCAGAAACTTCCCAACTACATTGTTTAGAGGAGCTCAGAATTTTTTATACTGTCTTCTAAAACTAGTGAATTCTATACCTTAATTTTATTTCTAAAAGCCATACAGTTTCCAAGTACCAGCTCCAACTTCTAAGAGGTACTTTGGTATGCTTTATATTTATTACTAATTCTCAACTTGCCAGGGAGTGGGAGCAATGGGAAAGGATGAGTCCTGCCTTAATAGTGAGGGTAGATATAAGACAATTTTAAAAGAATACCAAGATAATATTTTTACAAGGTAAACTATAAAAGAATAAAGCCGTACAAATATTTTTGGCTGGTAAAAATATATACAGAAGTCAGGGTAAGACAGTATCTAGTTTCAAAAGCATAATACTGTGTGATTTTAAAAGGTTTGCAAAACATGATTTAGCTCTCATGATAGTATATGTAATGAGTGTTACTATTTTAATTGTGCAGATGACAAAAACAAAAGTTCAGAAATGGTAAGAAACTTAGGTAACAGCACTGCCAGTAAGCAGCAAATCCTATCCAGGAAATTTTCTGGGTTGTGTGAGGTCTTGGCTTGTGTAATATCTCTCTCTGGTCTTCGTACCGTAAGAAGGGCACTCTCAGCAATGGGGAAATGACAGCTCTATGTTTACAACAAAACAGTTATTTAAAAAAAAAAAAATAGTGGATATCTCTCCGAGAACTCATCTTTCCAATAACCCCATGGCATTTGCCAGCTTTGGCTAGCATGGCCACTTATTAAAGAACCCTACACACTATTCCATGTGTATTTGTATTCTTTGTTGCTGTGTATTTTTGTTCCCTTTGTTACTGATGGCTTTCTTAAACAGGGACATGAAGGACCCACAAATGTTCAGAGGAACTATTCCCTTGTTACTCTAGTCCTGTCTTTAAAAAGTTTCTCAATGCCAAGCTGCATGTACCCGTTACTTTTTAGTTTCTACAGCTATGTAAAACTCTTAAGTTGAATTGGTTGTAGACTCTTAACCCCCATCTTCCCTGCCACGCATTATCTTTTAGCAGTATTTTTCTTTGGGGTGTCTGCTATTGGCATTACTGTCCCCAAAGGCATTATTTTCCATTTAATGTAATTACTTCAATTAATAAATCTAATGGGAGCACAAGAGCTATTATCCACTGCTTTACTTTTACAGGAGGCAAAACTTATCAAAGATGAGAAGATAGGGTAAGTATAGCAAGTGTAACTTGAAAAGTGTATACTTAATTACATTTTTCTTTTCATACAAATAAATCACATACAAAACCATTTCCCAGAGAGGGGGAAAATTGACTCTGGAAAGAATTTTAAAATAAGCTTATAAATACGTGTCAACAAAATAAAAATGGTCTTTTTCTAACGATGCATTTCTAGTCTTGTAGTCTAATTTAACCAAATGCATTACTGCATTATGAGCAATTATTGAGACACTGGAGTTGTCCTTCAGTATAACATTAAAAGGTTTCAAAAAATAAAGTTAAAAGTTTTTTTTTTTTCTCTTTTTGGCAATAGAAAAAATTAAGAACTTATTTGGGAGCACTGTCCAGCAGCATTAGGGTATGTATGTTATTAACTATTAAAAATTATATTTCTTAGCAGGGTTTCAGTCTGACACTGTTCTCAGTTTTCCCCTTTAGGTTGGTAGCAGTTTCTGAGTCATCCCCGTACTCAGAAGTCCCATCCCCGAAGGATTCGTCGGTGTTCTCATTCCCACAGCTTTCTCTAAGGCAATTTCACTGAAACCTAACCACATATTGCAGGATGATGAGTGGGGCAGGAGAATACCATGGAGTTCCCTGGGCATGTAGATATGATCAGCCAACTTGCTCAGACTTTAGAAAGCAGCCACAGATGTGCTTTATATTAAAATATTAGAATCAGTGTTAACATTTCCCTAGGTTTATAAAGTAAACATATATCTGGGGAGCACTTTCATACAAACAACTCTACAAAATGCACTCAAAAGCAGAATCAAGATTGTGTATTATGATCTAAGGACACATGCACAGTGCACAGTGTTTTATATGACCTGCTTCTCTTTCTCACCCCCCATTACAAAGTTTCTTTTCTAAAAGTCTACTCCTATTATTAGACTTGCCATACTAAAAAAGAGGGGAAAAAAAGGTCCCAAGGTATCTAATTGAAATGCTTCCGTGAACATAAGTAGTCCAATATTCTGCTATTTCTTATTACAAAAGTTGTAGAATAAATAAACAAATTTATTAGGAAAAATATAGGTTTAGAAGATTCGCAAGTTTCTTTCATCAATATCTTAAATAATGCCATGTTATAAAAAGATATTAATTTCCATTATAATTTTATGTTGTAAAAATGAACATATCCCAAATGTGTAAGATGTTTTTACTACAAGTGTTTGATACAGTACTATTGAGAATATCATTTCAGTTGTTAAGGAGGAAACTCAGACTGGTCTGCAAGTAAAATATAGAATAAATATCTACAAATTTTGCGTGATTATTTGTTGTCAGCGTGCTTCTTTTCTCCCCCCCCCAAAAAAAGTGATAACAGGACTTGAGGTTTGAATTGTCTGAATAATTGCTCCAATTTTATTATATATTATGATATGATGTAAAGATACCAGAATTTTCATCAGATGAAAATTCAGCCAATATTGTAAATGGTGACAATTTGGTTTTATAAACTTTACATTCAGTCTGTTGGTGTTATGCAAATAAAGTAAAACGTATCTGTAAATAGAAAAATATAATGGACTAATGAGAAAGGAACATCTATAATATTTTCATTTGCTTTTAGAAATGATGAAGCAGATTCGATCTAGTCCATCCACAGATTCTGTATAAAATGAATCGGCCATAGAAATGTTAAGTTTTGAAAACTGCCATTTTGACTTTTCAAGGTTCAGGAGCAGACAGACACCTTAGTTATCATTTTCTCAAAATAATGTGTGTAAATCTGTATTTGTTAGAGGTCAGTATAGCATATTAACTCCAACTCTATTTATGAACAGGTGTGTAATGTTTCTCCTTCTTCTATTAGCATTTGAAAAATAACATCCTTTTTTATTTAGGACTCAAAGCCTTCAAATAAATACTTGAATGTATTTGCACAAATATTTTAATGTATTTGCACAAATACACATGTAAGTTTCAGAACGTATGTGTATAAATACCTATAATAAAAAAGCAGTGTAATAAACTGATGACATAAATGGTAACATCTCTTTAATCCTCTGCTGCTCTATACGTAGGTTCTTATACTCTAATCTCTTTGTGACATCTATTTATTTACACACTTTGTGTATAAACATGAATATTACTGAACACAAGATGAAAAGAATACATTTGCTATGTAAGATATTTGTATCTAAAATAAATATTTGTCTCTAAAATAAAACTAAATTCCTTAAGCACTTTAGCAAAAAATATAGCAATATGGGTTGAACTTAACTACCTAATTGAATATACCAGGAAGATGATACAAAAACTTCCAAAAGCAGAATTTAGCATCCTGTGCTATTCTGCATCCAGTGTCTTTATAAAAATCACAAAAGAATTAAATTAATAACAATAAAATACTAATAAGAAATCATCTACTTAATGGTTCTTAAAGCATTGGTATTAACGCAGCCACAAATCCAAAATGTCAGGGCACATGCCAAGAATGTGTGTGTAAGTATGCAAATTTTAATGTAACTCATCAGTTTATGTGATTGATCACCAGTGATATTTAAATCAACCTAAACATTCCAATCTTGAGGAAAAACGTTTTCAATTTATAGGCTTTCTTCAGGATTGAAAACTCAGTAGTTTTGGCAATTGAGCAGATGTTACCAGAAAGGAAAGAAGAAAGAGTACTGAAGTATGCTCACTAATTGAGGAAAATCCTATAAAGGAAGCCCAGAAGTTCGTATCTCCTTCGACTAAAGTCAGTCTTTAAATAATTATAATTAGTCTGTAAGTTCTAGCCAGACTTGTGGCTTATGCATCATTAAAATCAAACTTCTAGTTCTGCCAATGTATTAACTTGTCTATATATTCACATAATTAGCACCTCATCATTTTATGCTATTCTGGGGCTTCCTTGCATCCTCCAATCTCACATCCAACGTTGCAAAGAGCAGTTACTATCGCCTCATAAATTTCTGCTGTCCTTCAACTTCTGCTCTTTTTCCTGTATGAAAGCCAGATTTTTTTTAAGATGAGAAATACTAGACAGATGAGCGAATGTTCAAGATATTATGTAAAATATGGGGAAACCCAAAAAACTGAAACATTTTAGTCGGTCGGCTCGGCTCCATCCTCTCTGGCCCTTCTAGCATCTACTTAATTGTTGGAATTTCAATTTTGGCATCTCCAACTGCAGGTCTCGGAGCTCAGTACTCTCGCCACACTCCAGCACCCGGGATGCGCCGCTGCAAGAGAGAATCCCTGCCTGGCTGCGATTTATGTTGACATTTAATTTTTATAAAACTTGTTTCTCTCTCTCTCTCTCCCTCTCTCTAACGGCTTCTTTGATCAACCTGTAACAGCTTCGATGATCCGCCCCCCACTGCTAGTGTGGTGAAGTGATTGTTTTACTCCGACAAAGAAAGAAACTACTTTTTGAGAAGTTCCTCAGTGGCCAGCTAGTTTTTAGGCTCTCCCTCCGGTTGCACGTGACGGAACATCCTTAGAGATATTTGGGTTTCCCTTTTATCTTTTTTGTTTTGGAAGGGGGATTGGGTTAAAAGGTGAAGCCCACAGGGCAGCCTCCGCCGTTCGGGCTCGGCCAAAGTTTCTACCGGTCAAGTTTGAGGCTTGCCGAGCGAGGGGAGCCCCTGGACGCTGCTGATTGACCGGCTCCTGGCAGTGGCCGCCCGGCAGGTCAGCCAGTGCGACCACTTGCCTCCGGACTCTGACGAGGGGGTGGAGGGTTGTTCCCTCCTGAGCCCAGATCGCCGCGGCCTGGGGCAGAGCGGGCAGCTTCCGGAGACGAGCTCGGTGGCTGGAGCTGCGGAGCGGTGGGCGCCGGCGCCGAGCCGCACGCACCGGGCTTAGGGTAAGAGCTGCTCCCCGCGAGGTCTGGGTTGGGGGCGGGCGGACAGGAAGAGCCGGGAAGCCTCTGCAGCGCGCGGTCCTCGGCAGCTGGGGCTGCAGTGTCGAGGCCGTGCGCCCGGGGTGCCCCGGGAAGGCTGCGCGGCTCTCTAACCGGGTCCCCGCGCCCACCCGCCGCTGGCCGGGTAGTACAAAGCCTGAGAAACTCCCAGGCTCTGCCCAGAGCAAGACCGAGTGGCGGGAAGCGGCCGGCGGGCCTTGGGACGCACCTGTTGCGGGGGAACGACCCCCGCCTCCGCGCCGCCCCCCTGCGCCCGCCAGCTGCGAGGACGCGGGGTGTGGCCCGGGAGAGCGCGGCCCCGCGCCGCCGCCGGGTCGCTCGCTCCCGCTCCTTGCTCGTCTGAAGCCCTCTGAATGGGCCCCTGGCCAGGGCCAAGGTCACGGTGCGTCTCCGGCGGAGGCCCCTCGGGGCTGCCGCGGCCCCCTCTCGGCTGCTGCAGCCTCGGCCCGGCGCCGGCTCCCTTACTTTTCCCCTTTGCTGACGCTGGGTGTGGGCAACGGCAGAAACAGCTTTTCGAAGGACCTCGGGCAGCTCGCTCTTCTGAGCTCCCTGCCTGCTCCTGCTCGGGGCTGAGCGGCATTTGTCGGGGACCCCTGCGTCCAAAGCGACTCTGCTAGGCAAGCGCGGGGGAGCAGCGCCCGCACAGCCTGGTGGGGCGCCTCTGTCTCTTGGGCCGCGTTCAGTATCAACCCATTTTCTGGAGAGCAAAGTTGTGGCTCCTTTACTCCTTCTCCCTCCTCTCGCTGTTGATCCCTCCAAGAGGTAGGGAATGGGGAACAAGCCTCTTAGGAGAGTCTGGGCCCCTGGAAGGCCTCACCAGAAGCGCTTGCCTGACTTGGGCCCTGGATCTTGGACCACCTCACACTCACATGTAGAGGTCTATCAGAAAAGCAGGGAGGAGAGGGCGCGCCGCGTCCTGGGCTATGACCGAGGGCCCTTGGCCTGGACCCGGCAGATGTGCCACGTCGAGCAGATCTACCTTCACTTTACCTGAGCTAAAAATCCGTTAAGGGTGGAGAGGGTCTGGGCCATGTTGGCAGAGGCCCGGCACCCCTTCCCCGCCTAACGCGCCCCCCCCCTCGGAGCTGGTCACAGCGGCCTGCGTCCCCCACTCGGTGGAAAGGCGGTGCCGAGGAGAGCGGCTTCTGGTTCGGACTCCCAGAACCCTGGGCTTTGTCTTTCCAGCCCCGAAAGTGAGCTGTTCAGCTTGCATTCCAAGGACTGCTTCCCTATTTTTTCCCCTGCCACCTTCTCTATTAATTTGAGAAAATTTTACACCTTATTTCATATTGTCCACTGAGAACATTGGGATTTTTTTAAAAGGTAAAATACCTTTTAGCAGCTTGATTTTTTTTCTACTTCCTTTGCAATCCTTCGCTCAAACTAGACTTTGCTACTTCCCAAAATCAAAACGGAGGTACAGCATTCTCAGTTTGGGCATGAGAGAGAACGAAATCGATGCCCAAGGGTCAGGAAGGTGGTACAGGAGGACGGCGGAGGCCGGGCCTGTGCACTGGCCCCAAAGGGTGGGAAACCGCTTGTCCTCCAGTGTAGCGCTCCCAGGGCTCCCCTGTCGCCCGATGGGATCAGCAGAGAAGCGCAGAGGGCGGTAGTCTGGACCACGCCTCTCCACCCAGCCTCCCTCCATCACCTGGGACTGTGTCCGAATATATGCAGATGTTCTGGAACCCTTTTTCTCATATGTAGTTCGGGGTTTGTCGCTGTCTGAGCTCAAATGGGTGCGTCTGGCGAATTAAGAAACATTTCTTTGGCTTGGATATTAGACGCGCGTTTGGACATCAATCTTTCCACATCTAATCGAATCTCTTGGATTCTTCGTTTTGATCAATTCTCCTTCTCCGGAGGTGGAAGCGGTAAGAGGATAGGAGGCTTGGGTCCAATCTTCAAGGGCACCAAGGTCCTGGCCTTGAGGAGGGACTCTTGGCCATTTTCTTTTCCTACAGAGAAGCAAAGTTCCGTGTAGAAAAGCATCCGTTCCAATGTTGCGTCTCCCCATCCGACTGGTATTGCCAGCGCAGCTTTCGAGGGGAGACTGTCAAAGAGGCACAGGCTCGCGGAGCGTGCGGACTCCGGGCCTGGGCATACAACCCTCTTCTGCAGATCCCTCCATTTGTGTCGATGGAAAGTGAGGCCTCCTCTACCTCGAGTCTTAGAAATGTGTACTGACTGCCGCGCAGTCCGAGGCCCTAAGTGACCCAGATTCCGGGATTGCTTCGGTTTCGCACTTTCCTTCCATTTAGCCACAACCTAGCATCAGCCTCTGCTTCCTCCGAGCCCAGATCGTGGCGGTGCCCAGGCTCTTCTAGAGACCGCCCAGGGGCTCCCGGGGGTTTCTGCTTTCCCGCCCCTCACACTGCTTAGTTAGTCCCGATTGACAAAAACACAGCAAGGGGGAAGAAAGATCCGCGCCGACCTCCGCCGCACTGGAACCGAAGGTTCCAAACTCCAGGCCTCCTTTATCCCCAGAATCCACGGTGCACTTGACCTCAGGGCCCACGCGCACACGCCTAAGGGGCTTTCCAGATCTTTTCGCTGCGGAACACACACACACACACACATACACACACACGCACACACGTGTTTCTTATTCGACCCTGAGCGTCCGCTTTCCCCGGCCCGCCCAAGTGGGACAGCCCCACCCGGTGGAGCCACCCGCCCCCAGTGGCGCCGAGCTGCAGATGCTCCCCCCGTGCGCCAGCACAGTGGCCCGAGGCTAGCGGCAGGGACCGCCCCAGCGGCCTCTGTGAGAGCCCGGGTCTGGGGGCTGCGGGGTAGCCCCAGCAGGAGCAATCTCTCTGGAGTTCTTGGGAACCTTTCCAATCTCTCCCTGCACCCTCGGTTCCCTTTCCTCTCCTCCCCTTCTCAAGTTGCTCTTCTCGGATCGCCAGGGTTGGATTGTTTTTGGTTTTGCTCTGTTTTTTTCCCCCTCAGATCCAGGTCTAAGAAGTTAGAGAACTGTGCAAAGCAAATTCTTTCAGTAATCTATTTATTTAAACGAGAGGACCAAAAACAAAGAAGCAAACAAACAAAAAAGCAGAAACAAAAACAAGAGACCCATCCCCACAACTGTGTCAGAGGCAAAGCCTTCACCAGATACGGACATCAAATTGAAACCACACTAGAAGGGCCTAATGAACAAAATGAACACAATGTCAGGGTTTAGGAAAAGAAACCCAATACAAACCAGTTCAGACAGTGCCCATTCACACGCAGTCCCCCTCTCCCTCCCACGCCCGGCGCGCGCGGAACCTGCCCTCTAACCGCATCTCTATCCTTGAAACAGTTCCATAGGACTTCTTTTGCCCACATTTCCCAAAACTTGGGAGTTGCTACAAAGAAAAGAGAAGGTTTCAATTCCTCTCTCCAAACCCAGAGGAATCTCCGACAACTGCCCGGCCCCTTTTCCTTCCGGTCCGTCGGTTCCTTAGGTGTGATTTGGTTAGGGAAATTGGGGGGGAGGGGGAGTAAAGTTAAAAAAAAAAAATCAGGAAGGAGCGAGCTGGAGCGGTGAGTGTGTCAATCAGAGGGTTTTGTGCCTTGGGGCTCCTAGCGGTTCTGAGCAGAGGTGTCCCAGGGCGGCCCCACAATGAATATGAATAGGAATCCTTGCTAAATGGGACAGCAAAGCGCACCGCCCTGAATGATGGCACGTCATCCTAACCAGCCCAGGATAGATAGGAGGGTTCCTTTTGTCTCTTTTCTCCGGCGCAGCTCTATAAAAGCCCCTCTTTTTCAGCGTGAGGTTAGTCCAAGCATACACCAACCCGCTGTCCAGGAAACAGCCGAACCAGAGAGAAGGGAGTGGGGAGGGAGAAAGGCGGGGATAGGCAGTGCCTCAGCTTTTCTTCTCACGTCTTGCCGCTGAGAAGTGGGTCGCTGGGCTGCGCAGATTTTTTTAAATTCAAGATTTTCTTTAATTTCCCACCTAAAGCCTCCCCACGGTAGGGCCGCATCCCCTGTAATAAAATGAATTCTGATTCGAGCTCTGTCTCCAGCAGAGCTTCATCGCCGGACATGGATGAGATGTATCTGAGGGAACACCACCACCGTCACCACCACCACCAGGAGAGCCGTCTCAACTCGGTCTCCTCCACGCAGGGCGACATGGTGCAGAAGATGCCCGGGGAAAGCCTGTCGCGGGCTGGTGCCAAGGCCACGGGCGAGAGCAGCAAGTACAAAATCAAGAAGCAGCTGTCGGAGCAGGACCTACAGCAGTTACGGCTGAAGATCAACGGCCGCGAGCGCAAGCGGATGCACGACCTAAACCTAGCCATGGACGGGCTGCGCGAGGTCATGCCCTACGCGCACGGGCCCTCGGTGCGCAAGCTCTCCAAGATCGCCACTCTCCTGCTGGCCAGAAACTACATCCTCATGCTCACCAGCTCCCTGGAGGAGATGAAGAGGTTGGTCGGCGAGATCTACGGGGGCCACCACTCTGCCTTCCACTGCGGGACCGTGGGCCACTCCGCCGGCCACCCAGCACACGCCGCCAACGCCGTGCACCCGGTGCACCCCATCCTGGGCGGCGCGCTCTCGTCCGGCAACGCCTCGTCCCCGCTGTCCGCCGCCTCGCTGCCGGCCATCGGCACTATTCGACCTCCGCACTCGCTGCTCAAGGCGCCCTCCACGCCGCCGGCGCTGCAGCTGGGCAGCGGCTTCCAGCACTGGGCCGGGCTGCCCTGCCCGTGCACCATCTGCCAGATGCCGCCGCCGCCGCACCTTTCCGCTCTCTCCACCGCCAACATGGCTCGGCTGTCGGCCGAGTCCAAGGACTTGCTCAAGTGAGCAGCGCACGGCCCGGCTGCCGAAGATGAGGGGAGAGAGGCGGGAGGGACCACGGTGCTGGGCCAGGAGGGGAGAGGGTGGCTGAGCACTCGGCCGGCGGGAGGGTGAGCGCGGGGTCCTGCGGCCTCCCACGCCGCGTGAGAGATCTCAGACCCTTCTAGACCCCCGGAGGGAAAGGACCAAAACCAAACTGCAATTTCTAGGTGGTAACGACTCGAACCAGACGTCGTGTGTTTTGCATGCATGCTTCTTTTCCCCATGCCGCGCCAGTATTTCTCACTTACATATGCTCTTGTCAAAACTGCATTTGTTGTATAAAGACGGGATCGGTGTGGTTAAAAACTTGCGAAGGGACTTTAGAGTTGGCTTTCTCTGGCTCTGCGTTCTCACCTTGGAAAAGACAACATTCCTTTTTTGCAAAAACAAATGTAAATATTTCCTTTGAGATAGATGCAGTTACGATTGTCACTATCCTCTCCACAGCTGTTTTTCTAGAGACAATGAGAGAGAGAGAGAGAGAGAGAGAAGAGAGAGAGAGATTGATCAAGACCCAAGTTTTGAATCTCAACTCCGGTCCAGGGCATGACATCTCTTAATGTGGGTTTTCCTTAAGACGCAGTGTAGGTCAAAAGAATGCATGCACGCTTCTAAATGAATCTTATATAAACATGTTGTGCAGGCCTTGATGCCATTTTCCTTGTAACAAGGATTTATTAGTGAATTCTCTGAAGTATCCATATATCTGCTTGTGGTTGTTTGAAATGAAAAAAGGGGGGCAGAGTGCAAAGACCCAAACTCACGCACAAGCGCTTCTTCCCCCCACACCACCACCCCCTCGAACTCCATTCCCAAACTCCATCCCTAGGCTGTTCTAGGGGCCAGCTATGGCCAGAGCTTGGGCTCCCTCTACTAGCTTGCCCCATCCCCCACTTGCTCAGTGATTCTGCATGCGGGGTCGGCTCTCTCTATCATCAGCTTTGAAAAGTTATCGTGGTTTGGGGAGGGGTGCTGTTTTTATTTTCCTGAACATTTGCTTGAAATATTTTGTTAGGGCCTCAAAGACAATACCTGTCTTTATTTTTTATATATTCTTGATAACTATGATATATTTATTAATAACCAGTGTTTCTGGATGAGATTTCAAATAAAAAAGAACCTTTAAATCCTGGCTTTGCCTTTGCCTAAAATTTCTGAAGATGGGGGGAGTGGGTAAAAAATGCACGGACCCAGTAAGGTGTATATGGCAGTGAGTGAGAGATTTGGATGGGTGGGCGGACACAAAGAGTTTTCTCTGGTCATTCACAGGTAAAAAGGTCAGATAAATTGGTGTTAATTATTACAACCAGATGTCTTTCAAATGGGGGCATTGTCCACATTGGTAGTCTTGTGATATTTGAGCTCCTTATTTCTAGGCAGTCACCAGACGCTCATAAACTCAGCAACTGAGATTTTAAAAAAGTAATCTGAAAACCCAAAGTGACAGGAAATGAGAGGCAGAGTGGTGGCTGCACCAGCTGGGTTGACAACAGACAGGAATGAAGCAGTAAGTTAACTTCTTTTCATTTAAATTGACCATGTGGCCTTTAAAAAAAGAATAAACGGGTTAAAATCCAGTATATGTTTTTAAAGTCAACAAAGAGGGGTCCTAGAAAATAATCAAATACCCACTCTTCTGATGCCCCATTGGCAGTGTGACCCACAGAGAAAGGGAAGTCCACTCTGCTTTGCAAGGTGAGCTTGGATGAGGCCAACCACCTCCTAAGTCCCAGCATCTCAAAGACTTACAGCAGGAATTCTCCCTTCTTTCCTACCTTAGATTGCAAGTCTGATAAGCGGAATATATTGGGCATCTGCTACATAAATGATGGCTAAAACAGGGGTCCTTTTAATCAATTACTTTTCTCTCTTCATCCCTCACCCCCAGTTCCATAACAGTTCCATATAGTTTGTATGCGCAAAAGTGACCCAGCAGGAAGGTTTTGTTTATTTGTTCACACAGGACAAGAAATCACATCCTAGTGACGATAACCCCAACAGCACAAGCCTGTATTTCTTACTAAGAAAAATGGAAATCTGATTGAAATATACCACCCTGGAATTGGCCTCTGGATTAGATGTAACTTCACCATCAGTTGGTTGAGGCTTAAACTCCTCTTCAAGAAGAGGAAGCCTGTGGTTTCCACTGCAGAGCGAGAGAGCTGTCTCTCTCCAGGATCCAGCATGGATAGCACATCTAGGAATTATCTACCCTTTCCTCCCCAGGCTCCCCACCACTTGCCCTTGGGAGGGCATCTCAGTGGGTCCTGGTTCTATTTAACTCATCCTCCTCCATCTCCCCCACCCCCTCAAGCTCCCCTCAAGCTCTCCTACTGCCAGGGAGAAAGACCAAAGTGAGGGTCTACAGTGGAGGGTGCTTATTTCCCCCGGTTTTCAGCAGACAAATGGGGGAATAATCGTCTGTTTCCCAAGGGTGATTCATTTCTCTGGGTGAGGAAAGAGCTGTTGAGGATTTATTTGAAACCAACACAAGGCAGCCCTCCAGCCTTTCCCGGTGAGTTTATTATTTAAAAAGGGGAGGGGAGGGAGAAGTTTCATCAATCAGGGAAACGACTTTCCCCTGAGCTACTTGCTACTTTGGATCCTGTTTCTGAAGGCCTGGTCTTGGGGAAAGACTGGAGCCCTGACCACAGGCTTAGTGGTGGGCTTCACCCCTTCTCTAGAGCTGAAGCTTAAATTGGGTGCTGGAAAGGAGTAAAGCCACACTCCTTACACCAGGGGAAAGGTGAATTTTGAGGTTGTGCTGCTGTGATGAATCCCAGCTGTGGTCAAATTTAAGAGCTCTGAGGTCCATTTTCCTGGGAAACTGCACCCAAAGGAACCTTCGGCCCAGGAAATTCTATCCTGAATTATCCAACTGAAGCAGAAAAGAGACATTGATTCCAGCGTTGGGGAGTTGCCCTAGGCAGACTGAGCTCTTCTCTGGGTTACAAAAACTGCCTTGGGCTAGGGAGACTGGGAGAAAGGATTCCTTTAAGAACAGGACAGGAACTCAAGCAGAAAAATTATTTGGAACCCGGTTGCTTGGAGTTTCTTGATCTATTGAGAGGAAACATTAGCCACTGGCCTCCAGGGAAGGTTCTTGTCCCGGTGAGGGCTGGTCCTCTTGGGGATGTGACTTTCCGAGCTACCCTTACTTGCAATTCCCGTTAAATACTCGAATTACTGACGCCCGTAACAAAAGTGTATGACCGCGAAGGTGAGAATGGTGCTTGGCCGAAATTGCTTCCTTGTAAATTTGCCACTTTCTCGAAAGTTCTCAAGTTTATGGCAGTTTTTAATTCAATCTAGAAACACAGCGAGGATTCCTTCATTCCAGAATAAACGTTGCTTTACAATTAAGAGAACAGCGAAATCCTCGTGGGCGGAGATATCTTGAGAAGGCTCGCACTAGAAGCCTCGAGGTGCTTTAAGCAGGTGACTGAACTTTAAGGGCGGGAGAAAGTCACATTTAGAAAGGGAAAGCGAGCCGGCTTTGGCTGCGCACATAAGAACTCCTCTCCCTCCGCGAGGTTCTGGGACCTTGGGTTTCTATCTCGAGAAAGGGTTGGGAGCGGCGGCCTGAGGGGCCCACGATGTCCAAGGTTTTCTAACTCTTACAGGAGGAGGACTTGTGTCTCCTCAAACTTTTTTTTTTTTCCAAGCAGCTGGGTCAAGCCAAGTTTCGTCGCCTCCACTGGTACCCTTACCAGAAATTGCAAAAGCCCAGATTCTCTGAGCATCTCGCTCAGACAAGAAGATTTAACTGCCCTTTTCAGGTCCCTTCTGGGGACTTCGGGCCCCACTCTCCTCCTCCCAACCCTCCGCGCCCTGGCGGGTACACTCCTACCTCTCCCTGCCGCTCGCTCCCGCCTCTCTGCCGCCCTGGGGCGCTAGGGACAGGCGTCGGGGCCCGGGCGCCGAGAACCGCGGCGACTCCGAAGGCGCCCCGCGGAAGCTCAGCCTCACCCCTCCCGACTCCTGCGGGGCCCACGGGGCTGCGGGAGTTAGTCCCTGGCTCGCAGCGTCCGGGTCCCGGCACCTCTCCCCCGGGACCCTCCGCGTCCCAAGGCCCGTGGCCACCCCACGACCGCGGGCTCCTGGCCGAAGCAGCAAAGGGGAGTAGTGAGGAGGGGACGTCGGGGCTCGGCGCCCACCCAGGCCGCTCGGGGTGTGGGCGGCTCCCGGCTAGCGCAGCCCGGCGCGGCCTAGGCCCCTCCGGTTTAGGAAGCGCCGCTGGAGGAGGAGGCGCGGCAGAAGGGCGCTGGAAGTGTCCTCGGAGAGAAATGGGCCAAAGGGGCACCCCTGGTGGAACGGGACGCACCCTCATCTTCCGCCTGTCTCTCGGCAAACTCGCAGGGGAATGCGTATCCCCCTCTCCACCTCGCAGTTTCTGAGCCTCTCATGTACCCATTTCCCTTACAAGTAGCCGGGAGGAGCCCAAACCCGAAGGTTCAGGTCTGCGGGACCGCTTTTTAGTTGAGTGTCTGTTTTCACTGAACCCGTCCCTGGGACGCCCGGGTCGCGGGGCTGCGAGAGGGCGGGAGAGGGTGGGTGCGCGGGACGCGGCGGGAAAGCGCACGAGAGCAGCGGGAACCTCGGGACCCGCTCCCGGCAAGACGCCGGCTGCGCGCCCACCCGCTGGGTGCGTGGCCCCGCCCTCCGCGCTCCAGCACCTGCCGGCGGGGAGCCGGGAGCCCCGCTAGCCGCCGGATCCCGCGCTGCAGAACCTGGCCCCGAACTTTGCGTCGGTTCTGGGGCCTGACGCCGAGGGGTCGGCGCCGAGACTCCAGCTCCGCGCGAGCTGGGGGTCCCCAGGTTGGAGCTGCGTCTCGTGGGAACTGACAGTCCCCGCGCCCCGACCTCCGACTCTCTGCCGTCCGGCCGGCAGGCCCGGAGAGGCGGGGGCGCAGGTAACAAAAGATAAACCCGGGAGGGACATCACGGAGTTAGGCCCAACCCAGACTGCGCCGACACTCGCCGGAGTCTCGAAATACCTAAGCATTTGGGGAAACCCGGAGGGAGGAAAACCAGTAACAATAACAGCAAACAAATCCGAACCGGGACGCAGAGCTGCAGGCGCGCTTCCTCTCTGTTCCCTGCGCCCCAAGCCCAGCCCTGCGCCGACCGTTTGTAAAGTTTGCTAAGGAGATAGGGTGCGGGTCTGCCCGGGTGGCCCCGGCTGCTGCGCTTTCACCAGCCACCTTTCTTCGCTGGGGACCTCACCGAGCAGCGGCCGCCCCGCTCTCCGCGGCGGACCCGGGCCACAGCCCCCGGCACAGAGCCTCTGCTTCTGATCCAAGCTCCCGCCCTGGCCCCGGCTCCTGCACCAAAGTGTGAACTCTGTCCCCGCAACCAGCGCTCGGGAAAGAAAGTTCGACACGCCCGCCCCGGGAGTGGGCCCTGGGGAGCTGGGGCTGCTGGGCTGAAGCTCCAGCAAAGGGGGTGGGGGGACGCAGACGTGGGCGCTCAAAGCTCGGGCCTGGATGTTGCTGCGGTGTCCTGGGGTTCGGGTGGATGCAGAGTGGTTGGGTCACTTGCTCCCCAGGAGGACAGGGAGGGGACAGGGCCTGTGGCTCTGGGAAGTCAGTTGAGGTAGCTGCTCCCGAAAGTTTTGGGGTTTCGTCCGGCCCTAACTTGATCGGGGACTGTCTTTCCCTCGCAGTCTGCTATCAACTGCTCGGAGAGTGCAAGAGCAGGGGTCTGATCTGATCTGGGGCGCCACAGTTTACGTGCCAGATACATCCTCTCAAGCACTCTTCATCTCCCTTGGGCCTGGAAAACTCCAGAAGCCGCGTTGTGAGAGGGGCCCCTCTCCGCACACTGCAGGGCGGCCTTGCAGAGAAAGCATTCCTGCCACAGGCAGAATCCTTAACTGCGTGCGAGGAAAATAGAGGTTGGAGCAAGCACATTCAAGAAAGACTCTGTTCCACCCGGTTGTTCAACTGCCCCTCCACGCCCACCCCACTGGGCTGCTCCGGGAAAGGACGAGGAAATTCACAACATCTTTTGAATCCAAATGTAAACATTTGGCACTCTGGCGCACCCCCGCCTCGTTACTTCTTTTGGAGTTTCCTCCGCTTCAGCATTGAACACTTTCTGGGTGCTGTCGATGTGCACACTGTCAGGGGCACCCAAGAAAAACGTTGAGCACAACAGCAAGGGAAGTACCACATTCAAATGTATAAGCAATGCCCCCCTCCCCCTTAAAGGCCCTCAGAACCGAGGGGGGAAACACAGGTCACCTAAGTCCGGTGGTAAAAACTCCTTTGGCCTCACAAAACGCAAGTGCTGCGAACAACGTCCTCCCAGAGGCCTTTTCAGATGCTAGAATACTCGCTGCCCATGCCCTCTCCCAGATAGAAAGGACAGGAGCAGATGCCTTTGATTAATATGGAAATAAAAAGAAGCAACGGTGGCAGTACTGATTTTCATCGCGGTGGTTTAGAGATTTATTGACACCGAGATAAACTTCAGTCTGGGGCATCTCCGTAATTCACGTCTCCATTAGTTATTACCAAATGAGCAAATCGTTTTTCTTTTAACCGGTTTTTAAAAGAAAAAGTAAAAGTGGGGTGGCGGGGAAGGTTGGGAGAAATCTTTTTTTAATGGGATTAGAGTCATTATCTTCCTGTCTCCGTGGGTCCCTGAGCTACAGAAGCTTGCCTCTCAACTCCGGAGTTCACCAGGCTGTGTTCTAAACATAAAACAATCCTGTAATTTCCTTCAAGAACAAAAGTTTTCAAAGAAATGACCTGTACAGTGTCCTCCTCAATAAAGCAGAATTGACTTAATGGTCTGTTAATTACTCCATCCCTGCAGGGGGAGGGAAGCTTCCCAAAGGATTGCTACAAACCCTCTGTTGATTGAAGCTGTGTTCTGTCCCCAAATGTACAGCTGGGGCTGAGCCATTGAAAACCCAGACAAAACAAAATCCCTGATAAATAATCCTACCTAGAACACAAAGATTCAGCCTACAATTGTTGCATCTTTGCTGGATCCTCAGAGAAGACGGGAGGGAGCGCTTTGGGGCTTCCGGTAATCTTTAAAGCTTGAGGCCAGGGGTTCCTGGACAAAAGTTAAAAAAGAGCTTGTATGATTTTCCTGTCCCCTTATACTCCCGTGTTTCACTTCTTTCTCTTTTTTGAGACTCTGACTATACTTCTTTTGTCTAATCTTTTTTTTTTTTTTGCACGAATTACAGTTTGTTTCATCGTTTAATACATTTTGGTTTGGTCATCTTTTCCGATTGTTTTTCTGTTAATAATTTAAACCTAAGAAGACAAATTTGAGTGTCATAGCAAATAAGAACAAAGTAGAGAATCAAAATATTTAGGAGATAGATTTGGGTTGTTATTCTCCATGACTTTTCACATCTGTAAGGTGAATATATTAGTCATGCAAGTATGTATGTTTCTAAAATAAAAAAAAAAAAAGTTTAAAAACTCTACTTGAGCCCAAGCAAAACTGAACAATCATCCAGTTAATTTGGCATCAGAGATAGTTAAGGTGAAAAATTCGATTTTTAACATGTCTCTTTAAGGAAGTAAATACACATACACATTTGCTACACCAATTGAGAGAGTATTGGTTTCAATTTGATGTACATTTGGCCTTTATGGGTCCATTTAAATAAAACCCTGCTGAAAAATGAGATGTGGCCACTCTAGAGATGGATTGTGAAAGTGATCAAGATGTGGGCATGACCTATTTTGAAAATGAGCTCTTTGTCTGAACTAGGTGATAATAGAAAGAGTCTGTCAGGCCACAGGATTTGCCACCTGAACGTTCACTTCGTAAGGAAGTGACCCTTAAGGATCATTTGTTGATGGAAGCCCACCTCTGCCTTCCTTGGCCCAGTTGACTGGACCATGTGTGGTATGTGAGGTACTCAATATACGTACGGCACGGGCAGGAGGAAGATTAGCTCAAAGGGGATTGGCATTCAGTTTGTGCCCATAATTGTGTTTCATAGAGAATTGTGGCAAGCACACATTTTCTGTCATTGGGAAAGTGTAAAAATCTAGTGATTCAAGAAAAAACTAATCATTTCAACTCAGCTTGACTCCAGTCGATGTGGAACTTTTGTTTTGGTTTTCCATGTGGCTGGCTGTTCATCCATTATGTGAGAAATGGGATCCAGATACAGGGTGACAGAGAGTGATCTCTATAGCCCAAATAGTGTTTTTCCTTTCAATAAAACCCATACAAAAGGCCATCTTTGTACGTCTACTCATCTCATCGATTTTTCTCCTGATCCTGACTTCCCCACAGTACTGTATAAGTAACAGACAAACCTGAAAACGAGAAGTCATTCCTCTTGCTAAATAGTCCTGAGGAATACTAGAAGTAGAGGAAGCAATTACTAGAATTATATAATGAATAAATTAGACTCCAAGACTGAATAAAGGACAGCTTTAGATATTACACTGACTGACCATGTAATGTAGAGATGGGTAAATTTCTCTTTTTCTCCTTTGCAGAGATTAATGCTCCTCCGCAAAGGGCATTTTAATTTGAAATTTTTTTTAACCCTTAGGCACTTGATTTCCTAGCATTTCCTTAACCTGTGGAGCGCTGTTTTCAAGGCTTCTTAACTGAGACCTTTGCTCTCTTCAGGACCACAGAGTACATTGACTTATGACAAGGAACTTTCATCATTATCGGTATGGACAAGTTTTTAAATACAAAATATGAAGAAACATGCACGGTATTTTTCATAGTAAACATTAGGTCTCAATACAAAGAATTTACAAAGGAACTGTAATTTGAAGGAAAACACTAACAGTAAAAACTGTTTGGAACATATTAATAATAGAGAGAACTCATTTTTTTTTTTTTTTTGAACAACAGTTTTACTAAACTTGAGTCACAAATACTCACTTGTCCTTGAACTGGCTGATGCTGACTGAACTAAAGAGTGGCAGAGAGGAGGGAGGTAGAGACGGATAGGAGAGTGTTCTGTTCTAGTTGTGTTCCCTTGAGCTTCATTGTATAAACCCTAAACCTCATCTAATGGGACAGTGAGGGGCGAGATGCTTTTCTCATGGTTATTTCTTTGACCACTCTTCTTCTATAATTAACTTCCTTTGAAATTTTATGTGAAGGTTACTTATCTAAAATATATACTTTTGTGGTATAAAAGGATGTTCTAGAGTTTGTTGAATTGGTTCAATGAAACATTGATGTTTCTCTACACCTTAAGCTTGAAAGAAAAAAGTCATAAGTAAGAGATGGGATGTAGAATCAGCCAAGCAGGGATGAAATGGATTTCTTCAGTGGGGCAGGTAAGGTAGGAAGCATGGTGGCCAGCTTTTAAAAATGGAAGACATTTCTGCTGGTAATATGGTATCAAGAGTGACTCATATTACTTTGATCCTCACACATACAGGCTTTGGGTCATTAAGACACTACTCTAGAAAAAGGAACGTGTTTGCTTCTTTCCAAGAGAGGAAAGATTCGTGGGTGATTTTTCTCTTCTTCCTCTGTCTTCCTCTTCGATTTTCCTTTCTTCCTCATTTCCTCTATCTTGCTTCTCAATGATCTCATCATCTTCCGGCTTCCTTCTTCCTCTCCGCTTCCAGTCTCTACTTTATTCTCCATTCCAATTCATCACTCCACTCCATTTGTCCCCTTCAACTTGCCACTCCGTTGCTTTAGGGGAGCATGAGGTTTGCCCTCCCCTAGCCTTCTCATTCTGTCCTTGCACACACAATCTGCCTGCTCCTTCAGCAATCTGCGGCTTCTAGGAAGCACTGATGCTCCTATAATATCTTTACTCTCAGCCTGTATTATGTTACAGAAAAATGAGCGCCAGGGAAGGTTGTTCCAGAACCACTGGTTTTCAAATGGTGTTAACTTTCAAAAGCAATATTATCATGAGCATGCCTGTCTAGGTGACAGGGGTATTGTGGTAGATGCCAAATATGTTTTACCGGTTTGTGTCAACGTAAAGGAAATATTTATATTAGCAATTATAGCAAACACAAAGTTCTTAATATGTGCCAGTCATGTTTATAAATAATCAACACTATTAACTCATTTAATTCTCATGTAAACCTACGAAGGTGATATGATTATTATTCCCACATTTGCAGATATAGAACCTGAGGCACAGGAAGTAAGTCTCCTAGGGTCACAGAGCTGGTATGATCTAGATCCGTGGTGTTCCCTGGTCAGCAGCATTGGATCCCAGGACCAGCTACATCACTGTCACCTGGGAGCTTGTTAGAAACACAAATTCTGAGATTTTTCCTTTACTTGAAACTGATAAGATAGACTATCACAGTTTCATGGGTGCTGGCAGAAGACACAAGATGCCTGAGACCAAAACAAAGGATTTTATTTCTCAGCGTATAGCAAGTATCATGAATATAATGTTCACGTTGGTCCCACAGTCCCTAATTCGCATGAGAACAATGCAGACGCAGGTGCTGCCCATGTAGTGGATTGTGTTACATCTGAGGAACCTCGAGCTTAGAAATCCCTGATCTTCTATAATGGGCTTCAAGCAAACCTGCCTAGTTTTTGTCTCGGAGTGTGTTATTATGTGTATAGTTCTGGGCAGCAAACAGACCTGTCCTCTGCTCTGGGGAGAGATACTATCTCTGTCTTCTAAGGATGTTCTCTACACAAACGCTCCTGAATAGACAGTCTAGAACAAAGTGGGTCAGCGTGCTGCATCACAAGACGTGCAGAAATGCAAGAGACTTGTGGAGATTGTCAACCAACGGAGGGCTGAGATGAGTACATTCTTCAGCATTTGGCACACTACCGTCATTAAGACAAGGCTGCTGTCTGTTCCTCTCCCTCATACAGACGTGATAGCATCTTGAATGTGTATCAAATGTAGGAATCCTTGTAAAATAAGCAGTGTTTCTTTTGTGTGTAGCTATTTTTAATTTGCATATGGATTGTATTGTAGCCCTTCAGTTTCTTCTCTTCTCACTCAGCTTTATGTTTTAAGATCCATCCATCTTGCTCCCCACTCTTTGAAGGTGAGATATATTTGACATACAACATCACGCGTAAGCTTAAGGTGTACAGTCTATTGATTCAATAGTTATATGGCAATATGACTGGCTCTGTAGCATTGGCTAATGCCTCTGTCGCTTCACCTAATTACAATTTCTTCTAATGTTGGAAACAATTAAGATCAGTCACTTAGCAAATTTAAGGTTCATAATACAGTTTTGTTGTCTATAATCATTGTACTGTGTATTAGGTCTCTAAGACTTACTTATCTAGTAGTTGCAAGTATGTACTGTTTCTTGCTTTTGGCTTCTGCCGAGTACTCCATACTGTGCCCATGGCATATATCACATATACTGCAATAGATATTATATATATAATTATATATATATATATATATCTCCTCTTGCATCTGTTCAAGAATTGCATATATATACATATATTACATATATAGTCCCAAGATACATAGCCAATATCTTTTATTCATTTTTCTATCAAGAAAAGTATATTTTGTTTTTCAAGAATTTCTTGTATAATTTATTTATTTATTTATTTATTTTTATTTTATTTTATTTATTTATTTGACAGAAAGACACAGCGAGAGAGGGAACACAAGCAGGGGGAGTAGGAGAGGGAGAAGCAGGCTTCCCACTGAGCAGGG